>NC_088609.1:32133069-32460371 GCF_036013475.1 Columba livia
TTTTCTTTTTCTTAGCAACATTTAGATATTTGAGGATATTTCTCATCCAAGATCTGAAAAACCTTTCAGAAAAAAACTCGTACTCCTTTCTCCATACCCCAAAAAGCTGATAGTCCCCTGAGCAGTAACTCTGGCTCAGAGAAAAGAGACAGAAAAAAAGACTTAAAGCTTCAGGTCCTGGGCCACTGCTGTCTGGCATGGCAAAGAATGACATTCCTGTTGGGTTTCACATCATCTCCCTCCTCATAAATGTCATTTTGGCTTTGAGGATGCTCCTTCTAGCTAAAGTTGCAGCAACAGTGCTACGTAGTCATTTGAAATCTCACCCATAGAACTGGTGAAGGTTGGAAGGGACCTCTGGAGATCATCCAGTCCAACTCACCTGCTAAAGCAAATTCAACAAGGGCAAAGGCAAAGTCCCATGTCTGGTATGGCCCAGCCTCCTGCAAGGAGGCCACAAAGCTACAACCAAAAAGGAGCGCTACAAATATTTCTGAGTTTTCCAGATTTCCGTGCAAATGCGTCTCAGGCTTTGATACTTTCTCTGTTCTGTTTTGTTTTTATTCCTTAGACACGTATCACAGAACCCCAGGCTGGTTGGGTTGCAGGACCTCTCTAGATCCCTCAGTGCAACCCTCCTGCTAACGCAGGGTCACCAGAGCAGATCACACAGGATCAACTGGATTTGGCTCTGTTCACCACAACTCTTGGGGCCAAACCATCCAAACAGTTCTTTACCCACCAAAGAGTACAGCTGTCCAATCCTGAGCTCCGGGACATGGCAAAAGTATGAAAGCACATTAGAGTGTATAACAGCAGGTTAGGCAAAACAGAACAATTACTCCAAAGAATACTATAGCAAAGAGTAAGAAACTTTTGGGAATTCAAGCAGACTATTGTGTAACTTGGATGCAACAAATTGGCAGCACTGGACCTTCTGAACTCAGGCTCCAAACCCACCTGCATCTGCTGGATGGGTTTAGACAAGTCACTTCTATTTCTCTGTGCCCTATTATTTTTCATCAGTAAAATGAGGGCAGAGAGATTGGCCTTTGCTGATAGAAAGCACTGAAAAATATGAGTTAGGTAGTGCAAATCAGCCTTAAACTGGCATAAAATCCAATGCTGAATTTCAGGCCTTGTCTCCCTCTGGAATCTTTGAATTCCATAAGTTCACAGGTTACCATCATAATGTCTCCACAAGTGCTCAAGTTTTATTCTTGCTGTTGACTCCAATATAATGAGAGAGAGAAAAGAGTTGATCCTGCATCTATTTCTCCAGCATTTATTATTTGCTGATCTTGTGTCAGCTCCTAAGGTGAAAGCAAGCGTTTAGAAAAGTCTTCAAGGAAACAAGTAGAAACTATGTGCCAAACTAATGTTAAGATATTTCTCATGTTAAAAATAATTTATACACTGTGATTTTTATTAACTACTACTCTAATATCAGGGTCAGCTCAGTCTTACTTTGAAGTCTTTACTATACAGTTAAAAAGAGATCTACTTTTATGTAGATGCTAGCCAACATGAAAACTAGCATATTTTACATCAGAAATTGCTGACGTCTTAGCTTACCTGTACTGTAAGAACACTGATGGGGATATGATTAATGTCGACTTTATTTTAACACGATTTATAGTACTGTTATAGCACAGCCAGGCACAATGCGTATTTTACGTACACACGCAGGCAATGTAACCATCAAAGGTGTGAACAAAGATATGCACAGTTGCATGTAAAATGACAAAAAGTTGTCACGTTATTTAGACATGGGACTGCGAATATATGCACACACGAGGAGGATGGTAAGAAAAGCAAAAATCAAGACAAGTAACAGCAGAATCAAAAGTGACTTGTCCTTTTGGGAGTCACCAACCATTAATGTAGGCTGTACTGGAAATGAGTAAATGAATGACAATGATGATAATAATAAAATATACTGTGATAATAATTACATGAACGGAAATTACAACTAATGATAATAATGATAAAAATGACAATAATGGAAATGAACGTAGTTTTGTTATGAAGTTTAAAACTGTCTGGATTTGTCAGCTTGCTACACTTCCATTGCAGTAGCCTCTAATTCCTGAACAGATATCTACCTACAGAACCCCCAACCTGGTTGGGTTTCAGTACCTCTGTAGATCCCCAGTGCAACCCCTGCTCACACAGGGTCACAGAGCAGATCACACAGGTGGGTCCAGGCGGGTTTGAATGTCTCAGAGAAGGAGACTCCACACCCGCTCTGGGCAGCCTGGGCCAGGCTCTGGCACCTCCCAGCAAACAAGTTTCTGCTCATGTTCAGATGCAGCCTCCTGTGTTTCAGTCTGTGCCCGTTGCCCCTCACCCTGGCGTTGGGCACCACTGAACAGAGTCTGGTCCATCCTCTGACACCCACCCTGAGATATTGATCCATTGATCAGATCCCTCTCAGCTTCTCTTCTTCAGCTCAACAGCCCCAGCTCTCTCAGTGTCTCCTCAGCACAAAGATGCTCCAGACCCCTCAGCATCTTTGTGTCCCTCCACTGGACTCTCTCCAGTAATTCCTTGTCCTTCTTCAACTGGGGAGCCCAGAACTGGACCCAGAACTGCAGATGTGGCCTCCCCAGGGCAGAGCAGAGGGGGAGGAACAACCTCCCTGACCTGCTGCTCACACTGTTCCTCATGCACCCCAGGTACCATTGGCCCACAAGGGCACACTGGTGACTCATGGTCACCCTGTTGTCCCCCAGAACACCCAGGTCCTTCTCTGCAGAGCTGCTTTCCAGCAGGTCACCCCAACCTGTACTGGTTCCTGGGGTTGTTCCTCCACAGCTGCAGGACCCCACACTTGCCTTACATTTGTATCTATTTATTTATCAGTCAATAGATATGAATACAAATATCCAGTTTCAATCATCTCACCATGCATGGATGGCTTTGGAAGAGTGATGAAAGCGCTGGTATCAGCCAGAAACCCTCCTGCATCTGCTCAAGGGAGGTCAAATAAACCACGTAACATGTCACCCAAAGCTATCCTGGCTCTGCGCTAAAACGGCTAAGGTTGTTTTTGTTTTTTTTTTCTGACATCCCATCTAAAAAAAAAAAAATCAACTTATCTTTTTGACAAGTGTGGAAAAACACATTAAAGCCAAAAAGTGACAAGACACCAATTCATTTCATATTTTTCATTTAAATATTTTTTTCATGTCCTAAGATAAAGAACATACACACAAAGGTTCTCTCAGAGTGGTTTAAAGGAGCCCTAGTGTGCATTTAATTTGATTTAGTGTGTGTGATTTTTTGTAAGAAAGCAAAACAATAGGAAAAAAACAGAAAATATATATTGAACTGCCGCAACTGAATATAACACTCATTCATTAACAACAGACTTTGTGGGTCATCACCACTACTTATCACTACGTATACAACACTGTTATTGCTTTACACTTACACACTAAATTAGCTGTTAAGTATGTATGTCAGTAAAGTGGTAACAAATCAGAATGAAGCTGAAAATTTGGGACTTGAATTCCAGGGGTTCCATTATAAACTGCACCTGACCGATTAAGACAATAACACTGACATCCCCCTAAAAACCCGCATTCTAAAATGTAAGAGCTACTTGTTGATGTGTGATTGGCTTTCATGATGTGTAAAAAGTCAGAAAGGGACGTTTAATATTTCTCAAATATCATAAAATTATCACTGCTTCAACAATGTCTAAATGCAGTAATACACTCCCAGCTTAAAAAAACCCGACAAAACCAAACCAACCCCTCCACCCCTATTTGTACAGAATAACATCACAAAGAATGTAGAAAATAATTATTAATAATCAATAATGATTAAAATGAGAAAGCATTTACCGAGGAATTCTGTTAACAGAAGTTAACATGATGCTATTTTGTGTTGAAACAACAGTTCCTGTCATCTTGTTCTCCATTAAAGTTGACAGGAACATATATATAGCGATATACTTTGACAAACAATCGTTTGGATAATTACAAAGTAAACAATAGCTTGAATTCCAAAGGTATCTTTAAACACAACCTTTTATGTATGTTGAAACCCTTCATTTAGAAATAGTAGTGTTGAAATAAATTCTGCATAATGCTAAATTTGGAAGAAGAATATATTTATAATCATAATAATTTGGAAATATTATTTTCTTGTAATATGATGTCCAGTCTACACCAACAGGAAAATACTGGAAAATTCACTTGAACCTTTTAATCAGTTGGACCAAATTTCCCTTTGTTCTACTCGTTAACCTCTTTCTCCTGTAACATAAAACAACTCAAACCAATTTCACCGATCCTGCTGAAAAGCACAACTTGAAATTCTATTAACCAAACCCACGTCTTCTAGGATTTCACTCCATCCCCAGACAGACCATATTATTCAAGTTCTTAGATCATTAAGGCCACCTTGCGGTGCTCCAGTGGTTGCAGCACTGCAAACGATGCATGAAAAATTCCAAAAAAATATACAAAATATGGCAAGGTCAAATGTGAATATCTTGATATTAAATTCAACAATACAAAGGTGTTCTTTTTTTTTTTTTTTAGGAATATATTAGAAATGAGCAGTATCTCATGGACCTACAGATTTCTGATATATAACTTTTCTAACCCAGAAGAACAAATTAGACTGAAAAGAAATTTATTTCCACATTATTTCAGTTTGTACACTTTCTGGTTTATTTCTATGCACATTCAAGCAAGAAATCTCCCACACAAAGGCAATAACCTGTGAAGTAAAACATTCAGAAAAATATACGCAGACCTGAATGAATTCAAAACTCTCTTATACATGTGAAAGATTATTTAGAAATGAACTAATGGCATCCTAACACCATAAATGAGACTTGAACTTTCTTGAAAACCTGGCTCCCAATTTCTGAGAACTTAAACATCCCCTTGAAATTTCTGAAATTTTGACTTGATTATAAAGATTTCTCTTGGGTTTAGAAAACCCAGAGAAAGCAGCGGGGGGGTTTCTTTGTTTGTTTTGTTTGTGTGTTATTTAAACCTTGAAACTAATTACTACATTGGAAGGAGCAATAGAACCAAATATTTAAAATGTGCCACTAACAGAAAGCAGCTTCCTACAAAACACATTTTTTGCCAGGGATAAGTAGAGCTTAACTCATTTTGATTTGTAAACGACTTTGACCTACTGACAGATGGAAGATAAATTGGAAATTTGTGTTTACTCCAGTATCTGCAAATCCTTGCAAACAAACTTCTTCAGAAAAGCCCAGAGAAATGTCCTGTTTCCTCTTTGAGATTTATTCCTCATTATGACTTACTTTTGCCAGCATGCAAACGAGTACAACTTGGCAGAAAATTAAAGCTTTTCCAAGGGAATAAACAATAGCTTCTGGATAACAGGTATGAAAACATTCGCTGCTTATATATAACCAGTGATGTAATTATATCAAATTTGCCTTGAGGGTAAATTCATCAATGGAATAAATTTGTCCACTTACTCCAAAAAATATGGTGATGAAGGCAATTCAAGACCCAGCTGGAGAGTTTTATGGAAGGACCAAATGTGAGCTGTGAAACTCGGAATATCGCAGCGCTAATGAGGAGGGATGCACAGGGGTTTCTAAGCTCCAAAACTTGAAAGACTCTCAGTACACAGAAAGTTGATTTGAGGCTCTATTAAGCGAAGTCTCCGCTAAGACGCTGACAGATCACTCGTGGGGAACATTAGGCATATGCAGCCATTTCAAACATCACTTTCAAATAGATTTATTCGTTGTGTTCTCCAAAGACCTGAAAAACTCCCTAGTCAGATGAAAGTTCATAACTGTCATTAAAAAAATACTCTATAGACATTAAATTCTTCTATAACTTTTTTTTTTGCTTTTTTTTTTTTTCCAGCTATGGTCCTCTCCTATTGAATAGTATCCTTAGCATAGTTATCTCTATCCCCTTTGCCTCTAGGCTTTATTTCTTGCACTTTGTGCTTAGGAATGTCTCTGTGAGGTGTTGGAAGTGTCAGCACTTCCTGCACATAGTGAGGGACAGGAAAGGTTTATAAATACATTATCACCTCTCTTGAAATCTCTGCTTGCTCCTTACCCATTACATGGTGACGCTGGATTGTGATTTCTCGGGTGAGCATTTCAATATATGAATCAGCCTGTTTCTCCTGATGGGGTAAGAAAACGATCCTGCAAGCAGAAATCTGAATGCCTGAGAACCAGGTTTTGGAGGTAAATCTCACAGAATCATTTTGGTTAGAAAAGACCCTTAAAATCAAGCCCAGACATAACCTAACTCTGGCACTCACCCATGTCCCTGAGAACCTCATCTGTGTGTTTTTTAAATGCGTTTTCTCAGGAGGAACGAGGGCTGACTGGGGAAGGATTGAAATCCCAATGAAACAAATGGTCTTGTCTTCCCTGGAGGATAAATTTTCTAGGAGGGGAGACGTTGTGAAAAGGAATTTTTTCCCCAAACAAATAAATTTATTACTAAGAAGCACTGCCACTTATCTCTGTCTGCTTCAGGAAAGATTGGTGTCTCAACATAAAGTATTGGTTTGAACTGATTTCTCTGCCATTTAAAGAAAGTGGCTAAAAGTAAGTGAAGTGGCTAAAGTATTATCAGAAGTTAGTAAGTGGTTAAAGTGTTATCAAAATAGTGATTCCTATTTTTCACTTAATGAAAATCTTTTCTGTATTATATTGCATCAAACCTGAGATGCAGAACAACGCTGTTTGAGTAAGTAGACCATGGCAATAATATTTAGAATTTCAATAAAAACGTTAAAAGCATCAGGGTTGATTCTGGTCATTGGAAAAGCATCCAGTACTAAACTTCAGGTTTTCTTAATTACTTTTCTTCCAGGGGCAATTGTCATAGAATGATCCTGAGCTGAACAAAATATGAGTTCTCTCCTGTTCCTAATAACAAACCCTTGCTCATACCTCACAAGCCCTTCAGTTAATTATCTCTGAGAAAACCCCGATTAAGCCTTCTATTTATTTTTCTGGATACTTGGGCTTAGTCAAAGAAGTACATGTCAGCTAAATCATACATACAGGAAAGCTCCTTTATCAGGAAGCAAAAGCCACAGATGATACACGCACAATGAATTAAAAATTTTAGCCTTGGTTTCTTTCGGCTGAGAGATAAACGGCGTAACAAATTGCAGAACAAAAATTAATAAATAATAAATCCTGCTTATCTTCACTAGTCAATAATTATACACAAAAACCTTTCAAGTGTAACGAGAAATGAGGTGAAGTGAGAAATATTTGGTCCGGATGGAGCTTAGATAAACAACAACAAAAAAAGAGCTATGGCGTATTAAGAATCCTTCCTCATCTATCACGGCTTAACAACAGCGTTTAGATGACAGAACTAGGTGAACTCCATTGCTGTAACAAGTTTCAGAAGCTGAAACAGAGCTGAGATTGCAAGATTAGGTTATTTCTGAAGCAGCGTCCTGACAAGGAAACGTTTTGAACTCAATTTATTTCTCACCTAGAACAGACTTTTAAAACGATCCCAATTTAATAGGACTCTCTGGTGCCAACAAGGATCTGTAGCCGTATTCTCAGAGAAAACATAACTGCCCACAAACTGGAGGGGCTTGAAAACTTAAATTGCATGGACTAAATGATCAAAAATAACCTGTTATAATTGTCTGGTCTGCTAAGAACAACGGCTCTGAATTTTTTATTTTTATAGACCATGCTTTGCAGCAATTAGTGTTGCAGTATTGTAACAGCCAACTCAAATTGCTCAGTGGGAGGCCAAGCAGGGAATAAATAAACAAAATAAATAAAAAATTTAAAAACCCCCACAGAATATATCTGACGTTATTTAATGGCACTCAGCAGCAAAGAAGAAACCAGCCTTTGAAAGGTTTACACAATACCTAAGACATCTGGTTTGTTCCATTTGTCTACTAATGTTCTTTATACAAGGAAAGGAAAAAGAAGGCTGTGGATATTACTTAATTAAATATTTTATGCATTATATGTAGATAAGTGTATCTATATCTACATACACATTAAAAACTATACAATCAAGCTCTGATGCAGTCTAAGAGAAAACATACTCATATTCCACCCAAACTAAATTAATTATACATGTATGTGTATATGACAACTAATTTATAGTTGTGACATGGTAGCCAGTGGAGATGTAACCAGCAACTGAACCACCACCAAATAAATAACGATGATTTTATAATTCTGCCTTTCTGACTGTGAGATGCTACCCAGACAAGGGGCAGAAGCAATCTGAAATGAAACGCCTAAGCGGCATCTCCTCGGATGAGGAATGTCACGGAGGTGAACACACAGTAACAAAGGCAAAAGAAATATCAGGAACTTTATTCAAGGGTGCTGATTCAAGAGAATTTTGTGACTCGAGTCACAGTGGTTAGAAGCAAATGAATTGCTCGGTACAGATGTGTGACTCCAAAGGCAGTGTCACACAGCGGGTCAGCTCTCACAAGCTCCACGTCCCCGCTATGGGAGATTTGCCCAGTTTTGTGGCTTTTTAGCCCCTGTTTTGCAGTGAGGCCCTTGCAGGGGAAGGCAGTTCCCAACATTAGTCTGTACTGGTAGTCGAGTGCTACAAGTGCGACCTCTGAGAAGCCCCAGCTTCTCTTGCTTCCACTCATCTTTCCCCAGCTGTTGTTGAAAGTCCCCCAAATTTCTACCATAAAATACCCCAGATATCTCCAACACTACTCCGAGACATTTGGGGGGTGCTGAGCATCCCCAGGCCCAGCTCACACCATCCTACCCAAGGGTGCTGAGAGTGTGAAGACTCAAGCTCCACGATCAGGCTCAGTTTTGACATCCCTTAACTTCTGGTATGAATTTTCACAATAAACTTTTTATTAAATTTTGGTTTCATTGGTAGTTTCTCTCCAGTTGCATAGTTTAGTTCAGAGCAGGGCACTGAAGCAATGATGCTCTTTGAACTCGGCCCATTAGAAATTTTGGAAGTAATTCTGGTTCAGACTTGACATTAGGAAATGTTTCTTTAGCAGGAGGGTGGTCAAACCCTGCAACAAGCTTTCTGAAGATGTGCTTGATGCCCAAAGCCCATCAGCATTTAAGAGGCATTTGGACAATGACCTTAATAACACACTTAAGCTTTCGTGCAGTCCTGAAGTGATCAGGGAGTTGGATGAGATGATTGTTGCAGGTCCCTTCCAACTGCTTCTCCTCTCTTTTGCATATGTCATGATCATAGAATCATCTCAGTTGGAAGAGACCCTCAAGATCATGGAGTCCACCCATACCCCACCCCTGGCACTACCCCATGTCCTGAGAACCTCATCTCCGTCTGTCCAACCCTCCAGGATGGTGACTTCAGCACTGCCCTGGGCAGCCTGTTCCAATGCCCCACAGCCCTTTGCGGAAGAAATTGTTCCCCACATCCAACCTCAACCTCCCCTGGCTCAACTTGAGGCCGTTTCCTCTGCTCCTGGCACTTGTTCCTGGGGAGCAGAGCCCGACGCCCCCTGGCTCCAAGCTCCTTTCAGGCAGTTCAGAGATCAGAAGGTCTCCCCTCAGCTCCTGTTCTCCAGGACCCCCCAGGTCCCTCAGCCGCTCCCATCACACTTGTGCTCCAGCCCCTCACCAGCTCCGGTTCCTTCTCTCAACTCACTCCAGCACCTCAAGGCCTTTCATGAGGTGATCCCGCCACCACTGATGCCGCCATTTTGAGTCCTGAGGTGATTTTGGTGCCGCCATTTTGAGCCCTGAGCTGAGGGGCCCAGAACTGCCCACAGGATTGGCGGTTTGGCCTCCCCAGGTCCCAGCACAGGGACGGTCACTGCCCTGGGCCTGGTGGCCACACCAGTGCTGGGACCAGCCAGGATGCTGGTGGCCTCTTGGCCACCTGGGTACACTCTGGCTCATGTTCAGCCGCTGTCACCAACACCCCCAGGGCCTTTTCCTGGGGCACTTTCCAGCCGCTCTTCCCCAGCCTGCAGCGTTCATGGGGTTGTTGTCACACAAGTGCAGGACCTTGGTGAACCTCAGACAATTGGCCTCAGCCCATGGATCCAGCCGGGCCAGACCCCTCTGTATGGCCTTCCCAGCCTCCAGCACATCAACACTCCACCCAACCTGGTGTCATCTGCAAACTGACTGAGGGTGCCCTTGATCCCCTCATCCAGACCATTGATAATGAGATTAAACAGAACTGGCCCCAGTGCTGAGCACTGATGATGACATTGTCTGTTCTGTGATAAGTCACAGACACTCCTCAACTTCAGAGACCTTTGCTAGTTTGTGATACAACCTGAACACAAACACCATGAATATGAACACAAGCAATTCTCCACATCTCTTCTCAGACTCGCAGTATTACATATATTTTTGTATCAAGATTAAGAAAACCAGGAACAACCGGCAATCAAGATTTTCATTTGTTTTCCTTTCAAACTCTGAAATTCAAGATGCTGCAGCTGAACTTGTTTTGATTTATGATTTTTTTGAAACACAAAAGTATGACATGGTTTGTAGTTAGGAGCCTACTGAGAGAAACTAGATCAAAATGTAAGTTTTGTTACTTCTTCCTTGTCGACCTGAGACAACAGCATGAGAGAAATTTGATCAGCAGTTGTGTACTGATCAAACAGCAGCAGCACTGAAGTTACCCACCCGTGAATTAACTGTCCAAACATATCAATATCCCACTAAATAAACACCGGGTTTCAATTCCCATGTTTCATCGATACAGTCGAATGGATAGAGGCATGAAAGTGATAATGAAAAATGATTTGTAAACAGTGGTGGGGTGTTGCGTGAAATGCATTAACACACAGATCCCAGGAATTGATATTCGGCAAAGCATTGCAAAATATTCCGGGACCTTTAATATTCATGGACTCGCACAAAACAAATTTTGAAGTGCTGGAGTTTCATAGCTTAAGTCAAAAATGAAAAAATATTCTGTTTTCAGCATGAAATCAACAGAAGAGAGAGTAATTGAAGGCCATCCAATTATACCATAGAAAACTATCGATTGTCTCCGAATTTTTTTATAGGACAAATATTTAGTCGGAAGATAAATCCGCATCTATTTCAAGAGCTCTGGAGAGTTCATTCATGCTGGGAATTAGTACATTGATCATGTCCTGAGATTGTCTGTTTTCTCCTTTTTACAAATTCTTGCAGTAGACACTCCTGATATTTGAAGAAAGAAAATGCTTTTTCTACAGCAATTATATATATCCTGGTGATACCCTGCAAAGTTCAGAGTAGCCTCCAGGGCATCTGGAAACATAAGGCTGCAGGGCTGTGTGTCTGTACGGTTATATATGCAAACTTGTATATGCATGTATACATAAGTTTTAAAAATAAAATTGCAATAGAGCTCTAAAGGAGTAGGTGGAAAAAAAAAATCTGCCTTTTGGTAACATTTAATAAAAGCTACTATGAAAACAGAACGTGATTGATTTTCCTTTCAGTTCTTTGCTTGCAACAGGCTAGGAATAAAGTACATGACCCACCACAGACGCCATCAAAATGCTGACAGGTAATTAGCAAATTCCGGAGCTGCACGTGCCCCTCAAATTGCTGATTAGGTGTTTGCTCCACAAAAAAGAATTAATTACACCTTAAATGGCTGCACGAGACACCAAGTCAGCGGTAGAAAACCACAGCTACAGCATAGAGAGCAAAGCATTGAACCAAAGAGAGTGGTACTGGAGAAATTCTCTATAAACATTTCTTTATCATCTAGATTTTTAATTAATTGAGCAGCACTTTGCTTAACAGACAAATAATTTGAAGCAGGATTTGAGGAGGAGGGAGAAAGTACAAGTAGGGTAAGGGCAACATTTATTTTTAAGTTGGTTAAAGATATGACTGTAAGTTGATAAAAAATGTTACTAGAACCCTAGTCCAGCCAAGCACACAAATACAGGATTTCTCAAAAGTTCATTCAGGAAATAAAACAATGTTCTAAAAATTAGAGAAATTGTGATTGAAAATATTTCAATAAATGTTTAGTATGAAACAGCAATTAAACTACTACCCATATTTACATGAAAAAATATGGGGTTTAAGCATTTGGAAATGAATTTGAGATTTATAGCAAAAATGTTGGGTTTTGATAAGCACTTTTTTTTACTGTCTGCTTTCAATTAATATTTTATTGTTGTCTACCATACCTCCCTCTCATTGTATAACATTTAGAAGTCATGGACTGGAAGAGGAAACATTTTCCCACTTATCTATTGTATCTCCAGCTAAAATTTAGGAGCTAAAGTCTCAGAGCAAGACTGAAAATGTACTTTAAATATACTCCAAAGTGCATTTTTTAGCTATATTCAAATAGTGGTTAATTTTCTTGATAGAATGCACTAGTCCTAGAAGTACTGTGCTGTTAAAGAAAGGGACATGGTAGATGAGATGGATCACGTCTAACATGGAAAAAGCAGAACAAAAATTTATCTGTTGATACAATCTAACTGGCCTGAAAATTGTGCGGTTTTCATACAGCAACCATTTTTATTAGTCACATCAATGTGGTTATGCTTGTTGTTATTTCCATTTGATTTATGTTTCTGCTGCTGGTGGGGATCAGTTAAGTATATAACCATATAGTAAGAGACATCCACTGCCTCCGAGCTAAACAACAAGGAAAATGATGGAAGGAAATTTCATTACATGAATTTCACTAGTAGGAAGCAAATGCTCATGGAGAAGCAGCGTCGTTTATCAAACTTGTAGGGAAAATCGGCAGAAAAATGAAGAAATGGGCTGAGAATATTGAAATAGCTTTGATCACAAGATCAAGCTTCCTTTCTAGGAGCATCCCCATTGTATTATAATTTGTGTATTCTTTGAGAAAAAGTACTTTGGAAAAGTTTTCAGTGTGCTGCAAGATACTCTAGAACATTCTTATTGAACTTTATAACATGGATAGTACTAATATTTCTGGTATAAAAACACGAACTTTCCCGGGAGATTAATGTAGAGTATGGGAATGAGATAATAATCACGGTGTTGCATTCATAATACTATCAGTTTTCAAAAATAATAATAGACTTGTTTATCACAGAAATACAAATATTTCTTTAACTAGACAATACTTTTTTTCCTAATAATTATTCACAGACTGTGTGCTTTCCTCAGAGATTATTATAAATCCTGAGAACAAAGAACAAACTGAAGTAAAATTCTTTAGGCTATCTTGTTTTTTCTTAATACATTGGCTTCCTTATTTTTCACATTTACAGCCTTAGTAAACCAGGTTTCCAAGTAAATTTAAGACAATCATGTATTTCAAAACAGAACTTCATCAATAACCTTCATACTTTTGATAATATTATACATATTGTACATTCATTTTCACGGATTTTGGTCAAGTTTCTTTGAAGATGTTAGGGAATATCTGAAGTGTTTCTACTGGGAAGTATGTTTTTTAAGGTATGTTTTCTTTGGTGGAGTCATTTTATCTTTGTAAGCCTGATCATAGAACAGCATCAATTCTCGGTTGAGAAAAAGCAGAGGATGGAGCCCTGAGGTCTAAAACTGTCGATTGTTGAGAAATGCTGAAATTATTTGAAAAATCCTCTTTTCTGAGGCTTGTGGAATAAGTGTGTAATAACAACTTCCTGCACCACCTCATTCTTAAAGCACCTGTCGCTTCAATACCTGAAAGCACTTTATTAAACATGAAGTAATTATGTAGTAATTACACACTAGATGTCAATAGAGGAGTTAGGCAGGTTAAGCAACTTCCCTGATGTATGGTCTGTCCTTCAAGGTTGTAGTAGAACATGCCAGGCCTAAGGTTCAATAATTCATTTGTATTTAAAAAATAAAAAGCCCCAAAGCCTAAAAAAAGAAAAACCGCAAAGCCCAAAGAAAGAAAAACCTCAAAGCCCAAAAAAAGACAAACCCCAAGGCCCAAAAAAAAAGACAAACCCCCAAAAAAACCCAAGGCCCCAAAACCAAAACAAAAAACCCAACAAAAATCCAAACAAACAACAAACCAAACAACTCCCAAAACACTGAGCAAAACACTTAAAAAGAATTGTTAATTCAGTTTTCTGTGTTCAGCTAAAGTAAACAAAAACTTCTTAACTTTCAGCTTTAATATGAAGGAAAAGATCAGCAAATCCCCTCAGTATTTTAAGGTATTTCACGATGCCCAGTACCTTTGGGTAAAGTCTGCTGTGGAACAATGAGGATTTTTTATCATAATTGCAGCTAATTTTGATGTGAAAAATAAGAAAAAGCTGCACACCTATCTTCTGTTCTATTTTTTAAGCTGACTGTATAATTTACATTTTAAGTGCTCATTAAGGTGAAAAATGTCAGTCCTGTAGAAAGAGCAAATAAATTACCCTCATGTCTTCCCGCCCCGCCCCCCCCCCCCCCCCCCGCCCTTTCTTATTACTGATCCAGAGACCACAAAAAACCCGAGTATTCTCAATTAATATGGGAATGAATTTATAATATGTCAAATCACATGCTGGTCGAACACCATTGCAGTTCATTTTAATTAGGCCTTCCTCACTGCCTGCAGACAGCAGTATCTGTAGTAGACTTGAAAATGCGATCGCTACTATTATATAGTTACTAGTGTTTAAAATCAATTTTTTTTAATGGAATGTTATTTCTCGATATTTTATTGCTTAGACTGGCAGATTGTGAGATTCGCTGCCATCCAGATGCTTTGCACAAGTGTGTTCGGCGTGTCCAGCTCTATAGATTTCCATGTTCAAGCTTCATAAAGATAATTTATCGTTTCCAAAAGCCCTTTTAGAGGGTTCGGAGGAGTGTCCTTCTTCACTGTGGCTGGTTAGAAACCAAATTGCTGTTCCCTAATGCAGCTTTGAAAGGTGTTATCGCGAATCAAGACGTCAAATGAAAAGCTTGAGGCTCTGAAACCTTGTGGTGAATTGCTTCGCAATTGGACTTTTCCCCACAAACCCAAAAAACACACCAAAAAAAACACCAAAAAAAAAAACAAATTGGAAAAAAACACCCCCCCCCAACAAAAAAACACCCCAAACTCCCCCAAAAGAGGAAAAACCCCCCAACAAATGCTCCCCAAAAGGAAAATGCCCCCAAAAAGGAAAATACCCCCAAACCCTCCAAAACAACAACAGAAAATGCCAACTCCCCCAAAACAACAAAAAAAAACCCAAAACAACAAAAAACACCCAACCACCCCAAAACAACAACAAAAAACCCAACCCCCCAAAATAAGAAAAAAACCCAACCTGCCAAAAAAACTAAAATTCCAACCCCCCCAAAAAAAAACCTAAAAAACCCCAACCCCCCAAAAAAAAACATGCAACACCCACGACCCCCAAAAATGAGAAAGAACCCAAACCTCCCCAAAAATAAAAATTAAAAAGCCCAAACCCCAAACCAAAAAATCCTCAACCCCCCAAAACCCAAAAAGACCAACCACCCCAACCAAAACTCCAACAATTTCAAAAAACCCCAATCCCCCCAAAATAAAGAAAAACAAAAAAAAAACCCTCAACCTCGCAAACTCCCCCAAAATTTCACAAAAAGCCCAAAACAAAATGAAATCAAAACCAAAGCAAGAAAACACAATAAAAAAATCACCCCTAAAATCCCCAAACACCTCAAGCAACAGCAATAAAAAACGAAGACAGATGCCCTCGAAACCCCCCAAAACCCCAAACAAACAAGCACAAAAAGCTAAACCCCAACACAAAGAAAATGAAAAATAAAACCTGAACAAACACAGAGCCCAAAGCGAACTCCAACAGCCCATTTTCAGCAGTAGGCAGTAAGTGAATAGAAAAATAAATCCAATTTACCTTAGCCTTCCCAAGGGCACCCAAGAGCCCAAGCTCCTGGGCTTTTTGTTCAAATTACCAAATCTGTCAAATTTTACCTCACATCCCTGATTAAAAAAACCTCAAACACAATAAGTTACTTATTTTATCTAAAAAAAATATATGTAGTTTTGTAATTAATATCAATATTACTCTCACTAAAAGAATCTCCCACTTAATCCCAGAGCATTATTTTGTGTACAGTTTACCGCAAAAAATTTCTCACACAATTTTGCGAAGGTCTGAAAATTTAGTTCCAAGATATTTCAAGGAGAGAAATCAGGTTTAATTCAACTACTTTTATTATTTATTCTCACAGGCCCCAAATATATGCACCTTTGGATAACCCCATTTATAAATGTCATGTTTGTATACAGTATTATATATTTACTTGGTAACATTCGTATCTGATTTAAGTTGCTGAGATGCTTTTACCTTTTTCCTTTACTCTGAAATGATGGAATTGAGTTATTCAGAATGAATGTAGATTCTCACCCAGCTGACTGTACAAATTATTGGTTTTGGTAATAAAATGGAGTTTTATAGGAAGATGCGGATAATTATTTTAGAGAGTTTATGGAGAGGAAACTGATCAAGAATTAATTTCAATGAACCTTATCTCTTATTTAGAATTTTTGCTTCATTTTCACACAATCTGTTTTCTAATTTCTCATGGATATAACAAAAAGCCTATTGCACGCAAGAATAGGAAAGGTCTCTCGTTACTGTTAATTGCAGTGAATATTTTACAGCTAATATAACGTGCAAGAAAGAAACGGCCGGTAATTACGGCTTCATATTGGGCAGCACGGCAAATGGTTTGGGTTCTGTGTATCCTGGTGACCCTGAATAAATTGCTTTTATAGTATATAAATGTATGATGATGTAGCGATAAAAAATTCCCAGTATGCAAACGAAGCAACGCATAAATATGTGAGACAAAAATAAAGTATTTCTGCCTCTCTCTCTCCACCTATCTGTAAAAAGTGGTATCATAAGTTACTATTCATTAAACATGGAAGAAAAATGTGTATTATGAAACCTGTATTTTTTAGCATTTTTTCCTGAAAACATTATCTTCCAAAAGATTTTCCCAAACATTTCTCTCAACAACTTTTAATTGAAATTAAAGGATTAAAGAAAAAAAGTTCAACCATCTCTCTAGTTTAAATAACAAGTTGAGAGAGTCAACGTATTGTTATTGAAGCATTGTAAAGCTTCACAATGAACAATGCTATAAAAAAACGATGATAATTCTTGGTTTTTATCTTTTGCAGCGGTGATGAAATCTCAAGTCAGATGCTGCTGTATATATATGAAGTTAATACTGACAGCAACTGTTCACATGCCCTTGTTTGATATGGGAGCCCGATTTACTCTAATTAAATCCAACAGCACAGTCTGACTCCAGATTGAAACGCTTTGTGAGGAGGGAAAATGGGATCGCTTACCTATCAGCATTAATATGCTGATACATAAACAAGGGGAAATGTGATAATTTATATACCAGTGTTTGCACCATTATAATTATGTGGGTATTTTAGGCAAAATAGAGCAAGAGAGCAATTATCATTCATACAAGTTGTAAGACAAGTTGCATTTAGATCTTATTAAAGCTTTAAGCCACCCCCGGAGGTAGTAATAAAGCTTAATATTATAGTTTTCATCATAACTTAAGGCAGTCAGTTGTCAGATTTTCTACTTTTTATTGCAACCAAGCCTATAAATGGTGACAGGTCTATGCGGGTTCTCCAGTTTAAAAACTGGAGCGGCTGTGCCGAGAATCTTACCCATTATTTTTCACCCTCCTAGACGGATGTTTTCAAGTGCAAGACTAAACACCTTGGGTTCTGGCTCAAGCTTTCTTACAATAAAAATGAGAATATTACATACGAATCTGTCAGCATCCCACAGATGATACCCTCGGTTCCTTACACTGCAGAACACAACAACATTGGCTTCTAGAAGCAATAAAACGTGGAGCATCAGACCTCAGATACATCCCCTTTAGGCAACGTGTGAATACATCTCCAAAAATTAACACTAATAGTTGACAAAGAAATTATAAAAAAACTTTTCTATAAGCCTATTTTGCCAAAATAATTTTCATTTTTCCCCCACTTTTTTTTTTCTTATTTGTTGCACAGGTGGTATCTTCCATTAGAATCATAATAAGTCATAATCACTCCATTGTGCTTGTTGGGAGGAAAAAATAAAAGAGCTTTTCATTTGCAGGAGATCCAATATAATACTAAAAAACAACTTTCCAGTAATAATAGTAAATATGATAGTGAGACCAACCTGACATCACTGAAGTTGATGGTTCTTTGCATTTCTGCTGTAACACAGAACTTAACCATGTTTAATAACACACTTGGTGTTGTGGTGATTTAAAAGTGTCCTTATCTTTGCATCACTTTGAAGCTTCCAGTTATACTGATAAGATCAAGGTCCCAGACTAAAACAAAATGCTTAAATTCACATTCCTTAAACACCCTACCCCAAGATTTGGGAAATACTGAAGACTCGGGTTCGAGCAGCTTATAACAGTCTATATGAGCATCCTCAGCCAGCACTTGATCTAAACATTTTCAAACATTTTGAAACTTTGGAACGGAACAGCACCTACAAATCTTCACAAACCATCAGGCAAATTGAGTTTTAAAACACTAGGTAAAAAAGGGTCTATCCAGTCATGGGATGGAAACTAAAAGCTCATTTTCAGTGGATCCAGTTTATTCCATTAGCTACAGTTACCATATACCATTGTGCCTTAAAAATGAAGTATCTAGTAATCATATCCTGCCAAAAGGCCCCAAAATCTGAATTTCATTGTCTGATATGATGTTATAAGTGACACAAATGTTATAATTTTTACTGCTTTAAGTCACTAGAAAAAATTTGTGAGAAAGCTCCACACATAAGGAGGCACCATGAAAAGCGACTGGCTTTAGCGATGTTCCCTTATACATAGTGCACCTAAACTCATGTATGTATATAAAAACAAAGTCGTACAACATGTCAGCACCAGATCACGGTTTATGTCAAAATGCTGGATTTGCTGGTCCTTCCCCTTGTTCTTATCTACACAAAAACCCACTAGTTTCCTTCAAGCCATAGCGCAGCAGTTTTCAAGAGTTAAAGTATAGCTTTGGAAACTATTCTAGTAAAATTAATTAGCAAAAAAATACTAAAATATAGTGATCATTCAGATACATAGAGCACAACTTTTAAAGTGTCAGAGGACGAATACACCTTTGCTCCCTTACACATGGGTAAACGCAATTGTTCTCATCTCATAATTGATAAAACAATCCTCAAAATTGGTAACGTCTCCAAAAAGTTAACTTGAAAGCACTGGCAATCAAACCAGAGACATGTTTTCACAGGTTTATACTAAGCAAGGTTATTGGAAATCTGTCACAATCAGATGCCTTTAAAATATGCCCCAAGATAAAATACGTTATGGAAAATTTACATGCGGCAAGAAATTAATTCTAATTGTCATCCTTCTATGCCATGTAAACTTTCAAGGTGTGAAAATAGCTCTTGAGAGAGAAGTGATTTTAACAGGTCATAATAAAGATGGATGAGTGATTTTTACTTCTCTCACCTAGTTTTTTTTGCAGTGATTACTGAGTTATCACAGACAAAGCCTGTGACAGGTAATGCGACATTCGCCAGCACAGAGAAACCCCCCCAAAATAGACCCCCAAAAAAACAGAAATAACCAATTACTAAGGAGGTGTAACCACATCCCTGAGGTGCGCAATATGTATTTCAGGTGCTTGATTATTCTGCTTCCTCAAGTAAAAGATCTTTAGAGAAGGCCAGACAAAACAAAACTTCACTAAGCTGCATTCGAAAGTTCTTGTATTCACACAGTTACTTGGCAGTTTATTGAGATTTTTCATCTGTTCAGTCTCCTGTTCTTCCATCTGTTGTTATGCTTTGTGAATAATCTATCTTTGATCCAAATGAACAATTTTAATCCATGGACCAACTCCTGTTATCCTCACAATTAATATTTCAGTGGCTGTTCTATACGTTATATCTCAAAACCACCACCGTCAAGGGTCAGCAGAGAACTGCATGTGCAGCCATTCAGCCACCGGACACTCCGAATACCAACACATGGACCTTCTTAAAATATATCTCGGTAGGAAAACCAGGTCACTGATAAGACATTGGTGCACAATATGCCCCAGTTTGCAAACCACTATTTAGCCGTATTTTAGAGAAATTGCTAAAAACGAAGCTGAGGGATATCCTAACCAGTTTACTTCCAGAAGCAGATCGTTCCGTCTTTTGCAAAGCCTCTGTTTTCCTCGGAGCTTGGCAGAGGCTTGTTTGTGAAGTTTGTTCCTAAGAAATAGGTATCTGCTACTCACTTAGCTATCGAAAGAAACTCATTTATGTTTATGGATCTTCCATCTCACAGACAGACCTCTTCCTACTGGCAAACTCTTCGATTTAGCTATGTAAGGCTGAATTCAGATACACACAGACAAGACCTGAACCAACAAACAAACCAATAAAACAGACCGCGGAGCTGATGTAGCCACTGGCAGGACACAGCTGGAGTTTATTATGCGTGGATTCATAAAGCAACCTTGCCCTCAGATCTTCCTGTTTTGATGTACTGCTTTTGTGCTTCACAGTGTCAGCATTGATTGAAGCTGATTGACTCCGCTCCCGCTGTAGGATACAAAATATGTATACAGAAAAAGGAAGATCTGCTTCCGAAGAGACCCAGGCTGTGGCTGAGGATAGATGGCAGAAACAGCACCAGGCGCACTGATTAATAAATGATGGATTCTGGAGCAGATCAATATATTTCAGAAATCCTCCCGAAGCACAGGGTGCCTGTGTAATACACCACCCTCCGACACGTAAGAAGCAAAGCAAAAAACAGAAAACAAACTTTACAAAGGAAAACAGCTCTAAGATTTTTGAAAAAAAAAGCAAAAACCTATATGTTTGAGTAGAGGCTTTGGTAGAGTTTTCTGGGATAACAGGAGGTTTTCTAATGTGTGTAGCTTCTTTTCACACTCAGGGAAGACAGATGACAGGCTAGTTTGATAAAAGTCTATTAAATCATAGCTGATATAAAGCAGACCTACAGTCTAGAAGGATTTACAAAAAAAACGTACCCTACCTTTTCAAGACAGTAAGTGAGATTCAGGTTGATACCTGCAGGTACCACCTTGGCATGGGGTAGGTTGGAACAAGGGAGCTGCAAACCCTCAAACCAAGAGACGCTCATTTGAAAAATAGGATGTGAAGGGAGCACAGGCAAAAAACCACAGCTCTTCAGCTGTCTACCCAAGTCACTACGGCCTTGGAAAGAAGTGGAAGGTCTGCTTCATGAGAGAATTCATATCCTCAGTGAGTACAGCCATGTGGCTTTTCTCATGTCAATGGAGGCAGCCAACAAACTCCAAACAGACTTTATTCCAGACAGAACTGTTTAGCAATGAAACCAACTGGAGTTTATCCAATATTATTCAGCACTACGGCAACATGCAATAAACTGCAGGTTCGGTGTAGGTGAGGATATTATTATGGTACAACCACACAAGGACAATGAGGATCCCCAGCACATGCAAGAGAAGAAATACAATTGACTTGCAAAACCCGTGAGCAAACCCAGTGCACTTGGGTGAATCTCCTTGTTGGTAATCCTGGAGTCTTAAATTAAGCTTACAAAACCAAAACAAATGAACAAAAACCCCCACAAACACCACCTCCCCCAAACAAAAGCAACAACAGCAAACAAGACCCAAAAAACATCACCCCAAATAAACAAACAAATGCAGAACTTAGTCAAAAAGATTCTTTTATATCCAGTTGCCAGACAACTCAATACAGACAGATTTACAGTTCTTTTCATTCTTGGCTCCTTACATCCCCAAAAAAAGTGATTTTTACTGATGCTGAGCTTTTGAGATTCATTAATACTAGGCGTAGCATCATTATTTTCTGCTTTGCATAATGAACAGTGGCTTTTCATTAAAGAGAAAACCCAATGAAAACAAAAAAAAAAGTTATATTTCTTTGCTTGAAATAGAAAACCATTCTGACTTTGAATTTAGATAAACAGTTTGTCACACTAATTATATTTCTGAATTTCTGACTTGCCTGAGATTTGGTTTTGTTATGTTTTTTTTTAAAGTCTTCCTTGCTCTCAAATTAAAACCAAAATGATCTGATCAGACAAAACTTTTCCATTCATTTGTTTAGCAACAAGTTTTCTGAACATGTAACAAATATGCTGGGCAGACAGGGGAATTTAAATAAGAAAAACTTATAATGCCTAAAATACAGTGAAGTTTTTCCCCCAGTAAATGAAATAAAAGTTTAGATTACACCTTTGCATAAATAAAACACAGCAAAGTTTATTTTTTTTGCAGCCTTCCAGACCTACTTCTCCATAATTTCCTTAACTTTCTGGTATGGAAACGGTGGATTGGGGTGATGAAATACCACAATAATCTTGCAACTTGGCCTGAATTTTTGTTGCTGGATCTCAGCCCTAAAAAGGTCGTGTGTGTTTCCTTGGGAAGGCTGGGAGATTTGGGGTCATGTACAAGAAGATTACCTTTCTTTTTGGGGATAATAAGTAGTGTAGGCTCAGCTTGAAAGAAAAAATCTCAGACTGAAAAACATAAGTAAAATCGTTAAAAAGAAAAACTTCTGGTGACAGATCTTCATGCAGAATGAATTCATCAATGTAACATGGAGTGAATGAGACTTTTAAAAGGGACAATTCTGTATGAATAAACATGAGTGTTTCTACTCAGCATGAGTTTGTTAGTCTGTGGCAAAGATGTGATGGACTAGTCAGTAACTCTTTGGCAAGTGTGCAAGGGGGACAGCAACCTTCGGGTCTAAGTGTCGGTAGGATGAGGTGGGTAAGCACGGGAATACATTGGTTAGCAGAACTACAAGGGGTTCGCTTATAGAAGCTTCACAAGTTAAGCGTGATCTGTCGTTCCAACGCTCTGCTTGGTGCCACACGGAGGAAAAATAAGAAGGTGTGAGGGGGCTCTAAGAGTCAACAAAAGCACAGAAGCAAAATGTCATTTATACTGTGGGTACCTCGATTCAAAAAATGCAAGATCGTTGTGGTGGAGAACAGAAAGGCCTTTGCACAGAAAATTTGCTTTGGAAACTCTGTTTTATGCTGTCAACACAAATTATACTCCTCAGTATTTCTGTAACTTTGCTTGGGTAAGTCGGGCTAGTTCAAGGGAACATCAGCAGCTGTGTTCTAGGAAACAAGGGCTGGCGCTTAACCTTTCTGAATAATCAGTTGCGTTCCTGGGGGATATTTCCATTCCTTTGGATCCTGCTCCAAGCCGATGTCTGAACATGGCATTAAAGAGCTTTGTCATTTTTCCTGTAAAGTATTGAACTGAGCCCATGTCTATGTATTTCTGTGAACGATTTAGTGCCTTGCTTTCTTTCAATATTATTGCCAGATTCTCTACCAACAAATTATATTCTCTCTACTTTCAATTGTGTTAGAATCACAAAATAAAACTGTAAATATATATATATATATATATATGTTCGTGTTTTTTTTTTTTTTTCATCTATAAGTGATGAAAAGGAAGGTAAAAGTGTCACTACTCCTCCCTCCCGAGCCCAGAAACTGTTTACAACGTGCTTTGAAATTAATTGCAAAGCTTCATAAACTGGTACAATAAGCATCATTGGACAAATATTAGAAGTGGGAAGAGTATTAAAAGCCAAAAACAGGAAGCCTGAGATGCTTTATGGGGCAGCGTCCGACATCTTCAGCAAATAGCAAATCTTGAAATGTTGTAGCTCATCCTGTGCACAGAAAAATTGGATTCTAAAAGGAGACAGAGGAGCTATTCTAATGAAACAGACTGGGAGTAAACTGTACCTGATGAACTGGATGAAAGCCAAAAGAAAAAGAGCAAAGCCTGAGAAGACATAAATCTAATATCATCATTTTTGCAATAACTTCTTAAATTGTTCCCATCGTTGAATAGTTACACTTAAAAAGCTATCATACATCTTGAGCTTCGGTAATTAACTTTTTCTTTCTTTCTCTTTTTTTTTTTTTTTTTTTTGTAGTTCCAGGAAAAGATGATTTAAGGGTTTTTGCGTCTTAGCGACTCGGGCTGACAATGTTCCCATCTGAGGAGCAGTGCAATGTGTCAGTGTTATAAACCTGGTTTGCATTCCTGGGAAAAACCTTGTGTTTAATGCGCTACAGACCTCGCTATGGATCGTGTCCCACAGGAGAAGCTGACCAGCGCTGCACTAGGTCGCTTGAGAAATCTAGATTTATACTAGTTCAACAAGGGCAGTTATTTGATTAACTAACAGGCCAAAAATTTTAACACATAGAGCACCACTTGAATAATTTCAGCTTTGTATTTTTTTTTCAAGCAAAAGCAGTTTTTGATGCAAGATTTCCAAATATTGAACCAGTATCCTGATCCTCACCCAGAAGTTAAGTGAGAAACGAAAGGCAGACGACGACAGGATTTTTGATGGGGATTGAGCACTGCAGAACTCAGAACAGGACCCAGAAGAGTAATTCTGAGAGAAAAGCCAAGTGCCTTGAGCTGGTGGAAACCTTAATCATGTCACAAAACTCATCCCGCACCTTTTGCTTAGTAAACTGTTTAAACAGAGCTCAAATACCGCAGGACGCTGTGGTTCTATCGGGATGACCAAGGGTGAACCGCTGATCTTGCGTGGCCAAGTGGAACCGCAACCTATCAGAACATGAAGTCTTGAGGAATATTCCCCCCCTGGTTTGTGGATGATAATAGTAGAGGGATTAATGGGAAATTTTTGAAAGACTGCCTTACTTAGATTTAATTAAGAATCCCGTGAACCGCGGCAGACCAGCAGTGTAGTGCGCAGTGTGAAATATAATTGTTAATGTAAAGGTTAATGAGTTAATTAGCTGCATTTAAATCTTTAATGCTAATAAATGTTCATCCGTTACCTGTAATGGGAGCCATTTTGTTTCCTCTATTTACACAGTCTAGAGTTTTCTATTCCAAATATTTTCTGCATGTGTGAAATACAACATATGGCAAGCTTAAAAACTGGAAAGAAAAAAAAAAAGGAAATAATGGTCTCGATTCTAAATCTAACTTTTTATTTCCAGCTGCAGCATAATAGACTTGAGTGAGGTTTAAGACACATCCCAGAGCAAGTCCTAATAATTTATCTGGATGCCTCGATTTAGTACAGATCAGATGCATCTCGCAATTGCAGTTCTTCTTACAGCAGTAAATTTACACAAGAATACTACCGGCTATATACCAGCTCATTTAGCCTGGCTGGTGAGATAATATGCTACTTTTGTCCAGAAAATAAGAACCAAGGAGAAGAAAAATAAAGATCTTCCGATTGCTGGAAAGATATCAATGCAACTTCTGAGTCTGCAAAAACATTCAGAAGATTTTGATATTTGCACTCGTGGTGTAATTGAAGTGAGGAGGAAGTAAGGTAAATATTTTTACATAGAAGAGCCATGATCCACAGTCATTACTTCCTTTGTGGTGACAGTTTGAGCTCCAGTCCAGGCCTTTAATGTGAATATACTGCTTTAATGAAGAGCACATTGATTAAATTATTTACATTAGAACCTTGCTATTTACAAGCATTGTGTAGATTGGACTAAAACGTTGTGATTTCCTCATAACAGAGTGGAATAAACATGATATTACAGAGGCGGTAATAGAAAGTTGTTATGCTTTATTCAGAATTATTTTATTTTTTTCCCCTCAATTAAAAATCCAGACAATTGCTTTGTGTTTAAATGTGCTTGTTTATGGTAAAGTTGAACATTAGTTGAACATTTTGGGACATTGGGTAGATTAAAATATGTGTCTGCACATGTAAATTACCCAGTAAGGTGATATACCCTGTTTCCCAGAAAATAAGACAGGGTCTTATATTAATTTTTGCTCAGAAACTTATTACTGTTTTACATGTATAGCTGCCTGGCCACTATATAAATTGACTTTTAAAATGAACTGTAACTAGGGCTTATATTTGGAGTAGTGTTTATATTTTGAGAATCCTCAAAAATCCTGAAAACTCATGCTAGGGCTTATTTTTGGGGTAGGTCTTCTTTTCAGGGAAGCAGGGCACTCTGCTCTTATTAGGATTTCTATTACAAAGACTGATGTTGAGGGTGTCTTTAGTGATTGTTTTAATCCAATATTTTGAACACATTTTTAGGGTGATATAGCTACAGTTTAACTGCTAATTCTCATTTCCACGCTCTCTCGGGGGTACTCAGATCATTCCTCATGACAGTAACTCCAGTTTCTGGGGTCTTCTGTTGAATTAAAACCACAGCAATGGAACAGCACAAAGCAATATTCCACTATGAAAATGCTCTGCTAGATCAAGCATTTTCAAAAGAAAACTCTAGAAGAGTTTGTGCGAGGTTTGTTACTGCATGCACATCTTCCCGCTTCACTTGTCGTTGGACAAGTCAGATGAGTGTTTTTCTTCACAGAATCACAGAAATATTTTGGTTGGAGAGACCCTCAAGATCACCAAGCCCAACCATACCCCACCCCTGGCTCTGCCCCATGTCCTGAGAACCTCATGTCCGTCTGTCCAACCCTCCAGGGATGGTGACTCCAGCACTGCCCTGGGCAGCCTGATCCGCTTACTGCTTCATAACCCTCTCTGTGAAGAATTTTTTCCTAATATCCAATCTTCTGGTCTTTCTGGTCTCATTCTTACCCTCCGTGTGTGCAGATCTTAACTTTCTTGCCACCTTCTTTTGCAGCCAGGCAGTGTAGTCAGCACCCAGGCCACTAGAGAAACACTAATAATCAAAAAGCCACCAACATCTGCACGATGGGATGGGAACAGAATCCCACCAGGGACCAGCTGCACACACAGTGCTAGGCCACAGCTCCCTCATGTACCATCCTTAGTCCCACGTACCATCATTAATCCATATGTGGGTAGTACAAACTCCTGCACACAACCACTAAAATGAAAGACTGGATCCCAATTCTAAGACATAATCAAGTCCTGCTACCCTTTGACTCCACAGCAGTGTAGTCTTATCTGGACAAAAAGGAGGTAAAGCTGCTGGAGAGTGTCCTGAAGAGGCTACGAAGTTGGTGAATGTTTGGAGGGGAAGCTGTATGAGCAACGGCTGAAGTCCCTGGGTTTGTTCAGCTGGAGCAGAGCAGACTGAGGGCAGACCTCATGGGCTGCAGGTTCCTCAGCAGGAGCAGGAGGGGCAGGTCTGAGCTCTTCTCTGTGACAGTGACAGAGCCCAGGGAATGGCAGAAGATGTGCCAGGGGAGGGTCAGTTGGACATGAGGAAAAGGTTCTTCACCCAGAGGTGCTGGACACTGAACAGGCTCCCCAGGGAGGTGTCACAGCCCCAACCTGACAGTGTTCAAGAAGAGACTGGACAACGTCCTCAGACACACGGAGTGACCTGTGGGGTGTCCTGTGCAGGGACAGGAGCTGGACTCCATGATCCTGTGGGTCCTTCCAGCTCAGGACATTCTATATTACTGTGTAGATAAGACCTGCTGTAGATCACACAAGCCACTTCATCCTACTTATTTTTCCATCACCCTTTGCAGAACTCTTTGTCACCACCAGTACAGTGTGATGCTCCCTCTGATCTGTGCTTGTCTGTCCGCACTCATTCCACCAGCTTTCAATTACATAGCACCACTTCTCACCTCCTTCGAATAATGTGATTCAGGTTACTCTCTGAACACCAAAATTATCATGCTGTTCAGGAGAAACAAGCACTTGAAATCTTTTCAAAACCACTCTCCTGCTTTCCTTGGTTCAAAGGGCGAACCAAGCCATGCATCTGCATTGGAAACAGAGTTTTATACAGACAACAGGCCTTTGAGTCCATCTGCTGCTTTTCATTTTACTCTAAAGCAAGCCAGCATCAAAGGCACTGAGGAGTAGTGACAGGCGATGAAACCTGAATTTTTCATAATACTGATGCCAAAAAGTGTCATGACACTGCCAAGGCTAAAACTGCTATTCAATCTTTTGGACCATAAATGTGTATATTTTTGAGGGATGCTTTCCAGGTTGAAAAGTCTCTTTCTCTTTCACCATTCCTTCTTGCTCACCCTCCCACCAGCAACTCAAGTCCTCAGTGATTAAGGTCTAGGAAATATCTCACTACTTGACCTTTTTTCACCAATAAATATTTCGATCCAAACAAAATCCACAGCTTGGATCCTCTGCCAACCTGCTTCCCAAGTTGCAGTAGAATGAATCCAGAGCTCTCGCAGTCCTTTATCTTCCGAAAATTTGGTTAAATTCAGTTAAGTCTAAACTAGATTAAAAATCATTAGAGGAGTCAGACATGCTATCATATAATTTTCATTACCTCAGTAGATGGAGAATGATCAATGATATACTCAGCTCTTCTGTTTTGAGCAAGTTCATACCCATTAATTGACAATATCAGATATCTGACATGAATTGTGAATGACGTGCTTTGAATGAATAACGTTCATGCAAAGACTGTTCAATCTAAACAAGACTGCTAATGTGCCATTCCCCAAGGATTAACAGACTGGCACTGAATTAGGTATATATTACTCAATATATTGATTTCAGAGCACTATATTAACCGAGAGAAGTGTGTGCATTAATAGAAACTCCCTTGAAATATATTTCCTTTTAAAATACAATGCATGTTTTATTCGAGTGGATTGCGAAGATATCTGTAAGTGGACTGGAAAGTGACTAAATATTAAGGATTAATTTCCTTGGTAGCATAAGAAAAATATTGCTTTCTTCCCACAGATAATTTGCCACCAGAAAGCTAAACTATATTCAGACTTGCAGTTCAAAGGTTTTAATTATGGAAGAAGGAGATGTTATACAGCACAAGGGTGGAAGAGTGAGAAAGTCTCAGAAGAACACCACAACAAAAATTAATAATCTTTGTGGTGGTTGATTATATACAAAATACAGGATCAAAGTGGTTATTTTTAGCTTGATTTTCTAAGAAAATTAGGTGTTTACATGTATTTCCTTGTCTCGCTTCCCTAAAAACCTTAACCTCACTGGCCAGTTTCACTCAAATTTGGCAGCAGGACAAACACCTCAAAGACATTTTAAATTAATATAAAAGTTGTTTTTTTTTTTAATATAAATGGATAGAAGAAAAATTCTGTTAATATTTCTCCCTGACAGTAACACCACTTGATAGTCCCAGTCCATGAGAGGCAGCATCCGATCTGCACCATGACAGGGAAACCCGTAGATTTTCTTGCCTCTGTGCCTCAGGAACCACCTGCCCTTAATTTTGGGGCCTGAATGTTTAGTAACCCAAGAGAAGCAGAACTATAATTTTTTCCTGTTTTTTCCTCTCCTGGGAGATGAGAAATGGTAACAATGATTGCATGAAGTAGCGACTTGTTTGCAAAACATCGTGAGTCATTTGAAGTTTTTCCAGAAACACTTTCCTACCACCTTTTCATGCCAAATTTTGTTGCTCCCTGTGACAGTTAAATTTGTAATTTGATTAATGACTTCATTCTAGTCCTTGGAGTATGTTTTATATTACTAGTTCCAGAAAAGAAAGGCAGGTAATTAGCCAAATACAGTGAAGTAGCTCAAAGGACTTTTAAAAGTTGTTAATGTAGTAAGAAAGTAGCATGAATAAATATGACAGAATGAAGGGGTCTCTAAAAATATCTCCTTCAAATTGCAGGTTTATTATCTTACGCATTTTTGCTGCTCGTTGGAACAAGTGGTCAGTTCTTGGCTAAATGCACAAAGGAGCATGATGAGCACATTAAATGTTAATCTGGTCAAAATTATGAAGCTGTTCTTCAAAATGAAACTTCATGTTCACCTGCAGGTTGCTGGTCATAAAGCGCAGCAAAATCAGTTCAAATGACTTACTTTAATTATGACTCACAAACATTATTCTTTGTGCCAAGTCGATAATTGAGATAGTTATTTTCTTTGATGTGCAACAGCAGCTGTGGGCTATAACACAGACAAGTCATCTTTGCATTGCTCATTATTTTGCAGTAATTGACTAATTTTGTCCTTCACACCTGTCATATAAAACCGGGAGGTATCATAATAGTCTAAAAAAGTTGATATATATCCCCTCTGTCAATCCTATGTCTCTCTCCTTAAGAACTTTAGGAAAACTCTTTCAAAAAGCCATAGTTTAACCTTTTCTCAAGGTACAAGTTTGTATAAGCCAATGATCACCCTTATATGACTTATGCATAATAAAACTTGCACATGGACTTGAATTAGTCAGGAGTTCCGTGTTTGACATGACCAGAATTTTTTATATGAATTGTCAATTAAGAGGCACAATTTGAAATGCGATGAAGCATTTGGAAGTGATATATATTGCTCATGATGTTGCCTCGATATGCAGCTTGCCATCATGTACCCATTAAAGACACAGCTCTACAGCCTGACCAAGGAAGGGGAAATATAAAGAGAAGAGATTTGTTTGCCTCCTTCAAACTAGGAATATGAGAGCGAAAACTCAGCCTCTAGTCTGGTGAGATGTAACTTTTCTCAATATTGTTTAAAATGCAATAGCTATTCCGAAATTGTAAGATAATGTTGCCGCTTTTGTGGTACCTTGTTTTGGAGTGTTTATGCTAAAGCAAGTTTCAAGTTTCTTCTGGACATGCTTTCATCTGGAGGTTTCATCGCGGAGTTTTTAATCTGAACTGCCTGAAGCTATGTGGGATCAATGTGGACCTTGGAACTTCTTGGAAGCAACACCCAGTACTGGCATCTTCTAAGATCTGACATTTCTAACAAAATAACAAAATCACTGATGTTGAAAGACACCTCTGAAGATCACCTAGTCCAATTCTTCTGCTCAGACAGGGCCAGCAGAGCAAGCTCCTCAGGACTGTATCTAGTTGAGTATGCCCAAGGATGGAGACTCCATCACCCCTCTGGTCAACCTGTTCCAGCATTTGATCACCCTCCCAGTAAAGAACTTGTATGTTTAAGTGGAATTTCCTGTATTTCAGTTTGGGTGTTCAATGCATTAGTTAAAACTGCACCACAAGTCAAAACAGTTGGCTAAAATAGCAATTTAGTGTTCCTGAAATATTCAGAAGACATAACTAAAGAGGACTGTAAAGTTCATAATTATTTTATACAGACTGGAAAACATATCTGTCTGGCTTATAGAAAATTGATTAGATAACAGAACTTCAGAAAGTCTGTCATATGTTTAATAGCATAGTCCCAGTTCACTCTGAAATTTTAGCTGTATTCAGTCCTACTGCATAAACATTTTAACAGGGGCAGTACTAGAGGAAAAAAAATCCCTTCCAGAAATTGTTCCTAGTGGTTATCTCATAATGTTAAATAAAAGATTAAAATTACTATGTGGATTGAAGTTTTTGTTATTATACCAGATTTATTGGAATTGTGTGTCAGTAGAGTAACAAGCAGATAAATCAAATTTTTGTTGATGTGGCAGTTTTGGTTATTATTATTCAGACAATTAAAACAAACCAAAGCAAACACAATTGCTGCTCATTTGTTTTCTTTTTTTCCTATCTATATTACAATGGTCCCTGTTACCTGACTTAAAAAAGGCAAGGAAGTTCTAATTAGCAAAATGGGCTTATATTTTCACTTACACTGGGAAATTATTAAAAAAATCAGATAAATATCTGTAGCAGCTTGTAATCTGTATTTTTTTCTTCATACCAGTTCCTTTGACAGAACATGTGTGACCCTTGGCTAAAAAGATCAGCCGACAAATTTCAGTCCTGAAGAGAATGCGACCATGTAAAGCCCATCACAAACCTTCTAATTTACTTAACAGCTTCTGTCTTAATCGACAATTTCACATCTTCTGACTTCAAACTCAGGTTCCTTAGGTAAGGAAAACAAGGGCTGATGTATTTGCACACTGACTGTGAAAAATGTTTTACATATTTTTCATTTTTCTGCCATTTGAACATTTTGGTGTGGATCCTTTTTAAATTTCATGTCACTTCTTTTCACTGCTGCCATGATGGTTCTCACTACAGTTCACAGAAATAGTTGTTCATATTTTTTTTTGGGTTTTCATCGTGGTTGTATTAAAGAAGTTTCTTCACCCTAAGTATCCTGAAGCAGAGTCTCAGGCATGAATTCCAGAAGTTTCTCTAAAATAATTAATTTGTTTGCAAGGTATAGTGAAGAGAGCAGCTCAGCTTGATGCTTCTGGAAGACAAAATTCGAGCAAAGAAAACCCTGGCCAATTATACTCTTACAATCTAAGATTCCTAGTCCTCACACACCAGTTTGGGCCAATTGTAAAATTAGGGTCTGAGATTCTTCACTGGGCTGTTTCATTTTCAGCAAGTACGCCATTAGTTATCTCTGCAGGCATCAATCTAGGTGCTTGCCCATCAGATGCTATTTTGCACCTGCAGCTGGGAAGAAAAATAAATCCTTGGCAATAACCAAAACATTAGTAGGTTCTCACATTCTGCTGTTTCTTGCCCTCTTTAGACGTGCCATTCTGTTTCTTCACTTACCTCTAGGGATACAGCTCCTGCTGACGATCAAAAGCTCCTTTATCTTGTGGCTCGAATCGACTCTGGGGCCCTTCTTTGCTTAACTAGGCAGAAAGTTTGAAATTTCACAGCTTGCAGTCTAAGGCTTCCAGCAAATTTAGTTACTTATGCTGAGAGAGTTACACTAAGCAAGTTCTATATAAGCAGTTTCTAAGCAAGTTCTACAAGCAGTGGTATACCAAATATTTCAATAAGCTAAGGTAGGCTGTATTTCCTAACAGTTAAATCCAGTTAACATTACAATGTAGGGCAGTAGTTCCAAAGTGTGGCTGCAACTCTTTCATGTGCCTTGGAGACTTTACAGGTAGCTATGAAAATATGTTCTTATAAGCCAAGTAGACATAGTGGCATGTAGACCTTTCACTGGAGATAGTGCTGCATTTTTCACATAACATAACATAATATACTTTTCAAAAACTTGTATGCATCCTTAATGAAAACTCAACCACTTAGAATCATAGAGTCACAGGATGGTTTGGGTCGGAGGGAACCTTAAAGCTCCCCCAGTTCCCCCCTGCCACGAGCAGGGACATCTTCACCAGCTCAGGTTGCTCAGAGCCCCGTCCAGCCTGGCCTGGGATGTCTCCAGGGATGGTTCATCTACCACCTCTCTGGTCAACCTGGGCCAGGCTCTCACCACCCTCAGCAGAAACAGCTCCTTCCTCATGTCCGGCCTGAATCTCCCTCCTTGTGTTTAAACCATCACCCCTTGTCCTGTCACAACAGGCCCTGATAAAAAGTCTGTCCCCATCTTTCTTATCGGCCCCTTTTAAGTCTGGAAAGGCCACACTAAGGTCTCCCGGAGCTTCTTGTCTCCAGCTGAACACCCCAGCTCTCTCAAACTGTCCCCCCAGCAGAGCTGTTCCAGCCTTGCATCATTTCTGTGGCCTCATCTGCTACTGAAAAATGTTATAAAATGTCATAAAAATATAGGATCCTCCATGCTGTCCTCTAACTCATCATTAAAAAGCTACGCATTGTCTTCCCCTCTATGTGCAACAGTCAGTGATAGCGATGGGGTCAAAGAGATTAATTTGTAATAATTTCACACATCTCTATTTGCAAATTACTGTCCCTTTCCTGAACTAACAAACTGTATTTTTTCTGCTGATGAGCACTGCAAAATTCTAGTCTGCAGCTCATCAGAAGCATCTTTGGATCAATGTTATCTAAGGAGTTCAGAACAGCAACACCAAATCTGCAAAAGCCATTCATATAGTTATTGTATGCACCTGGACAGGCTGGAGGAGTGGGCTGAGTAAGATCTCATCGAATTCAACAAGGGCAAAGTCAAAGTCCCATGTCTGGGATGGCCCAGCCTCCTGCAAGGAGGCCACAAAGCTACAACCAAAAAGGAGTGCTACAAATAGGCATGAGTTATACAGATTTCCGTGCAAATGTGTCTCAGGCTTTGGTACTTTCTCTGTTCTGTTTTTATTTGTTAGATGCGTATCTTCATGAGAGTGCCTGAAGAAGGCTGTGCATTCTGATGAAACGCCAGTCTGCTGAGAACAGACATTTCCTCTGGTAGGAAGGAGAGTGTAGGAATCAGGAACAGGTAGGAATCAGCCAGCACAGCCAGCACCACCTACTGACTTTTCCTCAGTTCAAATCACTGGAACAGCAACCGGCAGCCTCAACACAGCGTGTTCCAGTGGAGGTCAACGCTAAGGAGGAACTCACGATATTCAACTTCATCATCCGTTTTCTCACCTTCATGTCGAGAGATGCGAAGATGTATGAAGAGCTGGCAAATGACCTCTGGATGTCACACTGATTAATTGGTGAGGTTTGCTTTCACTGCTGGGTACCAAGTGGTCTGTCAGATTGATTATCATTCCCTCAGAAGGCTATTTCTCCTCCTGGAGTCCCTACACACCTTGTGCAGCACGGGGCGTTTCCAACAAACAGTTCTGGGGTTGTGGAAGCTGCTTCTAAACATCCTCATTCATCTGCATGGGATGAAAAAATCAATCACTCAATAGCAGCACTAAGGTACTGATTAAATATGGCAAATGACAGATTTTCAAAATGACATGACAGAAGCTTGAAACTGCTGTTGTTAGAATGATATCATGGCTGGTAAGAATGTAAATATTCTAGTAAGCAAGATTTCTTCTGAAAACATGGTTCTATCCAGGATTTACCTGAATCTCATAGAATGCTTAAAATCTTGCCTGCTGCAGAAGTGAAAAAGCAGGAGCCAAATCCTCTGTTTCAGGTTTCTCGTCTTCTTCCCTGTAAGTCTGGACTCAGACAACAGTTTCATCCTGTGTTCTGGAAACAATTCCGGGCTCTCAAATTGTATTTTGGAGACAGCTTAGTGGTCACCAGAATTGGATTTAAATGACCGGAGATAGTGGCCTAAAAAGGCAGATAGTCCCACCATGAACTAAATGTGCTTCTAGCTCCTTCATGTTATTTTCAAGGGCCTCTTCTTATCTCTGAAGCTCAAAGTCTTCTTCCATTTGTAGGCTGCAGTGAAATTATAGTCTCCCGTGTCCCAGCCATATTTTATATTCTAGCCCTCCTTCAATGCAATTCTGTATTTTTTGCTTGCCCTCTTTCCTTTTCTCTATATCCATCTTTATATATATATATATATATATATATATTTTTTTTTTCCTGGTGGATTTACTTTACTGTGTTGCTGCTTTTACCTAAGTAAAAACAATGTTGTTATGGTCTTCACAAGAAAAATCTTCTGATTTTATCCATAGGTCTTTTGAAAGCTGAAGAAAATAATTTAGCAGCTGAGTGTTCAAGATTTATAGGTCTTGAACATCAGTGTTCAAGATTATAGACAGACTGAATTGCTCCAAATGGGGTTGGTAGTTACACACAAGTACGGATACATTAGTTTCTGGATTTTTTTAGGTGTTAAATTGTGTTTTGACAGCAAATCGGGATACGTTTGTACAAAAGAGTACACAGAGAAAACAAAGTTTACTCACTATGTAGCATGAACATAAGTAGTATGAAAATAGATCTGAGAATAGATACCAGAATTTTTCTATCATCTCAGTAAGACATGCTTAGGAGGTTAAATGGCAAAGCTGGCAAACATGTATTAACTTGATAGTGATGCTTCATCCAAATAATACAAGCACACATTCAGACGAAAATAATTGGAAATCCTTTGAATATTGTGTGTGGGTTTGTGGTATATTTCAGATACAATTTATTTCAAAATTACACAGAATGTGCTTAGTGAAATTATATTTCCAATGTCAGAAAATGTATCCTTCTGGTGCAAGAATTATGAGGACATGAAATACCACTTTTTAAACCTGTTTTAAGTGTGATGAAGCAAAGTTCAGTTAAATCTGACAGGCCACTAGTGCAAGGCTGCTCAGACTCATTCATGGCCAAGAAAGCCTTTTATTAACAGTGTTGGAGCTCTAATTAATCAATATTGAGGTGCATAACGATTATTTGCGCCAGCCTTCGTGAAAGGTACTTGTCCCCAAAATTTCATTTTTGAGCCAGACAACCACATTAACCTAGTAAAGCCTTTGAAGTGATTGTATCTAGTCTGTTAACTAAGCTAATTAGTGACAGGCAAACAAGTTCGGAGACAACCGGGATGTCCCACCCACTTTCACAAGTGTCCTGCAGGAGCGAAGCCTTTATTTCTGTATGTGATAGAGACCTCCATGGACGAAAAACATGTTCTTGAGCGTTGTCACAGCATCACAGGATAGGGCATCTGTCATTAACTCTTCCCCTCCTTCCCCACGATGTAAATGCCACCTCCTCCACAGATACCTTTAATGTTCTTAAGGTATTTGTTTTTTCCAGGCTAGCAGATTAGTCAGAACTCAGCTGGAGGTGAACTCATGATAGGAACTTAAGAAATGGATTTCATATTTACTGAAAACTGGTTTTGCGTCATCTTAACCAAGCATGGATCAAACAGGGAACAAGCAGAATGAGTTGCGGAAATCATGAGGAGAAAATCACAGAATGGCCGTTGTTTACCCTGAAGACAAGAAGAAATGAAATGTTTTGCAAAGACGAAGACACTATTTTCCAAGCCTGTTGTGGTTTGAACAAAAAGTAATGGACATTAACTGTCCTGAAATTCTTAAAGCTTGTATCGGGATAGTTTGAGACATTCAGAGTTTCAGCATGATCACATCATCAGATACTTCCCAAAGGCTTTTGCTTCTCTCTACTCAGAGCTTTTACCATTTTTAGAGCCTTTGAAACAGAGGACAGCCAAAATCCATGTTTTTTTAGAGAAGTCTCATTATACCTAAGTCTCTGCAATCACATCTTCAAGTAATTTAAACCTCTCCATTCCCTTTACTAGTAAAAAATACTAGCATAATCTTTATGCTATTAAAGATACTTCCAAGTAGATTGGTTTTGTTCCATAGATACTTTAGACTACTGGCTGATAGTTTGAAGAAGATATATTGGCTTTTTTTCTTCTTCAAGGAAACCTCCAGCCACCTTAATACTTAATGTTATCAGATTTGAATGGTGCTTGATTAGCAGATTCTGAACTTGGCTCCTTTGTGTTGCTTCACTTTCCAGAACCACCTCTGGAGCTGCCTGCCTTGCTGGGTTATTTTCCATTTCGAAAAGTTGAGCACAGAGTCATGGAGAAGAAAATTTAAATGAAAAAGTTCCTAATGCAGTCTGGCTATGACATGATTACAACTAGGTTAAATGTATTAGTTCTTCACATATTACACTAGAGGTCATACAACATCTAATTTATTTCCCTGACTTTCACATTTCACACTCCCCTGAATGTAATTTCTTTCCATTTTCCCTGCTGTCGGTAATTGGTGTGCCACACATCTCTCTTCTCCAACTGACTGTCTGATTATACTGGCACTGCATTCTGTGTATCTATTAAGAACGAGGGATCAAACTTTCCCCCAGGCCTGGTTTCCATTTCTCTCATACTCATTCATTTGTTAAGGGCATGAAGTCCTCATATATTTCACATTTAGAAAGGTTAGTACTTTCTTAAGAAGAAGAAAAAAAATCAAACATAAAACTTGCCAGTGGCTGAGGCTGTTTTTCAGATGTCACGTTGTGTCTTGGCTTTCACCTGCCCCTATGATGTGTTGCAGCATTTGCAGAGATTGTCTCATGTAACATACACCCCGTCTCATCTTGCAAGACCTTTAAATGATAGTGACAACAAAACGTAACATTTGGGTTATTTCCTAAACAGGGAAAATGAAATATTGGAGGAGACAAGAGCTCAATTTTGGTTTCGGATCTCGAAGTTCGTGCCATTTTTATTACATTCGTGAGTTTCTCAGGGTCTGCTTCTGTTTGTAGCACCAATTTCATGATTGTGGAAATCGACCGAGTTCCAGTCAGCAGGTTTTTCTTACATCTAGTTTTAAAACATGGCAGAGAATCGGAATTGCAGAACCGCATGGTAGAGACCCTATCGTTGTTCCCCAGTTTTAAGTGGTTCAGTCTCCAATGAAATGTTCCTTTACATGTCTGTTATGTATTCCCATGCATAAATCTTGTAACAGAAAGAGCTAGGATCTCTTTGCGTCTGACCTCTCCCTATCATTTTGATTACTATTTTTGAAAAGATAACGGAAATGTGGTAATACGAAGTCTCACAATCTACCGTATATAAGCTTAGGGAAGATTTCACAGTGCTGTACAAACAGGTGCTCAATCCAGAACTGATTGTGGCATTTTGTTAATTCAAATCCACTTTGATTTCCAGATCCTCTATTGAAAATTTTGCCACTGAAACATTTCTTTCTACAATATTCCTTTCCTGTGAATAGTGAAAAGTAGTTTTGATTTTTTGGACTGAACTCTAAAAATCTGCCATTTTTCAATAGAACTTGTCTTGGATTTTTTTGTTTCTCTTTCTTTCTTGCTTTCTCTCTCTTTCTCTTCTCTCTCTCTCTCTTCCTCTTATCTCTTTCTATCTTTCTTTCTCTAAAGGCTTATTTAATTACTTTTCTGAATATTTTGTGCATCCTTCTACAATCTACCCCAAATCCCTTTTTTGAAATGTCCCAATTGCTTGTGGCTGTGCATTATCATCGAATGCCACAGAATCTAAGTCATAGATGTTGCTGAAAGGACATAAATAACAAGTAATTAGGACATAAGTATAAAAATACTTGCTAATTGCTCACCAGTTACCATTTTTGTGTAGATAAGGTAGCTAAAAATAGAAAGAAGGTGAGAGCAAACTCTGTCTTAAGGGCAACACTTGGATTTGTCCTTCCATTTAACTCCAAATAGGAGATCAGTATATTCAGGAGTCACATTTATAGAGGACCAAGGGCTTTCGTCTACAGGAAACAAACTGGGTTTCTGTGGGATCTTGCCCATCTACATAAGAGCAGTTGTCTTGCAACCACTTGCTTTTCCGCATAGTGAAATAATTTGCCAAATACCAAATGTTATTCCTGTTTCATATCACTGTTCTTCAATTCCTCTTCTAGGCATTACTTTATTTTTGACTGCTCTGAAGTAGCAGATTTTCAGCATATATTGCAGTAATTACATTCGAACAACACATACCTTTGAAACCTAGTAGATCACTTTGGCTTTCTGTCTTCAGGATAGTTAACCGCCGCATTTTCAGCTGGTGTAAAATACTGCAGCAGTTACTAAACACAAGTATCTCCCATTGCCTATCAGGGAGAACAAATCATAATTCAAATTAACCTTACTGTGTAATGAAATTTTGTTACGTGTCATTATGTTATATTATATAGCATCTATAAATCAATCCTAGCAAGCCATTTGCTTAAATGACAGGTTTTTTGTGTGACAGAGTGAAGCTAGAATCCTCCCTGTGATTAATTTTTCAAATAACGGTGAAGTACAAAGTGGAAAACATATAATTTTGGCAAATGACAGCATTTTGGGCCCTCAAAACAATTCATTATATTTAAGAACCAATAGAGATGCCTCTTCAACAATATATATCATGTAATTTAATTATAACAAGGAAGCTGGATTTGCCTGACAGCCTTCTGGAGGGAAATGTGCTCAACTGCCCACAAAGCCACTTGTCGCCAGATCAAATAATATGCAATCCTTCCTATAACGAGTGTCATTCTGTATTTCCAGAACCTGAGAGCAATTTGTTTGCAGTTTACCAAGAACATTTCCAGGTTTTTCAGTTCAAAAATATGCCTACAGGCTGTTTTGCTGTTTTAAAGTGCTACGTTTCATCAGAAGGTGTTGCTTTAAAAGGTTTTCAATTGATCGTTTTAAATGTTTCAAAATTAATCAGGCATATTGCTTCTCTGTCATTTTGCTTTTCCAGCAATTGTGTTATACATATGTTTTATTGTCAAAGTAAAGCTTTCAATAAGATTGTTTTTATGTTTCCAAGCCAATCTTTTTCAAGATGTGGAGGAAATAGGAAAAGGGGGAAAAAAAAAAAGATAAAATGTTATCTTTTAGGGGAAGTTACTAGTTTTTGCAATTGTTTGCTTCTTTCATACTCAGATACTTCCCACCTTTCTAAAGAGCACAATTACAGAAAAGTGATTTTGGCCTGATTCAACATCACTTTTCTCTAGTTTTATGTTGAGTAAGTGTTGCTTTTAATGTCATTACAAAGGCATAAAACTAGAATAAGACAGTAGTAAGTCAATTCCAATGCACATACCAGGTAGTAAAAGTGTCTGTAGGGAAACAGCTTTAAATATATTTAGATAAATAGATGCTTCAACCAACCAACACACGCAGGTTTCTGACTATCCCTGATCCACGGCAGACGTCTCATCGCCGTCATGGGGAGTTGTGAACGTGTGGATTGAGGGTAGGCAGAGATCATAACATCTGCAGCATTTTCCTTTTGCTTCTTTATCTCTCTCGACATCCCTGCAGAAATCAGCTTTGCAAAATGAGAGAGCAGAAACAGTTTATTCCTCGGGTCGCTCAGTAATTCCTAGCAGTCAAATTTATTCCTGGTGCTGTTCCATCTGTTCCCAGTGAAATTGCGTGCGGTGAATTTTGCCCAAAGTGTTTAAAAGCTTGAGGAGCCATTAATTTTTATAAATTTTGGAAGTGCTACCAAGATGAGCAAGAGAGGGGTTAGTGACACAATTTGGGAGGCAATGGGTAAGAAAAGGATTTAATTAAGGGTAATGGGAAAGCACTAAGGCAAAGGAAATTTGCCAGTAGGTTGATTTAAAAACATATACATATTCTCAGTGCTCTGATCAATTTAACAGTTCAGTAGTCATCAGAATAATGTTGGAGTCCCACTGTTTGGAGCAATTAAATGCATGTGTTTCAAATAGCGAAAACATATAAACCAGAAATGGAAAATGGCACAGGTTTGTTTCATCACCAAGTGCCTCTAGTTGGAGTTTTGTCCCAGTGTGATGGCAATGCCTGGCAAAACACAGTAATGTCGCCAATTAGTTGGATTATTAATTTGCCATTTCTGATGCTCATTTCTTTGGTTTAAAGTTTGGTTACAACTGATCTGACGAAATACAGTTAAGTGCAGAATGTCACTTCAAGTTCCTTAAATTTTCATCCTATTTTCCCTCCAGTTGTTTGCTTTTCTTCTCTTCAAGCAAACTACAATTAATATATTATTGAAATAGTGAAGAAAATTACAAAATTTTCAAAAGAGCTATATAAATTGGAAGAATAATAATGTATTAAAAATTCAGGCTAGTATACTGTATCATGAGATGAAAAATACTTTAAAAACTATATATGTAAATTTATAGCTGCTTACTTATGTCCTATTCCATGCGTATTTAATAGTATTGATTTCCCCATTTGGAAAGACCATTAAAGGATAAGCCAGACATACACACTCTTGAGAGAAATTATTGAGTGGAGTGTTAAAAAGGGAGCAGATTAAAAAGGCTACTTGCAAGAGACAGGCGTACGGAGTTAACCAAGTGTGTTCCCTACAATCCATCAGTTGTCACGTTGCAGCTATCTGGTGATAAAATCAATATAAATGCCGTCAGATATACAACGTTGCTTCACGAGGAGCTCTAACCTCAATATGTCATCATACAGGTATTTAAGCATACGGCCAGATTGTAGACAAAGCTTAATGCAGCTCTGAGCTTGTAAACTCGGACAAAGGGTTTATTTCTTTTGCATTTTTGTTTGCTTTCAGCACGCCTCTGTTTAATGCACTCATCTTCGCAGTTACCTTCCTGGAGTGGATCAAGGTGCTTCTGTAACCAAGACTTTCACAACATCAGGCAAGAGAATTTACTGTTCTAATCAACTTAATCAATTTTAATACTGATAGAAAAGCTTAGGTGTTTTAAGAGGTGCTTTTCCCTGATTGTGTTTCACTGTGAAAAGTGATTTTGGAGCCACACACTGAGCTTATTTTTCCATCCTCTCCTTTTTAAAAGTGTGATTTTGTGCAGACTGGTGACTTTGACCCTATTAATGTAACAAATAAAATCTAAAAAGTATACATAAACTGAACATGAATTTAAACTCAAATCAGATTAAACCCAACATCTTTAGATAGAAAAAAAAAATAAATCCTATTTGGATATCTACCCTTTACTGATTTGAGAAGGTCATTGCTTGTGAAGTACATTACAGATAGTTGATAATTATAGATGTCAGTGGGAGAAAAACAAGAGGAACCCAAATGAACTGCTTAGGTCTTCTTGCAAAGACTGCTGTCCATGCTGTGACCTTTTGAGCAGGACTCTCTGAGATTAAAAGAGACGGATATGAACAAAAAAGCCCTCCTTATCTCAGAATTCATTGCCTTTAAGGCTTATAGTCATGAGTCAAATCGAGAAAAAGCAACATCGAGCCTAGCACAGGACCAGTACAGAATGCACAAAATTTGTCTGTTGCTGTTTCCAAGAGAAATGTTCGGTGTTTCTTACTTCTGTGCTTTTATTCTATTCCTCAGAAAACCCCTGAGACCACTTGATCTAGTCCCTCTCAGCCCTTTCTCAGCCGCCTTCAGTCATTTCCTCCATATACTCTTCTACATCAGCAGTTTACCCTTCATAGCATGTTCAATAATATATGTTCATCATAAAAGTCAAAAAGTATTTTAAACAAACTGAAATGCAAATTTAAAGCAAAATACTTCAGCCTCAAATAAATAATAATCTTTAAGAATCCTTTAAAGTTGCAAATCCTTCTATGGCAGGAAAAATGTTTGCTCACGTGTTCCCATTCTTCTGCCCATGTTTCTCTTTTACCTTTATCTTCATTGCATGATATCATCTTCCCTGTCTTTTTTTGTGGGCTGTCCTTATAGTTTCTGTATCATGGTAGATTTCTTCATCTAAAGATAGTTTTTGGCAGTCCGGGCCTGAAGTGCTTGATACCCATCAACCATTTTCCCATTGCCTAAAGCAAGACATTCTATTTTTAGGGATATGATAGGGTAATGGTAAAGCCACTATATTCTGTTCTAGGCTGAACACATTTGAAGACTTGCCAAACCGCGATAGCAGTTCCTATGGTCTTCTAGTGCCATAATCCAGCCCCACCTGCCAGCGTTGCCAACATACTTTCCACTGGTTTTGCTCACCACTTTTCACCATTTTGCATTTGAAATCTGGGGATAATTACCAAGCACATAAAGTCATGGACAATGGTTTATTTTAACAACTATAAATGGCATTGATGTTCATTAGCGCCAAGAATTACTCGGATCAGTGTGCCATGCAGATATCCATTTGCTTCCCCCCCATGGCGCCCAAGAGAAAGGGAAAACCTGAAGACATGAAGACAGGTGTTTCACCCCTCTACTGCACGTAGAACCTTAGAAGGACAAAAATCATGTCTCAGGAAGCAATGCTGATGAGTTTGAGGTATTTTTCCTCCACCGGTATTCTTCTTCAGGCCAGTAGAAGTTTCCTACGCTCTGAGCTCACATTGGAAGTGCTCTTATCTGGTGGTGGTTGGTCAACTATGGAAATCAAAGCTTCCTCCTGACTGATTTCTACAGTCCTCTTCCAGTAGGTTCTGCTCTTGGCTCCTACTATGCCATCTGCCTGCAGGGACCTTGTGCCATGCCCAGGTCCCCACCAGTGTTCCCCTCTCTGCCTGTGACACCCCTGTGACAGTTCTTCTGTTCTTCCTACCTCCCTGTTCCCTGTCCTCTCCCCTCCATGTCCTTCCAGGCTGTCGTGCCCTTGGCCTCATTCAAGCAGTACTGAAAAACTTGCCACCGTATCCAATAAAGCTCAAAAATAACATCATTCCACGTGGACATTTCAGAGTATCTCTTTTGCCCTGGCAGGTCAACTCATTTTATGAGTCACCTGCCACAATTTTATTTTATCTCAGCAAAGCCAGAAGCAACAGAAATGTCAGGAACCTGCTTCAAATGTCAACCCCATTAGTCTTTTAAACAAATTACCTTAAATCTAAGTTACATATTTTTAGCAGAAAGCATATAAATTTTATATTTGTTGCATGTCATGCACTAGTATCCACTGACAACATGGAAAAAAAGGTGAGTAGCTAAATGGGGATAATTTTTATTTCCTATTATGTTCGCACTTGCATTTGAGTTGTTTTGTTCCCTGTTCTCTTTCATGGCTAGTTTAGGTATGCTTTTAGAGGAAGAATAAAGAAAAAAAGTAACCCAATCAACTCCTGCACTTTTTATCCTGATTTGAACTACAGTTTCATCATCATGGCACATAATTTTACCTACATGAAGTTAACAATTACATAATTTTTCATTCCACCGTGTGTTCCACATTCTGATTTTCTCATAGCAATATTGCTACAATAGGATGATTTCTGAGGTGTTTTGTAATATTTTATTGCACAAAATGTAACCTACTGTTATTGCCTAATCCCTCCCCAAAGGAAGAGCCCCCAAAAAGCTTTATATAATTCATCTACCCAGTTAATGAAATACACACAATGTAATGTCAAATAAAACAAGGAGTCAGAGGTCCAACCTGGATGCAAATATCGGCTCCAGGCTGAGTCTTTCAGGGATCCTTGAATCTACAAATAAAAAAGGGAGAAAGTCAGTATTAATTCCAAAAGGACTGTGAAAAGCAGCCAGAAAAGCAGGCTTTTGTGAATGGAAATTGAAGTTCCTGAAGCTCAGTCATGCTGTCAGATGTTTAACTTCCTAGTGGGAGAGGAAGTCATTTAGCCGGGAGGGAATTAACAAAGAATTGCTTTCATAATTGAAGTTTTAAATTGTTTCTCTTATCGTTGAATTATAATCATGCATGGAACTGACAGAGGGAAATAAGTTCAGAATATGAGGAGGCATGAGCAGGATGATTAGCATGTTTTCCCTGAGGTGTAGATCCAGCAAAAGAAAGACAGTGGGTTTTAAAGATGAGAGATAGAATTGCTGGGCATGAAAATAAAAAAGATTTGAAGTCTAAAACTTGTTTAAGCCAAATCCGTTAGAGATCTTTATACTCACAGAAACAGTTTCACTGTTTCTAAATGTACTTTTCTAAGTATTGTTTGTTTGTCATAAAAGACCCAAGTTGAAGTAAGTTGCCCACAAACGCTTCTTAATTTAGTCGGTTTATAACATTATGCTGATGATAGACTAAGATTGAGCATCCTTTGCTTTTTTGGCAGGGTAAACCTTTCCTTTCCTTTTTGGCAAAGGAAACATTGCAATGAAGAACTGAAGAATGAAAAGCACTAGGCGTGAGTACGTCTGTATCAGTATCACCTGTTGCCCTCTACTAACAGACCTCACGAGCACTGAAAGCATTCTTATTCAGTGAAAAAATAAAGTAGCAAATTTCATTAGACTTCCATACATTTCAGAAAAAGCTGAATACTCTACCAACAGCACCTTCTCTTGCATATGTGGATGGATGAGCTGGCCTTGTGGGACTGGTGACACAAAATGAGGCCTAATCATCACTGCAAAACCTTCTTTTCTCAAGATGAAAGTTTCCCTTAGAAACTTCTAGAAGGCTGCTGAAGGGCAATTAGTTGATGTTTGTGCACATGGGGTAGTGTGTAAAGCCTGGACAGGGTATCCATTGACAACATCACTTGTATTTATTCTTGTTTTATGAGAGATGGCTATCAGCTAAAGTACCTCTCGTGGCTTTCCCATCAGTAACTGCTGTGGAAATAAATACTCCTGCAGGCCTGCCCTGCCACGTGGATTATGTAGATCATCGTTCCCGTTGTTAGCTGCTTATAAGAAACCTCTACAGATGAGTGTTGTAGCAACTTAACACCAGGGTAATGTTTTGAACAGCTGTGCATTTTCAAATGTTAAAAGCATTTAGAATTACTGCCTATGTCTTCCAATGATTAGCTTAAACAGCAATTGCCTACATCTTCCAATGATTAGCTTAAACAGCAGTTTTATTCATTTTTATTAAACAAAATAAGCTTTGTTTTGATGGCATAGTAATTTTGGTGTATTCAGCTCTTCCATCTCTCTTTTTATTTTTCCCCCCAAAGGGGAAGAATGAAGGACTAAGGAGAAATAGAGCAAGACAGTCAAGTGTCTCTCCCCACCATTTAACACAAAATGCATTGATTTTTTTTTCTTTTAAAATTTCAAGATGTATTTCAATAAGACATTTCTTCAATAAAATAAGCATCAAAATCTCATTTATGTTTTAAATTATTTGCAGTAATGGAAAGGTTGTCTTAACCATGTACTTTACAGAAAGACAACCAGCTCCAGGCAGCAAGAGAGAAAGGATCACTTTTCAGACTGAGAGACAGAGCAAAGCTGTTGCTGTCGATATCGTCATGAATGCACCTCTAAAATAGTCCAAAACTATCACTCTGGAGAAGGCTGTTGTTTTCCTGGAAAATGAAGAATTAATGTTGAATGTCTTCAGAGTCTTTTTAGCGAGGGGCCTTGACCTGGGAGACCCGTGCACATGAACCCTGAGAGTGCTGGGAATGTGCCTGTGCTGGCCACCTCCAGGGACACGGCTGGTGTGTCATCCAGGTCCTGCCTGGGGACTGTAGAGAATGGTACTGGTCTATACTGGGAGCAGGTGGCTGGAGCAGGTGGCTGATCTTAACACCTCTTTATAATGTAGATATAGAGAAAAGAGTCAATGAAAAATATGCCATTTTCTCTATCCACGTCAACATGCTGTCACGGTCCATTCGGTGATGGACTTGTGATGGTTCTTTTATCTTGATCTCAAAGCACAAAATTAAGGCAACCAAAAAGCCAAGGGGTTATAATTCAATCTAGCAATATTACTTTATTAATTTGCCCGTAAAGCAGCACACGATAGAGAGAGAGAGTAAGAAAAAGAAAAGGGAAAATAAACGGGGAAAAAGTAAAAGTAAAGATGAGAAATGAGGTTGTGTTTATCACCAGGTCGGTTCCAGAAGAGTCCCTCTGGTCTCCGGTCTTGTGGAGTTCTGCCGGTCCTCAGTCGTGGGTGGGGATCCTCTGGTGGGAAGATCTTCAACGTTGTCCATTCTGGAGTAATCTGTTATGCTTCTTCACCCCCCCTTGCTCCCATTGTTTGAGGCCAAATCTCCACCTTGATTTTGCAACCCAGGCTCGTACTGCTCAGGCTCGAAAGATTCACGCTTTCTTTTGCCAACGCTTACATGTCCAGCATTCAGGGGTCTTTCTCTGGTCCATCGGGTGACCTCAGGACCGTTGGTGAGCTTCTGGGCATGCTCCTTTGCGTTGGCCATTGTTTGGGGGAGCAGGTGAGGGACACGTGTGACTGAGGCTGCAGGTGAGAACACATCTTCTGGACGGCAGCGATTGTCCCTGGGTCAAAGAGACCCTCATAACAGTCACTTTCAGGAGGTGGGGGCTGGTTTGGCTGAAGCAGCAGGTGAAGTCCACACAACAGCCATTGTGAGCAGCAGACCCCCTGAATCGGAGAAACCAGTGCAACACAATGCTTCTCCTCGGGCCTCTCTCCAAGTCATTATCCATGCGTTCTTTCTGTCAGGGCCTCAGTTCTCTAAGTTCTTGATGGCTATGGTCAGGCAAATACTGCTTCATCTTTGGACCGACTCTCACACATGCCAAGCCCAAATTAGATGTATGTGGAGAAGAATTTGTGACCTTCATGTAACTTGCTGCCGCAGTTGCAGAGTCCTTCACCGCACCTCCAGGACCTTGAGTTTGAGGTGCTCTCCTGGTGCAAGCTGAAGGCTTCTCCCAACTATTGCTGTCTGGTGGCTGCATAAAACCTTCACTGTCACCCAACAAACCACTTCATCTTGTGCTAAGCAGCTGAACTGCAAGGAAACCATGTTAGCCTAAAATTCTGGTTGTACTTTTCCCCCAGCAGGAAGAACGTTTTCTTGCTCAATTTTGAATGTCATGAGCTGTGTGGTTTCTGAACTTTTTGTGTGTGCCGTTAAACTAACGCTGCTCCTTTTTCTTTTTCCTTTTGATGCTATGTTAATTAATAATTTTTTCTTTCTTTGCATTTATAGATGACAAATCTTGTACCTGTTGGCCCCTAATTCCATCAGTTTTTGGTTTATATTTTAATTTTAAATGAGTCAGAGTAGGCCTTTGATTATGTGATAGAGCAGCTCTGGGTTGCACACTTTGCATGTCACCAAGGCAGGCACAGACAGAAACCATAACTGCTGCTCAGTTATCACACCACAATTCCATTTTGACCTGTGGTGGCCACATCCACTTACGGAAACTTTACAGAAACTTTCAATTTTTGCACTGAATTCTGAAAAGAAGCCTTGTTCTTGCAAAAATATTTCTTACCTCACACCCAGCTTGTCAAGTTCTCTTCTCCTCCAGGTCTGCTACTGAAGAGGAACATGATGCCCATGGCCACTGGTCCATTTGAATACAAACGGAAGGTTATGGATGCATGCAATAAGTTCCAGTTAGATTTAAGTTAATTAGAGATTTTTGTCTTTTTACACTTAGAAAAGAACTTTAGAAATGTGCAGGCAAATAAAAAACAAGACTGTTCAAATCTGTTTACAGAGTCTCAACCACTGTCACTGTAATGTAAGAGCTTTGTGGTTTTTTATGTACTTTAGCCTGAAACATTCACTGTCACCATTGCAGTTTGCAATTACAGTGAAGTGAGGCAGAAAATAGAAGTTCAGGAATGTATTAGAGTAATGAAGTTTGAACTATTATTTGAAAGGTTGTTGTTATTTTAATAAATATTTAATCTTTCTAGCTGCATGGATTCCTAATTGATCTTTAACTGTTATTGTTCCTGGACGTTTCTCATCAACTTCTAATTGCTGTTTTAAGGCAGTGGGGAATAGAGAAGATAACATGCAGTGGTTGTGGGAGATTGCTACACTACATCATTCAAACACTCCTAATAAAGTATTTTTAGCAGTTCTTTGCAGGAAAGAAAAAGCTGGAATTCATATCAGCTACCATAATCTATTTTTTTCCTATGGTCATGTGCCTGTCCCATCCCACCCAGAGGTGTGAGTTGGGGCAGAGTTGACTCATGTCCGTGGGTCCCCTTGGATGGAGAACAGCACACACAACACTTCAGGTCTGTAAACAAGAAAAGCAACACCTTGTATTTTGCCTTTTACAGCCCTCTGGGTCACCTGCCTGCTGAATTTTTGGTCTTTTGTGCAGGTGTTATTGCAAAAGAGAGAAAAGTCTGGGGGGTGATTGCGAAGGACAGACAAGTCTTGGCCATCTCAAAGGGTCTTGGCTTTTCCCTCCATGCCAGGCTGGGCCGATCAGAAGATGGAGCTCCGTGCTCTCTGGCACGTCCCCCTCCTGTGTCACCAGCGGCCTTTTTCTGCGGCTCCTCAGCTTGTGTTGGGTGTAAATCACAATTCACCTTCTCCTGAGTGTCCCATCTCCTGCCACTGGGCCACAATGTCCGAGGCAGATTCTTTTCAGTCTGACAATGTCCCATCCCCTGCGTCTGGAGGAACTGGTTTTGCCACAATGTTTGAGACATAATTCTCTCCAGTCTCTGACAATGCCAGTAAACCATCACTAGCTATTTGGAGTTTATATTCAAGTTAGATGAATGTGGATTGTTAAAATCTACTCATAGTAGTTGAGTGAAAACACTATTACTGAAATAAAGCTTAATGGCTGGTCATTGAGAAATCTCTTATATGGTTCATGGAAACTGATGGGATGTTTAGGAAAAAAAAAAATCTTTATGATCCATCTGTATGATTTTTACAAATAATATGGTTATGTCCTGATTCTGTCTGGGATGGAGTTAATTTTCTTTGTAATGATCCCTGTGGCGCTGTGCTTTGCATCTGTGACCCAAGCAGCGTTGATGACACACCAATGTTTTGCTGCTTGCTGAGTTGTGCTAACACAGTGTCAACGTTTTAAATTTTGTTTTTCTTTTTCCCACTCTGACCTTCCCAATGAGTAGGTTGGGAAAGGGAGAGAGGTTGTGAGGGGACACAGCCTGAAGACCTGACCCCAAAGGACCAAAGGGATGTTCCCCACCACGTGTAGTCGTGCTCAGGAGGCAAAGCTCAGGGAAGGGACAAGAAAACAGTAATTTTACTCTCTGCTTTGGTTTTATTTACAGTGATTCACATTTTTTTTTAATATCTATTTAATGGAATTAGAACATGATGTTGAATTTGGTTTTAATATTGATGTAGAAGGATTTGGTTAGCTTTGATCTTGTCTTACACTATAATACACCAAAGAACACAAGAGAATTGATCTATTATATATGATCTTCTACTGGTTTATACATAAAGCAATTTATCACATTAATTTTAGTAATTTTCCATAAGAAATAATAGAATACACACACATTTATGCTTCAAGCATTGCTACACAATGATTTTTGATAGAGGATGACACTTATTAGCACTTTGGTGACAGCTAGGTATTGAAATACGTTTGAGGATTTCAGCCATAATTAATACTTTGCTAATATATTCTAGGTTTCATACTTTGATAGACTGAGATGCTAGCCTAGGAAATAAGAACTGATTGAAATGCTCTGAGAAACATATGTTAGTTCTGATTTTTATACTGACACAACAGAAATTTCAGATGCATTGTGAGGAGCCTCTAAAGTGTTGTTTTCTGACTACAGGTCGGGCAATTGGCCATCATGTTCCTAGGTCAGGAGCAAACAATTTGCATTGGTTTGCATTTTCGTATTTGCTGAAAGATGAGATCTACTATTTAATTTCTTTTTAAATGCCTACCAGCAGCTGAGAGGAAATGTGCATTTGCATGTGATCCTTTGTGACTTTGTTCAATATTTGTCAGAACTGCAATTGCATGTAAATTGCTACTGGCTGATTAGTATAGCTCAGTGTTGGCCGTGAAATTTGCACATACAAACATGAATGTATGTGAGTTTTGATTCAAGACTCCCATTCAAAATTAATGAAGGTCATCTGGAATGAGAGGAGCTACAGATTTATAAGAAAATTTTTTCCTTATAGGATCATGGTCAAGGTTGCAGTATCTTCAAAATGCCATATACACTCACCTACTAATAATAAACCATTACTTGTGCCATGAATAGCACACTTTCACTTTTTAAAAAAGAAAATAATGGGTAATTCTGAATGGCAAATTCTAGTGGGAACACCTGAATGTCCTCCATAGCAAAGCAATTTGTGTTTAACTTTGGCCTAGAGTTAACTAGATAGAAATATGTTGCAAACATAATTAAAAAAAAAAAATATTTTTGTGCTTGAGTAGAAATGTAAAGTGTGTTAATAACCCCATAGTTATTTTATAAAGCCAGCCCACAGATTTACATTTCTATTAAAAAGATTATTTGCTATGGAAAATAGAACTGATTTCATATGCAATCTACTGAGTTCACTGTAATTACTGATGTAACCAAAGCTTGACTTTGACCCAATAAATATTCATCTCGAATCATTACTTTACATTATTTCATCCCCTTGAATAGATTAGTTTTTATTATTTACATGTCTGAGCATGAGAAATACACATTTTGATGTCAGCTTGTAATTTTGTAATTTTGATGTACAAGCATATTTACACCAAAAGTAATGAAAAAATAGAGGCAGATTTGGGGAGGTAGATGCCACCCCAGTAAACTGCATGGGAAAAGATTTCTCTGAAGTATTTGCACTAGTTATAGTTATTCATTGATCTTTAGATATCTCAGATGCTTCTTAACACCTAGTGAGCACAGAGGGAAAAGTCAGTTACCAACATTATTTGCTGGTGCAAGAGCCAATAAAATAATGGAGCAGAGGGAAAAGCATTTTAAATAACTTATTCTTCCTTATTAGTTGACATATAGAGGGTGGTGGCCTTTCCCCACTCTCCAGTTTCTCTCTTTTCCAGAGTCCCAAATATCTGAAGTACAAGAACATAATCTGGACCATGATACCTCTCTAGCATCACTCCATTTGTGTATCGAAATGTCAGTGGGACTTCTAGATATCTACACATTGCAGTGGTTTTCCTCTGGAAAATGTAATCCATAAAAGTTAGGCCTGTAGTATCTCTAGTCTCCTGGAGGAGTATAAATTGTGCTTTATCAAATTGTGTTTTCTGCATTTACATGCCTACTGTCCAGGTCTACCCAGAGAAACCATGTTCCAAAGTTACTTGGAAGGAGAAATGCCAACACTCCAAACATCCCACCCTTCCTTCTTTGTTCACCAGCTTTTATTGCTGAGCATAATGCCACATATTGTGGAATATCCCTTGGGTCAGTTGAAGTCAGCTGTCCCAGCTGTGTCCCTTCCAGCATCTTGTGCACCTCCAGTCTCCTCGCTGGTGGTTGGAGTGAGGAGTAGAAAAGGCCTTGAGGCTGTGTAAGACCTGCTCAGTGATAATTAAAATGTCCCGGTATTACCAACACTCTTTCCAGCACAAATCCAAACTACAGAGTCATACCAGCTACTGTGAAGAAAATTAACTATCCTAGACAAAATCAACATGAACTGACACTTCTCTTTGCCTTAAAGGACTCAGGATAAAAGCTCCCACGAATGTCAGTGGGAGTAGTTATGATGCTGGGTCCTGCGCTTGGGTCACAGCAACCCCATGAATGCTGCAGGCTGGGGAAGAGCAGCTGGAAAGTGGCCCAGGAAAAGGCCCTGGGGGTGTTGGTGCCAGTGGCTGAACATGAGCCAGCGTGTGCCCAGGTGGCCAAGAGGCCACCAGCATCCTGGCTGGTCCCAGCACTGGTGTGGCCAGCAGGCCCAGGGCAGTGACCGTCCCTGTGCTGGGACCTGGGGGGGCCAAACCGCCAATCCTGGGGGCAGTTCTGGGCCCCTCAGCTCAGGGCTCAAAATGGTGGCACCAAAATCACCTCAGGGCTCAAAATGGCGGCATCAGTGGTGGCGGGATCACCTCATGAAAGGCCTTGAGGTGCTGGAGTGAGTGAAGAGAAGGGAACAGAGCTGGTGAGGGGCTGGAGCACAAGTGTGATGGGAGCGGGTGAGGGACCTGGGGGGTTCAGCTGGAGAACAGGAGCTGAGGGGAGACCTTCTGATCTCTGAACTGCCTGAAAGGAGCTTGGAGCCAGGGGGGGTCGGGCTCTGCTCCCCAGGAACAAGCACCAGGAGCAGAGGAAACGGCCTCAAGTTGCGCCAGGGGAGGTTGAGGTTGGATGTGGGGAACAATTTCTTCCCCAAAGGGCTGTGGGGCATTGGAACAGGCTGCCCAGAGCAGTGCTGGAGTCACCATCCCTGGGGGGTTGGACAGATGAGGAGATGAGGCTCTTAGGAACATGTTTTAGTGCTGGAACTAGGTTATGACCAACCAAAATGATTCTATAATTCTACGGTATTTCAGCGCTGACTCCAGACTTCCCTGGCATTACACAGGATTTGGTGAGATTCAGCTCAAATCTCTGATATATCTCTTAAAAATCCCAAACATTAGTGCTCCTTAGCATGAATTTGGCTCTGGAGGAGCAGTCAGTCCTGAGCCTTGTGAGCTGGATGTGAACAGCTGTGCATGGCCAGGGGTGGTTGGACTCATTCATCTCACTTTAAGACAACAAAGCATCCTTGGCAAAGGACAAGGGTCAGTCCCTAGGGTCCTACCACCCCCGTGGAAACTGGGGCTGGGACAGACTCTCTTTGCTTTATACATGGGAGTTCGAATAATCATCTTGCATCCTGGTAGCATCAGTCTTGGCAGAAAGGTTAAGTTAGTTCTGAAATGAGTTTGTTATAGTGATTCAGGTCTGTGGGTGCGTGCAGTCCACATTCGCACAGTGTGGGCATAAAGGACAAATTGAAATGTCAGCCCAAGAGTCCGGAGAAATACGTCAGTCATTGGCTCATCTTGTCAAGTCACATCTGTTTTCTATGAATTCAAGATACAAGTGTTAAAGCTTTTGTAATGTACAGAGATTACAATGGCAGAGGTCATACCTTGAGTGGATGAATATGCACTCAGTCTTTGTCACTTATATGCATATCACAGAGAAGAATAGAAAACAAAACCAAAATCCTTCCAAAAAAGCTTGTGGCTTGTGATACTCTGGTAGTTGGTGGATTTTATTTTTTCTAAAATCTCATTGATACTCCTCAGATGTATTCCACTTCTTCCTTCTCTGACAATGTTCAGTAATCAATTACATTGCTTTAATAACAGACAAAACGTATCAACAAATACAATAAGCTACTGTTTCATGCACACAGGGGTCATATACTTCCTTCCATAAAGGAAATTTTTTTTCATCTTGCATTTCTACATTTAGTAGTAGGATTTGTTAAATCAATCTTGATTTTTATGCTGCCTCTCTGAGAGTTCATTATAGTGTTCTAATTCACAGAGACAGTTTCAAATTCCTAGCTGTGGTTTCGAAGAAGGTGAGCTCAGGCTGCTCCAGTGCTGTGGCGATCGGCAGTCACGTCTCTTGACCCACTGGATTCTCATTAAATCCATTTTGCTTTGGAATTTCATAATAAATATGGTCAATATCTATAGCTTAATTGACTCCATCATTATAGTTGTGATGAGGGTGGTGTGTACAGAGCAGGCTAATGCTAAAAACATGCTGAATAACTGGCTAATTAAAGTCACCACACTTTTTGATGTTTTTCTTAATTAGTCCTGGGGGAAATGGGGAGGATGTTGAATTACCATGTTGATTAGAAATACAGTAGCTGCCGCAGTTCAGATTTTATTTTGGAGAAAAAGATAGTGGCAGCTGGAGAGCCATCAGAGGATAGGAGCAATAATCCTGTCGTATGACCACTTTTAATAAGCAATTTGTCAAGGCACATTCAGTTTTTTCCCTCATTCAGCAAGCCTATAATGGACTTCCTCTGAAGAAGTCATCATTTTACATCTCTCATGAGTTATTTGGTTGGGCAGTGTAAGGGGTACCTGGAAGGAGCTAGGCTGAGATGTGCATTATAGAAGTACAAAGTAGAAAAGGATATCCACAGCTAATAACTTTAAATATTTTCCCAATAAAAAGCAAACCCAAACCCTATGTATTGAGGGAGCATAATTCTTTATTCATTTCCGTCTACTGCAACATTATCTTGCACCAAAAGACACCCCAAGTGGAGAAGAAACCTTTTCATTTTAGTAAAAATTCTGTTGTTGGAGATTGTGTATTTTTTCTTAGAAAAAAGAGCACATTCCTGTGTTTTGCACTGAGGGCTCTTGCTCTATGAGACACCAGTTGATCAAGAATAGAATTGTAGAATTACAGAATAATTTTGGTTGGAAAAGACCCTCAAGAACATCCAATCCAACCATTAGCCCAACCCTGGCACTAACCCATGTCCCATTTATAAAGTTGTAACCTAAAGAAAATGGACTCCACCCTAAACTCAGTGTACTAATTAGAACTGAACTTTTTTTCTGGGATTTTATGTGTTCTTTATGACATGCAATTTAAAAATAATGTGCAAACAGGAGAACATTTTTCCTACTGCTTGGAGGAATTATCATTCTGAGAATAAGCCTGTGTTGAAACTGGTGCAAATAAACTGGCAAGGGACTTAATTTAATCTTTTTGTCTATACATGTATATGCACCTATACATAGATATGTTATCTTAATGAAATTTTATTGCAGAACTTAAAATATCCTGGTAAAAAAGCATCCATTAAACTGTCAGTTTCTCATTTTTAAAAGAAATATATTTATTTTATTTGTTATTTATATAAATGAGTATCCATACTGCCTTTACGAGCCGGAGACAGTTTAGGCTGCTGAAATAGCTACAGCATGTAATACTTCATTCCAAAAGGATTTATTTCCACATACATAAGTCATCTAATTTTGTTGTTTCTGCAGCTTAATATTTGACTGTATAACTTATCTGAGCTCAGTGTAATGCATTTTTATGGCTTTTGCTGTAGCTAAACTGGGACGTAGAAGCAGCTCCATGCTGGGAAGGGCCACGGACACAGTATCAGTTCCCTCGGACCCCGCGCTATCGCAGGAATGATCTCGGGTGCTTCAGCAAACACCTTTACATGGACATGTCCCCACAATCCGGACACAGCTGGTCCCTATTTAGACACCTGGAAAGATGTATTATTGACCAGGAAAAAAATATTAATGTGTTGAGACTGACCTTTGGCAGATGGGATAGAGGTTGGGAGGGCACTACTCATGTACCACCTCAATCCACGTTTTGTGACTTCCTTCTTGACTGAAGTCTTTGCAATATAGGAGGGAGCTTTTTGAATCTTCCACTTTCCTTATGTATTTGGAATTTTAGTCAATAATTGTTTCTTCCGCAAGCTGGATTTGCACTCACATGAAGTTTAGCATTTCCACTGTTGTGCCTTGTAAAGCATAATCTCCTGTGATCTCCCAGCTTCGACTGATGCCCCCAAGGTTTTGCACTAAAAAATAATAGCTAAAAAAGAATGAAGTTTCTCTCAAAATGTTCTTCTATGGTATCTGCATTCATGGCCCATCCACTGGAGAGTAAAGTAGAAAACTCAAGACTAAGCAAGTCAAATGACTCCTCTGTAGACTTATTTATCACTCTTACACAGACTAGGTAGAAAGAGGACTTAAAACGTATGTCCCTCATGTGATAAATATACATTATGAAAAGTATTTTTTGGTGGAACAGCCCACAAAGTGTTAATTTAGGGCTTGCTGAAAGCTATTTTGAAATTGCATGCGTTAAATTATAGCTTTAGGGATTGATGTTAAGGAATCCCAGTGTTTCTGATCAGTTGCTAATAGAAGAATGGTGGACTTCAGTTATTGGATCACAAGCTGCTTTTTTTCCTTAGCAGGCAAACAGTCCTCAACTTTCTGAGTACAGAAAATGCAATATTAAACATCTCGAGAGTGCATAGGATGTTAATGATGGGATTTATTTAGTTTATTTCTTTTATTTTGCTTTTTAATTACTGTACTTCAGAAAAAAAGTGGATTGGAAATATTTTGATCTAATTTTGAATTAATTGATATAGCTTATTTTCTTGGATAAAAAAGTTCCAAACACGGCCTTAATTGAGTGCACATTTGCTCAGACCTACACTTTCTAACACGAGCAACTAAAATTAGAATTCAGACAAAATGGTGCTAGATTTGCAATTTAATACAAGACCTTTAGGAATCCTGACAGTTCGCTCCAGGGGATAAAATAACAGTTGCCACTTTAACAGATAAAGTTTTCTACTATTGTCATCACAACATTTATGCAGCTATGACTAAAAGTGACAAAATAACTCTGCTGAAATAAATGGCATGGCCAACAACCTTCCACTAGCAGATAAAAGCTTCATGTCAAGTGATTTCAATGACCAAGCAGAAGGTAACCTGGCAACCCTCGATAAATAAAGGGCCCCCATGGAATAGGTCAGACAAGCATCAATGCACTTTCTGCTCCTCCAAAACTTCCTTCAGTAGAATTTAATGAACAAAAAGATGCTGCCTTCCAGATGTTCAACCAAAACATACTGCTTTAAATGTCTGATGATTATTAATTATTGTATCAGGTATAGGCACTTGTCTGACGGTGGAAACAGTGGAATAAAGCGGTTTTCCATTACATCATCTTACATTACCGTTCATTTTCACACCCTATTGTTGTGATAATTGCCCAACAGTATTTTACAGCGAATGCTCTATAAGGAAGACAACAACAGATGGAGAAAGGAGAAAAGGTGTTCTGGAAAAATACAACCTGGTCATGTGAATAGTAATGCTAGGAGGTAAAAAGAAAACACAGTTCTTTGGGGATCATAAGTGAAGTTACGACACCAAAAGTCTAAACGCAGCTGCATTAGTCATTAATACTGTTGCTGCCACTAAAAATAATTATGAATTGACTTAAAATTGAGTAGACACTGTGACAAAAGCAAGATTCTGAAAAAAAATATATATGTATAATTAAATACTACTTGGCTCTGAGTGATGTGATGCTGCTTCTGTAGGACGACCTTCATCCTACGATTCACAGCTAACATTTACAAGTCTGGGGGTGCAGAATCGCTCTGAAAACCCAGAGTTAGGGGGGATTTAAAACATACACATACTATCAAGAGTGAGACAATTCCTCCTTAGGAATTGGGGAATTGAATGAACTTGAATGATTTGAAAGCAGGTTTGTCAGTGGATCTCAACTCCAGTTTTGTGTTGACATGTTCAGAGCACTAAATTGGATAAACTTCAGCAACAAGAACTTTGACTGAAGTTCTAGAAGCTGTTGCAATAGTTGGTAGATGCTGATATCAAAGGACGAGGTCCAGAAAGCTGAGGTTAAGAAAGATGCATCCTAGAAGCAAAATCTACAAAGGCATCATGTCTCCATGGTTTAGTGAGCTTTTTTTTAAGGAAAATGTACCTGTGAGCAGGACCCTCTGCATAAAGCAGCCACATTTCTCCAGCACTAAGACCAGACAGAAGAAATAAAAATAAATTGTCTACCATCCAACACTTCAGGGTAAGAAAGGTCCGTATGTTCTGCTTTCAGAAAAGATTCAGCAATGTCAGCACCAAGGGTAAATTATTTGCAGATTAAGCCATCATTTTTCTTCTTAATGGCCTATAAAGAAGAGTTCCTTTCCTCTTTTTCCTTGACAATATCTCGTGCTTTACTAAAAGGTGCAAATTGGAGTTTTCCTGGTTGTTTCGAGATCGTTTGCAAATGTATTCTTTCTCTCACGGACTTGCTCACGCAGGGTCAATTTTCTGCCTATATTACAATTCCCACACTCCCATCGGGAACAAAGAAGGGTTTGTCAGAAGCCTGCAAAAGGAGACAAATGATCTGTGCTCGAGTCTAATAACCTTCCTGAAGAAGACAAATGTGTGAATTGCAAAAGTTTCACCTGCAAAATCCCTACTGATATACTAATTAAGAACCAGATCTCTTCAACCACTGGAAAAAAAAAAAAAAAAAAAGGAAGGAAAAAAAAAGGTCCACTGAGAAAGACTGGGGAAAAAATAAATTAATAGATGAGAAGTGTCTCAATGTTGTCCCAGAATCCTTTGCTGAGGTAGGATTGCACACAACCACACTGCATTTGTTGATATTTGGACTGCGGATAGTTTTCCGTATGTAATCTCTTTTCCATGATTTCCTGTCTATTTTTTCCCTGTCCTTCTTACTGACACCTGTCTAGAAGTTTTGGAGTGTTTTTTTTCCAAGTAGGCTGGATTGCATGGAGAAAGTTGTTCACACCTACTACATTTCAAGCTGCTAAAATTAAACCACAGTAGCTGCCACATTTTATCCTGTGTGTCTCACCCCTCGCCATTGAAATAACAACAGTAACCTGTGATTTGTATGGTTGACTATCAACATATGAAAAGATAACAGATGAAACTGGTGAACCTGTTTTTCTGCTTTGCTACATAGCTCACTCTACACTACAGTTTTTGGGGAAAAACGTCACACTGTTAAAAAAAAATAAATTAAAAATCCTACTGTGCACCAGAAGTTTCCATGAGGTTTTGCCCAACTGTTGAGTTTTATTTTAACTCTGACAATTCCGAAACACTTCAAAGTAACTCATTAATGTCCTTAATGCTTTTGAAAAGGACTTCTTTATTAGCAGTAAACTCTTCATGAAAACGCCGGATGTGACGTGTATATCACAGTCTTTTTAAATGAGAGCCAGTCTTTATCTTGAGCAGCAATACTTTTTGATTTTCAAAGACTTGATGGTATCTAATGTTATATTTTTATTTAATTCTAAGTACTTCATCCTGCCCTTTCCTCATCTGTAAAATGTGTGGCATATCAGCGCATTTCAAAGGTTTGTGGGGAAAATAAATAATTTCAAGATTATGAGATATTCAAATCCTACAGCAGTGCAGACCTGGCCATGATGTAGCATAAATGGATACAATAAACAAATGTTTTCCCATAATAATTCCAAATTTAATTTTATAACTAAGTTGTTGTGAGAGGCTTCTTATAGAGACAAAATAAATGAACACAAAAAATTTTTCCACAAATACAATCAATTGATCATAATAAGGCACCTTTCTGGAAAATTTGATTTTGAGAGATTACCTGAGTGGAATAAATATCCATGGAGCTTAATGCAGTTTTGAACAAGACAGCACTCGCTCTGACTCCAAGCAGGCAAAATCTTATTCATAGCAACAGCAGTAAATTCTTATAGTACATTAGCTCCCAGAAGGTTTTTGCAGTATCGAGACTTCTCCTTGTCTGTACAAACAAACTGAACTGTTCGACCTGGGTGCTGATGGTAACAGCTGAAAAACACCACTATTACACACGGCACTTTCCCATTATGTGATACAACTATTCTTTTTTATTCCTATTATGAGTATGATAAAAGGCTGCCATCAGGATGCATTAGCGTGGTGGATATTACAGCTCCTCTGCAGTTGCCGTTTTTCTCAGGCGAATAAGCAAAATCGTATTTTGTTGTAGCAGCACAGTTAGTTCTACAGCTGGGGGGGGTGGAAATGGTGCAGGTGCCTGTGAGTGGGTCGTTCCTGCACCTTGCGTGTCTCCTCACTATAGCAGTGACAGCAGAAAAAGATGAGCAGGTAAGAAAAAGAAATAGATTGTGTTGGAACAGTTAATCCTCTGTCTTCCCTGGCTTATAGAATTATAGAATCATAGAATCATTTTGGTTGGAAGAGACCCTCGAGATCATGGAGTCCAACCATAACCCACCCCTGGCACTGCCCCATGTCCTGAGAACCTCATGTCCGTCTGTCCAACCCTCCAGGGATGGTGACTCCAGCACTGCCCTGGGCAGCCTGTTCCAATGCCCCACAGCCCTTTGGGGAAGAAATTGTTCCCCAGATCCAACCTCAACCTCCCCTGGCGCAACTTGAGGCCGTTTCCTCTGCTCCTGGCGCTTGTTCCTGGGGAGCAGAGCCCGACCCCCCTGGCTCCAAGCTCCTTTCAGGCAGTTCAGAGATCAGAAGGTCTCCCCTCAGCTCCTGTTCTCCAGCTGAACCCCCCAGGTCCCTCAGCCGCTCCCATCACACTTGTGCTCCAGCCCCTCACCAGCTCCGGTCCCTTCTCTCAACTCGCTCCAGCACCTCAAGGCCTTTCATGAGGTGATCCCACCACCCCTGGTGCCACCATTTTTAACCCTGAGGTGATTTTGGTGCCACCATTTTGAGCTCTGAGGTGATTTTGGTGCCGGCATTTTGAGCCCTGAGGTGAGGGGCCCAGAACTACCCCCAGGATTCAAGGTTGGGCATCGCCAGTGCCAAGTACAGTGGAAAAGAGGCAGTTTGCTGTTTCCCGCTCTGCTGACAGTCTGCTTAAGGTTTAGGTAGTTATTGCATGTGTTTAAGTCCTGAGCTGGCCCACCTGATCTTGGAGGAATTCTCCACCTTGATTAGGACAACAAGTGCAAGAAGTGACAGTGCTGAAGGGCATCAAAGGCATCAAATCAACGTGATTGTTGGCAACAAACGCCTGGCACTAGTATGGCGTGGTGGCTGGCTGAAACCAACAGAAAACCATGAAGTGCTAAAAAGGACACTTTTCTGTAGGTGAAAAAGTGCACATCGACGTAAACAAGCAGCAGAAAGCTCCTTCAGCAGTTAGAGTAACCAATGCTGTTGGACAATTTCTGTCCAGGCTCATGGTATAAATAGATCTACTTTGGGGCTGTAACAATGTGAGTTTCTCTTTCTGATCAAAACTGAAGTTCTGTAGGACACAGGGACAGGTTCACAGGGAAACATGGACAGTACCTGACCTCTTCTTGCTGTTTCAGGTCCATTCAACAAATTAAGTACAATTCAGAGCGAGCCTAAATGAAGGAGATTGAGCCTTACTAATGAAACATTCCAGTTTTAAACTAGGGTGGTGTGTCTGAATTAAATGGCCACCTACGTGGAAACTAATATGGAGGAAAGATACTATTTTAAAGATATCAGGGGAAAAAAAAAAAGAGTACATGGTGTGTATAAGTTTTCCATGTGATATCCCCACGTAACAGTCACAAAACCAGATAAAAGCTCTTCCCACCTGCTCCTGGCTTCATTGCTCCTTGAATGTACCTGAGGACCTCAATGGATACATGTGTATGCCATATATTCGCACAGAAGGTGTATCTGGCTGGGTAGAGTGGTTATTTGCTGTAGCAAGAAGGAGCCTACACAACATATCAGCCTTGGGGCGTGCTTGGAGCTGTTGCGAGTTCATCGCTACCCGCTGCTGGTGGGATGCACTGAGGATGCTGCCCTTGGAGCCCATGTGTGGTCACTCCTGGGAGCAACAGCCCCTTTACGCACTGCACCAGTGCTTCCTATAAGTATATTTATAACCCTGGCATGCCTGCCTCGCTGTAATCTCAAGGGTTTGTCTGGTTTGGAGAAAGCCATAATGGGAGCTGTAAACTTTTATGCTTGCCCTCTCTAGAAACTGTGTTGAAACTTTTATACTGGAGATTTTTCACCTTTTGCTTGCTTCTCCTGAAATCTTACTCACAAAGCAGTTCTATAAAGAATTTTAAATAGTGTGAGGTATACCCAACTGGGTTTATTGTCTGCACCTGCTACACTTTGTTGTCGAGACACTTCACTACAAGAGCTCTCTTGTCATAGCTCGAGTGCTATGTTCACTGTAATAACATTGATGAATATTTTCTGTTCTTATCCTAATTACATTTGTGTTGAAGACAGCAGAATATTGCTAAAGGAAATCCTTCCATTATGCAAATGTGCTGCACGTTCTTTATAAATGTTCCAAAGAAAGGAGAAGGGAAGACACAAACCAGAAGTATGTGTCAATGTTATTAATATTTTGTCAGGCTTGCTCCTGGTTTTAGGAACTGGTGTAATTACTGTTGTCATGCAAAACTTATCTGGTTGACTTCCCAAAACTACTGAAAAGTCAAAAATATTTCATGATCATTGAAGACGAGTACGTAAAATGTGCTTCATGCTATGTAAGAAAAGCTGAGATGCACGGTTAATAGACAGCTTGCAAAACCTTCTGTGACCTTACCGAGGAAGATACCAATTACCATGAGAAATGTTCATAATTGTACGTTTGCCAAGAGTTATCAAACGATATCCAACTATAGTTTCCTGCATACACGGTAGATGCACTTGTACAGTCATCTTTGGTAAGGGACACTGTTTAAGAACACTGCAAGGGCTATTTCACCTTTGCAGTCCTCAGGGGAATGCATCATTAATGTTTATAAAGTCTATGCAAATCCTCACTTGACAACCAAGGCCATTGACACAGACACAATCTCATGGTCCTGCGATAGTAAAGGAGACTATTTCCTACATCCCTAATTAAATTCTGGAAGCCTGTTTCTCTTCTACTGCCTCTGCTCCCTGAAGACCCCTGAGCAAACCGAAGTTGCTGGGAATTGCTTTACAGAGTGATCCAAAGACAAGCCACATGGCCGTGTGACTCTTGTGACCACCACCAACTGTCATGCACAGCCCACAGGATGAAATTTGTTCACACACGCAGTTGATGAATATACCTGTCACTGTAATAAATCGTTGAGCCAAGACCGGGTGGGAAAGAAGGAGGAAATACATGGTCTTTATTCCAAACCCAAAACAGAATTATTTGCTCTTTAAATCCAACAGTTTAGCCAAGGAGTAAACCAAAGAAAAATAAAATGTACAGCTTTATTAAATTTTACTTAAAGCTACGTGATACTGAACTAAACGTGAAAATGCTGCATATCTTGGTTTATCCTTTACGAAAAATGGGAAACACTTCCTTATCTTGTATGCACCCATGCAAAGGCAATCAGAACACCAGGGATCTCTGAGGTTTTGACATCTCAGGAAAGAGAAGAAGTAATGTGGGAAGACAAAGCTTGTACCATGGCTTGCCCCTTTCTGCCTTGGTTCAGCGGAGACAGCAACATGAACCATCATTATAAATGAGTCAGAGCATCTATTAACCAAACCAGGAAAGATGAGTCTTTAGGGCTTTTTTTTCTCCACCCACATACCTCTTCTCTCTGGTAAATCACATAATCCAGCGCAGAGATTCAGAGTCTCTGTGACAGGCTCCGTTTGGGCTTTCTCCCCTGCCAAGGCGTATAACAAGAGAATTAAATGTTCCTTTTCTGCCCGGCTGAAATCGAGCTCTCCTGCCTGTTATGAATTAGATTCACAGGCTGAGTATCTCCCTCTGTGATCAGCTTTCATCACTAATAACCAGCTCATTCTGCCTTGCCGGAGTGAGAGCTTCTTACTCAGACATTTCAAACTGAGGAGCACACAAAGGCTTTTAATTAGTGCCTGAATATTCTACCTTGCACGAGCTATGAGTGCAAACACAACCCGCAGAGGCTGTTAAAAACCCGACCAAACACACCGACCAACCTGTTCAGTCACCAGGTTGTTTTTTTCCTGCCACAACATGGGCGTGGGTGCAATTTGTGGCTTTTCCCTGTTTTAGCACACAATGTTTAATGTCAGAGTTGGGTTATGGTTGGACTTGGTGATCCTGGTGGTCTCTTACAACCAAAATGATTCTATGATTCTATATGTTGCCTATGACTCTATCAAGTTTCTCAAAATCGTTCTCCCATCCACGTTACCCTGTTTATCCACTCCTAGGATGTTCTTTCTCTCTTTGTTTTCAACTGGTCCCTGATCTTACCTTTGCCTTCTGTATCAATGGTGTCAATATCCTTGTCCTGCAGTTCCCTGAGCCTTGTTCCAAGTTGCCCTTCACTTCGATGCATATTTTTCCAGAATCAATTTGTCATTCTGTTTCTCAATCCTTACCTCTGTTTAAGAAGTTGAAATCCTTTTTCTCCTTTCCTCCTGTGCCCCCAAATTATTTTTTCTAAGCAGGAAAAGCTGGGAGAAAATGACATATTTCATATGAAGCAAGTAGTAGACATATAAGAATTATTTGCTTGTATTTGCTTTGATGCGTTGCTGATAATTTCAGAGCAAAGGTTGGTCAGCAAGGAAAACACAAGCTTCTCTGCACTCTGTCGTTCACCAGTTTGTGCATCTTCATCACAAGCTTTTTCATGCATCCCTTCACTAAGCGAAATAGGCCATATTGCGCAGTGATCTATAACCTGCAGAACCATTTGATTTCAAAGGGGCAGCACAGAGTATAAATCAAAGAATGAATTTGACCCAGCAATCTCTCTGAAAAGACAGACATTCAGAGCTCCTGTTCTTTATTTCTGATACATCCTTTTCGAGATGGGGTGATAAAACCGAGTGCGTGGTTCAAGGTGAGCTCACAGGCTGATTTACAGAATGGCCTTACAGTGTTTTCAAAGGTATTCTCTATTCTCTCCTTAGCACATCGTAACATCTTGTTTGGTTTTTAATCATTACTGAACGCCAGGCAGAGATTTTTTGCCGAGCTGTTCACAATAACAGCCGGGACGTTTTTCCCTGAGTACTTACAGTTAATTTAGATCCCATCGATGTAGCAATTGTTCCTTCCAGTGTGCCTTACCTTGCAGCTGACACAATGAATTTCACCTCCCGTTGTGCTGCTGAGATACCACGCTTTGTTAAGATCTTCTGTCCTTTGTAGATTAACGTACTCTCAATAGTTTCAAGAAAAGTGTTTCATGGAAAATTTGCCAGTTCACAACTCTCATCTTTCCATAACAGGCACAAATGTTCAAAAAAACCCCACAATCTCCTTTCTAGGAGCACTGAGGCTGAAATTGTCACAAATATACATACCTCACTTATCAATACAGCTCTACTTTGTGTTATGTCCCTGAAATCCAGGCAAAAAGCAGTATACTTCTGATGAGTTCCTCAGTACAGCAATAAAGGTTTCACATTTGGCTTTCTCATTAGATGAGATGTAATAACCTGTAATAACCTTTACCCCGAGAGTCTGGGGAGGAGCCAGAAAAGCTGATTTCTGAGCTGTGGGTATGGGTAGGATCAGGGAAAAATGGTGTTTATCTATTATTTCCTTGGACCAGAGGTGACACCGCTGGCTGAGTAGAATCTGACTGACCAGTGCAGGATTTTGCTGAATTGCTTTGCCTTTTTCTTGTACGTTATTAGGACTTCAGGTGGAAAACAACCAGCCTATGGCAAGAGTGAACGTGCCGCTTCCCCGCTCATTCATCTTTCCCCTGCTCTTTAGGCCTTTTCCACGGTTTAAGGTGACCTTGCAACTTATGAAGGAAAATAAAGAATTGGAGTTAAACGTGTTATAAATGATTGACCTACCCGGATAGCAGATAACGTGCTGGAGGCTGCGAAGTTCAGATGCTGAACTTCATCCTGAGTGATAGACGCTATAAAGTAGAGATAACTCATATTGTAACAGCAACATTTTCAGTGAAACTCAATGAGAAATAAGGGGATTGTCCTGCAGTCAGAGAAATGGTGTAGTACAAACAGGATAAAAAGGACAATTATTACAGCATTAAGCTGTTAAGACCGGCATTTTAGAATGATGTAGTGAGTTCAAGAGCAAGTTGCTCTTCGTTCTGCTCAGCCAGGTTGAGCAGATGTGATGGAAAAGGCCACTTAGTGTTGGCAGAGGAATCCTATTTGGGGAAAGGAAGAAAAAGGATCAGAGGTGTCAAAAAAAGAACTTGGTAGATGAAACATTTCTTCTGCCTGGGTATGAGGACACTTTGAAGACAAGCTTAGCCTGAAAAATGGTAAAAAGAAACTAATTCTTCTCATGCTCTCATGCTGCAGAAGATAATGGAGTTGCTTTGACTGAGACTTTAAACAAAGAACCCTTAAAAGTACATTTAAATAAAATTTAAACAACAAAAACGTGCAATAAAGCTGGCATTGTGAAATATTTCCCAGCTCCCATGGAGACATTGAATTAGAGTCTGTATTTGTTACATATATAGGGACCCATATTATTCAATCAATTCACAGACTGAGGGATGTATTAATACTACTATGCCTTTTGGCTATTACAAGTATTGCTATTATGCCTTTGTCTCAGCTTTATTTTTGATGTATGGAGCATTTTATTGGTATTTTTAGCAGGCACTCGCTACTACTTTTTTTTCTTTAAAAGTTTTCTTTTTTCCTCTTAATTCAAGAATCAGAACCTGTTGAATAGTATTCTAGACAAAGCTTAGATGCTTTAATATACAGGTAAATAATATATGCAATTCTAATACATATTTTGTGTGCAGAAAAAATCTACACAACTTCCATATGCTTTTTTCGAAACCAGAAACATTTTAATAACTGCATTTTTGACAAGTGGGTAAGCGTTTACAGAACTGTCATATGTATACTGCAAACAACAGAGCAGGAAAACACATAGAAACAACAGTTTGCAGTTCCAAATATTTCCATATTATCTTTCATTCACATTCCTTGAAGTATTTGGGAACTATAGTTTTCTTGATAACAACCTATATTCTCACTTTTCCTTGGTGAATTATGTCTCAAGCTTCCTTTCTGCAGCAGGTTGAATGAGGATTTTGTTGACTGCCAGCATAACCTCTGCTGAGTAGCTGAAAGTCAAACTGCTTTTGCTGCTCCATACATCACCTTCAAGAGTAAAAAATGTGGAGCTCATAGTGGAGAATTTTGTTGTTACTAAAATAAACAGGAATAAATTTGTTCTTTGATTTTTTGTCGTGCCAGAGGCAGGACAGCATGAATTGTCAGTGAGACCATCAGGTGCTATACAGCATGTAATGGAAAAAATTCACAACACAACGTCGCTGCAAAAAGATCAATTTTAGATTTCTGTTCTTAAGCGTACTCTGTATTATAAGGAAGGTTGCATATCAAAATATTTAAAATTGTTTTTGATAAACACACAGAGTGATTAAATAAATAAATAATATTTGCTTTAGAAGCAATGTCATAATCAAGCTCTGGTATCCAAAGCTCTTTCTATCAGATACTGGATTGCATTTTGTGATAAAGAGAACACAAGGGGATAGCGATCTGGTTCCACCGGGTGAAGTACCTTCCATTCCCTTCCCTGGCCCTTGAATTTTACCTTGTACGTTTGAGTTTTCAAAGTTCATAACCATTTGCATCTTTCTCCTAACAATTTGTAGTGAAAGTTGTATATCACTAAGTGGAAATGGCAACACTTAATTTAATTCAAAAAATGTCATGCCTGAAAACACTTGGACATTTCTGTAGTTAAAAAAAATGTTTTCAGGTATGTGTAGCTTTCAGTTAGATAAAGTCTTTCTTCTGCAGAAGGATGACCCCCACACTTTGCGTGAAGCATGTACTTAATTCTACGTGGGTTTGGTGTCCACTATAATACAACCCAAGAACCAGATGTTGTTTGTAACTACATATTTAGAGAAAAATGTACATACATAAAAGCTTTTCCACCAACCACCTATGCTTGCTTTTAGCTTCCTACACCTCCGCAGTTCTACTTTTATTTTTTCCATTATTAACAGTTGTCATTTTTAATGGTTGGTTGTGCTGAAATACAATATTAGCCATCACAAGGGCATTTCACACCTTACTGATCTTTTAACACTAACTGTTAATATGAAAACTTCACTTTGCTGAACTGATGGTTCCTTTCATTTATTTCTTTGTTGAAATACAGTTTTACAAATCAAATCCTCCAACTGAACTGAATAGCTATGTCTAGAAAATACCCATCGGTAGTCCCATGGCAGCTGATATTTTACAGTATAATTCAGCTTTCTGCCCCTGCTATGGCTCTTTGCAATCAGCTTGACTGTGCTCCCCATCCTTGGCTTGGTTCTGCCATGATGGCCAGAGGACCTCATCAAGGTGACAAGGAGTCCTTCCTCCAGACCTTCTCCTTAGGACCTGAACTCTAGCACAGGACTTTCTAGGTCTACATCTGATGATTTGATGAGATTCTATTTGCCGTGAATATCCGTTTGATAATGTGCATCCTTCCAGCCATCAGGTTAAATCAATTGGTGATGAAGCTGCTGAACTGGTAGCCTTCAGAAGTAGAAACAGCAATCAAAAGTTGTCATTAATCATTAAAAAAAATAAATATAGAATCATTTTGGTTGCAAGAGAACCCCAAGTTCATCGAGTCCAACCATAACCCAGCCCTGGCACTTCCCTATATCCTGAGAACCTCATGCCCATCTGTCCAACCCTCCAGGGATGGTGACTCCACCACTGCCCTGGGCAGCCTGTTCCAATGCCCCACAGCCCTTTGGGGAAGAAATTCCCCCTAATATCCAATCTGAACCTTCCCTGAGGTTCTTTTCATGTATAGATTGGGAGCTACGAAGATCTTTACTTCCCCATACTCTCTCCATGTGGCTCAACCTTTGGGTTGGAAAGGTCATGAGAAGATCTTAGCCTTTCCCTTCTTTCTTCTCTGTCCAAGAGAGGGTTTTGGGAGCAGATTTCTTCTCCGCAACAGCTGGAACACACATCCATTTGTCAGCGATCTTCATCAGGTTCCAAAACACCTTTTCTTTGGTAGGAAGGCATTTCATTCTTTTCCAACAGCTGCGCATCTGAGGGGACAAAGGCTCTAAAACCCTCGATCCCCTCACCTAATTGTTTACGACACGTGCCACTTCACCCAGCTGTGATTTCTTGGCTCCAGCTGCGAGGGGACCAGCCTTCTGGTGCGGCTGCGAGCCACCAAACGGTGAGGAGAAAAAGAATTGGAGGCTCAAAAAAAAAGGAAAAGAAGAATGGGATGCTCAAGGTCTTAAGCTGGCAGAAGAGATGTGCATCATTCAGGTAAAGTGCTTAATGCCTGCAGGGAGGATGTTGGCTCTGATGTACTTACCTCGATCCTTGCCAGCAAATTATAACAGTAGCTGGATAGAAAAGGAAAAAAACAGCAGAGGCCGTTGTACTCCAGCTGCTGGAAACACTAAGCTTTTGTTTAGAGTTTATAGGTTTAATTCTCATGTTTTTTACTTATTCGTCAGCTTAGAGTATGATTCAAAATTACTGAGGTGTGTCTGACACATCATAACAAAAAGAGAAATGAACCTACTCTTTCGGCTCCTTGTTCCTGGCTTGTATTAATGTGCATTTAATAGGGTTTTATTCAAGAAAGAGCTCTTGCAGTTTCACAATCTCTTCCAGCAAAACTGTTGAAGAGTGTGGCATTTGTTGAGAAATAGGTCAGATAAAACTAATACAATTAGAGGAGGAGAAACACATGCTTTTGAACTTTTTCCTGTGCAAGCATCATTGCAGTTTTTCCCCTGTTTTTATTAATTTCTCCACCTCATATTCGATTTTTATTCTAATTAACTAATGAATTGAAACACGTCCTATTTAGAATGACATTGTACTTCAAAGCCAGAACATGACAGGCAATTTATTTTGCTGTTTCTTCGTTGATACAGCAAGAAGTGAAGTAATATATTTTTAAAGGTTTTTAAGGCAATTTTGTATTCTGCGAACCCATCAACCTACCTGAATCTGTCTGCTCAATAATAGATAATTCTGTGCTTCCCTCAACACCAGACTTCCCTCAAAGGTTAAGCAAAACTTCCGCAAGTGTTGTTTTAGTTTGTTTTTTTCCACATTCCTCCAGGCTTTCTTCTCAGACACTGCAGTGCCACTTACTCTGCAAGTTCCTTTCCTGCTGATTTTCCCGAAATGTGGATTCCTGCAGCTTCTCAGAGGCAGCTTATTATAATCCAAGAGACAAAACCCCATGTCTAGTGACCAAGGACTAATTCTTTTTCTCCTGCTTCTTCCAATATTCAGCTGCCATGACAACCTTCTTCAAAATGGCCTTAACTGGCTAAAAACCTGTCTCCTATCCACATGGAACCCCGATTTCCTTACCCCAAACCCTAATCCAACATTCATTCTCTATACTATCCACCGTTCTCATCGGTATCCTCAAATTTTTTCTCATATTGGGCTCTGCTTGTCTCTACAGGCATCTTCTTGCTGTTCTCAGATGGAAAAGAAGAAAAGAAAAAAAGGCAAAAATCCCATAAATAACTCAAAATATTTTGTTATTGTTGGGGAATAGCACTGGAAGATGTCTTTGTAAAGGTCTAGGTTGTAGACAGAATACTTTTCCTGGTTTTGGAGTACACAAGCTACATATAATCAAGAGCTACTTCTCTCCGCAATTATTAATGACACCTACTAATTAAATTTCACACAGGTGAAACAAGATGTGCCTTCAGAGGACGGCTCTTGCACGGGAGCTTTGCTAACTGCATCATCACATCCCACAGAAAACAGCTTATTAAAAGGCTTTATTCAATTTAATGGAAGACCTTATGACTATTCCCTTCTTTCCATCATGGAAAATGATGGGCAATGTTTGATGTCGCAAGGGGGTAATTTAGGGTTCTGCTCCCTGAAGAACGATGTTTGGATTTCTCAAAGAGAAGTGTGACTTAGAAGAGCTGGGTGGGGGGTTCCCTGTGTGATTTCAGCGCAAGCCGAGCGCTGCTGACCTGCTCTCCAGCTCCCAGAGGAACTTCCAGCCCTTCCCTCCCTGACACCCGTTCTCTCCAGTCTGGATTTAGAGCTCCGAACGCAAACTCTCAGGGAGGCCTGATAACGTGTGCGGGGCAGACTGTCCGGAGACAGAATCCTCAGAGATCAATGAATGTAACGGAGCAGAGCAGCAGCAGGGCTGGCTCAAGCTGGGACCTGCGCAGAGGCCCAACCTGAGCACAGAAACACAGACTTTGGTATCTACAGACCGTTCACACCGTGATTCAGCCCAACAGCAACACTGCGCTGCGGGGGCTTCTTGCTCCTCTCTGGATCCTTTTCACTGGTCTCACATGGGCCTTTGTTTTGTTCAGCTCTAGACACTGTTTATGGCCCATGGCCTTGCAGGTGCTGTTTTGTCTGGATAAATCCTTTTCTGGGAAGTGCAAAACAGTCCTTGTCTTGCAAGTGTTCAGTGTGGTTTGTAGTTGCTTTTGGTAAATATGAGCAGAATTTGCAGCTTAAGATTTCAGCAAATCCAGCTTACCAAGTAACATGAAGCAGGGAGTATGTTAAAAATCACACAACTTATACTTCTAGGTGATTATTTACATTCAGTATGCATTTACTTCAGCTAAATGATCAATATGAAACTTAAACTGTGCTCATCCCATGACCTGAGCAGTAAGAGGCCATGGCCATACAGCCGGTCATTCAGCAGAGCTCACAGCAGCTCCCCCAGACTGTCAGCATTTTTCTGAAGTGATTTATCTGGTGATTTGTCTACTTATATGTGGCGGGACAAAGCAGCTTTTGGAATACACCATAAATATAAGATACAGAAATTTGTGCAGATAAGATCAGGGTTTCTGCACATGTTCCTGTGATGATTTAACAAAATAAAATAAACAAAAGCCATCCTACCAAATTCTGGGATGCATTCTCATTACTAACCTTTGGCGAACGCTGGATGCTAAAAGAAGGGATTGACTTACGATTTATTTCTTTTAAGAGTAAACTATCCATCTTTCTGCTGGCATTTTATACCCCAGGTCTTCCCTTAAATTTCCTGCTGGAATACTACAAGTTGTCCCGGGAGCAATATTAATGTTTCCCTGTTTCCTTTTAAACAATGCCATTAATATCTAACTACATTTGTCCCTTTCAAGCAGCTGGTTTTTCTGATACTGGACTTGCAAGGCTCCCCTTCGTTGGTTTGCTGGTCCTTTTCTGAAGAATTCTGGGCAATTTTGCTATTTTATTCTCAAGAATGTTTTTGTCTGAGAATCTGACATTACAATTTAAATTTTTTTCTATTGTTGTTTCATTATCCCTTTTTTTTTTTTTTTCTCATTTTGCAATAGTATTTTTCAGTATATCCCTTACATTGCATGGCTAGAGAACGTCTAGAAAATTATTTCACAAACATTAGCCATTTGGCAAATCTGATACCTAAATTAGGTTTAAAGCCTTTTTTGCTTGATGCTGGGCACTTCAAATGTATATGATTCAAAGGATTCAGGAAACAATGCTTTTAACACGTCTCCAAATCAACAAGTTTCTTTAGCATATATTTGTCTTTAAGAACCTCAGACCAATTAGGTTATCCTCAGAGTTCAAGTTTGTCAGTAGTAAATAAATTGTCCCATATCTACTGCAGCACTCCCACCCCCCAAAAAAAAATCTCAGTGATGATGTGTCTTGTTACAACCCAAGAAATGCAGAACGAAAGTCTCATTGTGCTCTTGAAGATGAACGAGACAGATGAGTTGTATAAACACGAGGACCTACAAGACTATATATCCAACATTTTTAAGGTTAGTTCTCTTAAAACAGCACTCATATAAAGATATATAGATTTTTTTTAAAAATTTAGAAGATGGGAGGGGGAGAGCATAAGGAAGAGGACAGTGTGAAGTGCGGCACTTGGCTGCTGTTTTTACCTCCTGCAGGAAAGTTATAATGCTAAAGCAAAATAAGCATTTGGATACAGTTTAGCAGACTTGTAAGGCCATCATATTTCCATTGAAACGTGATTTATGGTATTGATTTTTTTTAACCTTGCAGAAGATCGCCTACAGAAATAGACATAATTTTTTTGAATAAACTACACCAATTATCTGGTTGCCCACAGCTGACGAATTATTTATTTTGCCTCAGTGCGGTCTGATAGCCAGTAAAATATAAAACTGACTGTAACTATAATCAAAGGGTATTTCTGCAAATCACTCAGTGACAATCTGGGGCAATTTTCAATTACTCTCAGGACAGATTTTTCCAATTGACTAGACAGAAAGTGGCAAGAAAGATTTAAGAAATGCCTTCTAAGTGCTGATCTGAGAACTTAGTACCAAATAACATCAATCTATATCCTTCTGAGACCGGAAGATTTACAAAATAGGCTATTGAACTTCCATAAGCATTCAGTTATAGAATTATATATCGGATGGTTTAGTATCTTGGGATTTTTAGTGTTAAAGGGAATAGCTACAGACTCACACTTTATTTGAAATTATCATACGCTTCATTAGATTAATGAGTGAACACTGACCCACTTTCTTTTCTGAAGATACTCACTAAGGTGTTTCACTGGGTTACCAGTAGTAGCTTGTGTATTTAAACAGGTTTAATTTGAAAAGAACTAAACTGATAGCCTTGGCACGACAAAAGCTGAAATACAGCTAATAGCCTAGTAAGTATCTTCCAGAAACTGTAAATTAGAACCTCCCTAGAACTGGATATAGATATGTTACAACTAGATAATTTTTTCTTGTTGTTTATTTAAAGGTACTCATATATTTTTTAACTTCACAAGAACTGAACGACAGTATACCTGACAATAAGTTGCAACATTAGAAGTATGGATATATTTGTACTGAAGTGTACCAAAGCCGTAGCAGAAGTAAGGCCTCATTACAGGCCCCAGTTGGGTGTCTCAAACTTTGTCACTCTGGTAGACAGAACAGGGAAAGAAAGCTAAAAGAAAAATGACAGATTAGAGAGATGAGATGTAGGGATGGCACTATCTGACAAAGGATCACCAGTATTTTGGGATCTTGTTAGGAACCATCGACATCCCAAGACAATTCTGGCTCCTGGTGCGTTCTTGCACCATTGACTCCTGCACCTCGTCCCGACCAGAAAATCTTAAGAAGCTGTTTGTTAAATATTCACAACCAGTTCCCCAACCAAAACCCAGAATGGGAGTCATCAGCCTAAATATCAGAAAATGCTCTCTTCCATAAAACTCTGTGTTTGTGCAGATTATAAACTGCCAGATTTAAGCGACGCAGAGTCTGTAAGCTCAGAGGCGCAACAGCAAGTTCTTCCTCCAGCCTCCACGATGGCTGTTGAGAGCAAGGTCAGGCATCTACCAAATTAGCAGTTCATTTCTTTATATATTTCTTCATATATATCTAAATATACACATACTGGCAAAGTTCAGCATGTGGGATCCTGTAATATCACAGCTCATCCCAATGAGCATATGTTTGCTTGTGAGAAAGAGAAAATGTACTTCTAAAATTTAAATAAGAATGTATTTTAATACTCAAGTAAATTGTTCTCTTTTTAAAATTTCTTTTGGGAGCAGCCCTAACGCAGTCAGATTATTATGAATATTTCCTTTAGAGAAAGCATTTTAATAAGAAGGCTGTAGTTTGCTCCTAAGGCTGGATCCGAAAATAATTAATAAGTGTGTATTAAGATTCTGCACACGTGGGCATTTAACTCGGTGCGATGAAGCAAACAAGTGAACAACTGACAGCACAGGGATATGGGGACGAGCCAAATTTGCCGCACCCGTCTTCTTCACACCGTGCCAGTTATCCTGAGCCACTCGTACCCTCAGCAAAACACTAAACGTGAACATTTCAATGCATAGTGTCTTATATCTGCATTAATTTCTCAAAGGCTAATTAAACTGGCAATTGTCATTCGTATCTCTTGCTTTTATATTTGTATTCAAAATCGCAATAGATGCAATCTGTGTGTATTTCTTTTTAAATTCAAGTAGTTTAAAATTAATTTGGAGTCATACAACAGCAATCATACTCTAGTTAGTGAGATAATCAATTAATAAGCTTGTAACTAAGGGTTCTCATGTTGTAGATGGAGATTATTTCAACTGGGATGAAGTGTAATCTTTGTATTAAAAATATATATATATATATATATATATATATATAAATGAAGCTATCCTACAGCCAGGAGATAAAGATACCTCTATTTGTTTAAGAGGTGTCATTTTAACCCCCACACTGTGGCAGTGATTCATGTGGCTAAACCCATAAGAATTCCATTAAAATAACAGCTTTCTGTGGCCAAAACAGCATGCCGTTCTTAAAGCATTCACATTTACGCTCTTCAGTTAATACATGCAAAGTGATTCCATAAAGCCATTAAAGCAAATATAATAAATGAGATCAAGACAACAGGTTATTTGTACAGGGAATTAATTGAAGGATGCAGAGAAAAGGTAGGGAGGAGGCTGAGATTAATAAACCCGAAAGTGGAGGCTTGTTGTGCCAAATGGCTCTTTCCCCTGGAACTGTAAACAAATTTGGATTTTGAGGCATTTTAGACATCCAGGTCCTGCATTAACAGCATCAGGTTCCTCGGGGGATCGCCCGCCTTGCTTTCTGGACAGAAAATCCATGAAACAAACCCAAGAATTTCTGATGCACAGAATGAACCAGGGAAGATCATTTTTCTTTGCCAACTTGACGGGCTACTTGCAGGAATTCCTTTGGGGTCACTTCTGTCACAGAAGTGTATGTGATCTGTTTTATTTTTGTCTATTTCTGCAATTTTCTGACAAAAAGTTACAAGTTTCTGTCAGGAAAATCGGGATGAAATGCATATATATTTTTAGACTGAACTGAAATATTTTGTTTTACTTATTTTCAACCTCAATGAACTGAAATAGTAGCTTAGCAATGAGTTAAAACTATACAGAAGTTTACCATGGTGTGAATTTCGGGGTTGTCCTATTCATGGACAAGAGTTGGACTCGATCCTTGTGAGTCACTTCCAACTCAGGACATGCTGTGATTCTAACTCTATGATAATAATCTCTATGATTATATATATAATCTCTATGAGTATATATATTCTACACAAGCTCTATGATTCCATATATAATCTCTATGATTCTACCTCTTAGTTAATTTCTTTTGTTTTCAGCTAGAATTTGTAAGGACATATCTCTTACAAACAGCCCGTTCTACGTTGTGTATTCTAACACCAAATCTATTGTAAGGATTATGGTATAAATTACAAGTCCAAGGTTAAAGAAAAAAAAAATAGGGTACTCTGGGTGTAAAAAACAGGCATAAAAGCTACTATTCTCAGTAAAACATAATTAAAAAATAATCAAAATAGAGAACTTTTAAAGTAATCTTAAAAGTAAAAATATGAGGAAGGAACATATTTCTGTGTCTTGAATGTCTTGAATTTGAATGTTTCTACTTGGTATTCCAACTTTTTGTTTCTTATGAAAAGACAAATGGGGGCAATAAGAATAACTGCATCTTTTAAAGTAATTTTCTGCAGACTCAAACCTCTTGTCAGCATCTCCACATCTTTTACATATGCTTACTTGCCTAGATGAAGTTGCTGAAAACCATAAAATTAAAATTGACTTTTAAGTTTGCATCTTGACTTTTTCCAGTGCAACATAATCAGTATATGTATTCATTTCTCCTTCAGACACCTCGATAGCTTATTTTCATGTAATACAAAAATGCCTGACCTTCTTTTTACCTTTAATAATTAAAAAAATGAAACCAAGATTTTCACTCAGTACTAACGACCACTGGCATTGTTGCTTTATTTGTTTGTTTGTTTCCATGAGTCTAGTAACACTTCTGCAATGGAAAAAACCCATAGAAAGAAACTTTCCTAATCAATTAAACCAAACAGGATTTATGTTACAAAGAAACGTTCTTGCTGACAGTCAAGAAGATTCAGTTTAAGTCTGAAATAAAAATGATCTAGTAACCTGAATTACCACATGATCTTTGCAATGGTAACACCAACTGAAATAATACTTTTCCTTTTTTCTTTTTTTCCTGACAATTCACTATTTCAATACTTTGAGGATTGTCTTGGGAAATAGCCTAAATGTACCACCATATAAATGAATATTTTCAATATCCTTTTAGTGTATTACTTCATAAATCGATAAAATTTAAAAAACCTTGGGTTTTGGAGCTATTTTCTATGGCTTTCTCACCAAAATATTCCGCATTTATTTCCCAGACTCTTTCATACTGTGGACAAACAGAAGATTGCAATGATGGACATACTATGATTATTCAACCAGTACTTGTAAGTGATCATTTTTCTAAATAAATTCACTATTCAAACGTTTCACTTCTACATTTTCTGATTCCCTCACTTTCCATAAAATTCCAAGACCAAACATTACAGCTACACATTATTTCATTTAAAAATTAAATATGATGTTATATTCAGTATTTACTGTGAGAAATAGTTTACTTTGGGATCCGATGAATAAAAAGAAAACACCACTACTTAAGAATTCTTTACCTCTTTCACATGGTTATGTTTTTCTGTGCAGCCTCTGCAGTTTTCTAAGTTACTGGGATAATATATGTGCTGTCTCATCAAGTCCTGATCTTCTATACTCAGCATAATAATGTAAGAAAATATACAACTTTTATCTGAAAAGAGATAAAAGTGAGAGATATTCTGGCCTACTGATATTAGAATTAAGTATCTTTCTTCGGTTGCATATACTACATGTCAGAGAAAAGGATTAATTATATGGCTACAGAAGTTTACAAGAGGAAAACAAAAATGCCAAAAGGCACAAGTCAATTCTATGGACAGCCTCATATTTCAAACTAATATCCTCTAAACAGAATTTCCTGTGAATTCAGTGAATGAATAAAACCATTTAGGGGAAGTAGGATATGGTGACTCAGCATGAGTACTTTGATGTTGGGGATGCTTATGCAGTGGGTTGTACAATTAAAAAACACAAATGTAAGTGTTGTTGCAATAGAAAAGCTGAGTTACCAAGAAATAAGAATGTAATGATTTTTGCCATAAAGCTGGTAATAGCGCTTAGGTGATAAATACTATAAAACAAACCTGAACATGTGCAGAGGGTAAATTAACGGCAAAGAACTGGGTCAGGAGGATCCCCTTGTTGGAAGTTTATTGGTATTTATTCTCAGCAAAACCAAAGAGGATTATCTTTTCAATAGGAAGGCCATTAATGAAATTACTTTCCCCAGCGACGACTGCCGTGCGCAATATCAATCGCCAACTATCATGTACCTAATATAAGATTTTATGTTGCCCAGCGGTATCTCTGAGAGATGAGGTGACTCATCCCTCATGCTCAGCAATGACACCAGAGGAAGTTGAGCTTCCTCAAGGTATCTTGTAAATTTGTAAAAGACGCACTTATGAAATAGCTTGGATGGTTGGTGAATTATCAGAATGTTAGTTTGCTTCGTTTAATGTTATGGTATGTAAGTGTAGGGACTGGTAGATACCCAGTTGATCTGGATGCAGTTTCTTCTTTGTATGAAGCTTGGACAGATGAAGTGACCTTACTGGTCCTTGGAGAGTCTGTCTACACCGAGTCTCCTTTTTGGACAGTGACTAACTGGTGTTAACTAAGTTAACCGGAAAAATACATTAAGATTTTTGTTTGTTTTCTTGCTTCTCTATATTACCACTTTATTCAGTCGATACAAGTCTTGACAGGAGCCCCACGTCTACCAGACCTCCAAGGTGTATTTGCCGGTCTGTAGCTTTCTTTAAGGTGAATTCCCTCAAAGACACAGAAGAGCCTGCATTTTAAATAAACCAGGTTGTAGGAGAACACAAATAAGAATAATTGTGTTTATAAAACAAAGTATACCCAGAAGTACTAACGAACAGAGAGTAAACAGAGAAGATATAGGAGTAAATGTCCCGTTTGCTTGAAGCAGCTCTTACCCTTTCTCCAGGGCCTTCCACTTGGCCCAAAGCAGCTCACGAAGACCAACCAGGAGATCCTTCCCTCCCTTGGCCAGGTCCATCTGTCTTCAAAGAAATATCACATACAGCATGGAAGGAGTAGCCAACAAACAATTAAAACACATCGCTTCCCTCACAAATTGCTACAAGCCCAAATACACTTTTTAATTTGCGTATGTCATTAATGCAAATTAAGTGCCGTAATAAAAGCTTTTGGAAATCAGATCGTGTACCAGAACACATCAACAAATAAATATTTCCAGTAGGAAGACAATTTTCTTCTAGCCTTCATGCTTTATCAGAGATAACGTCCTATCAAAACAGTTCAAATGATAGCTGTGGCACCAACTTGGTGGGAGATGCCACTTCCATAGGTGAGGGCAATCTTATTTTCAGGGATGGCAGTTTCTATAAAGATTTAAAATGCTTTTCTCTGAAACTACATCCACTGGGAAAAAGCAAAAACACTATAAAAAGGAATTAACTTCTATACAAAGCAAAAGGAAGTTTGTCTGAATAACTGAGTACAGGAATCCATAGGACACAAGGGTGTTTAAACCTGAAGCTCGTGTCTCAAACTTAGCCAGTGATAAAAGCAAATGAAAAAATATATCATTTATCGTTTATAACAATCTCAATTTCTTTGCAGTTTAGATTTCTCCTTGCCCATTTCAAATAGACTGCAAAAGGTGATGGTTCCATGTTTTTAATTGGCTTTTTTTCTGTCAAAGTAGGTATAGAAGTTTGTGCCACGCTGTAAGATTAGATCTTGCAGTATCCCATCAGTACCTGCTGTGTGAGTTTTCTACACTATTCTGACTTTGTAAATTACTGATAGACTTTTATTTCCTTCATAAAGGTGTATGTACAGAGAAAAGGCTTGAATAAAAAGCTTTGTATGTCAATATTATACCTTCAAATATCCACAGTTCATAAAGATTCTTGAAAAATGGGCATGGCTCCTACCTCCAAATCAAAATAGCAGAAGAAAGGTAATTAAAAAAGACAAAGTTGCATGAAAAAATGAGACAGTTACATCCAGAAAACTGACTCCATCCTTTTGCACATGGACTGCTCATTATAAGTTTTTTGTCTCTCCGGAAGTTCACACATGTACAACAGAAATATTATCACAATAGATATAATTATCATCCCCATAAATATCCAGGTCATCTTTGGAGCGTCAGAGAGCAAAAGAAAAAAATATCTCAAGTATTTTTTCTTAATTTTGTGCCAAAGCACCACAACACACTGAAGAAAGCTTTGCCATATATGTATTCATGTTCTGCAAAGGATGTATTATTAGTAACATGTAAATGTAGGATCATATATGTAGCCTTTACAATAACACATAGTATAGAAGAGACTTGAATAACTCATTTGATAAACAATGTGCAATATCAGCCTCATGTAAAAATAATTCAGGCTTCATGCAAAGCTTTTCAATATCCTCTCAAAACTAACATTTTAGCTAGCCTTCATGGACAATTGACAATATGTATATAAATCACACATGAAGATGGATATTTGCCTATATGTCATACTTTGACCAAGTTTAGAAGAAGCATAAAAGACATTTCTAAACATACTGAAAATTGTTGAACTATTTTCAAGTATATAAATTCAGCAATTTGCCTAAGCTGAAAAAATGAACGTTTTATGGTTTATCTTGCCATTTGAATTCCAGCTTTGAAAGAGTGCAATTTTACACGGTTCAGCATTAACCATAATTTCTTTTTTTTCTAAACCAACTGAATTTGTTTTGCACTTTGCATTTTAATATAATAACTTGCCCTTTGCTGTTCTTTTTTTTTTTTTCCCCCAGACCATATTCACTGATTTCATAATTGTGTATGTCAGAGAGACAAAGAGAGAAAAAAAAAAAAGGGTTTATGTTAGTCACAAACTTGGCATCAGATAAGCAAAGTAATTTATCCTTTCTCTTTGCAAGAGTTACAGACATAACCAAAATCCTGTTTCTACAGTTCTATCTGAGAAGTTGAAGCCTTTGAATCTCTGTAGAGTCCTGGTGTTTAAGATCACTTTTGATGGGTTTGGCGCACATTTTTATGAAACAAAGAAAAGATTCTTCTGATCCACACACCCAGAAGTGATTACTTCCACAGTTCCTACTTAGGCCTCCCTAAGGCAATGATCCCATCATCCCAACCTTTGGTAAGAGGAATAGATTCCTTATTCTCAATCCCACATGAGGAGAAGAGAAGGGAGAAGATGAAGGAGAAGAAGAGGGGGAAAAGATGGAGAGAGGTGAAAGAGAGAGAGAAAGAGAGAGAGAAAGAGAGAGAGAAAGAGAGAGAGGGAAGGAAGGGAAGGAAGGGAAGGGAAGGGAAGGGAAGGGAAGGGAAGGGAAGGGAAGGAAGGGAAGGGAAGGGAAGGGAAGGGAAGGGAAGGGAAGGGAAGGGAAGGGAAGGGAAGGAAGGGAAGGGAAGGGAAGGGAAGGGAAGGGAAGGAAGGGAAGGGAAGAAGGAAGGGAAGGGAAGGGAAGAGAGGAGAGGAGAGGAGAGGAGAGGAGAGGAGAGGAGAGGAGAGGAGAGGGAGAGGAGAGGAGAGGAGAGGAGAGGAGAGGAGAGGAGAGGAGAGGAGAGGAGAGGAGAGGAGAGGAGAGGAGAGGAGAGGAGAGGAGAGGAGAGGAGAGGAGAGGAGAGGAGAGGAGAGGAGAGGAGAGGAGAGGAGAGGAGAGGAGAGAGAGAGAAGAGAGACAGAAGAGAAGAGAAGAGAAGAGAAGAGAAGAGAAGAGAAGAGAAGAGAAGAGAAGAGAAGAGAAGAGAAGAGAAGAGAAGAGAGAGAGAAGAGAAGAGAAGAGAAGAGAAGAGAAGAGAAGAGGAAGAGAAGAGAAGAGAAGAGAAGAGAAGAGAAGAGAAGAGAAGAGAAGAGAGAAGAGAAGAGAAGAGAAGAGAAGAAGAGAGAAGAGAAGAGAAGAGAGAAGAAGAAGAGAAGAGAAGAGAAGAGAAGAGAAGAGAAGAGAAGAGAAGAGAGAAAGAGAAGAGAAAGAGAAAGAGAAGAGAAGAGAAGAAGAAGAGAAGAGGAAGAGAAGAGAAGAGAAGAGAAGAAGAGAAGAGAAAGAGAAGAGAAGAGAAGAGAAGAGAAGAGAAGAGAAGAGAAGAGAGAAGAGAAGAGGAGAAGAGAGAAGAGAAGAGAAGAGAAGAGAAGAGAAGAGAAGAGAAGAGAAGAGAAGAAGAAAGAAGAGAAGAGAAGAGAAGAGAGAGAGAGAAGAGAAGAGAGAGCCACCGAGAAGCCAAGATCGAGAAGCAGAAGGAGACCCTCTATGTCTCCAGGAATTTCTGCCAGAGCAGCAACTGAAGCTTCTTTTCAGGAAAGCATCCATACATACAATTAACAGTACATATATTCCAAATGGAGAAGGGATATATAGCACTTAAAGCTAGTTAACACAATGTTCCTACCGCTACTACTTTGTTGGTTGTTTACTCAGCTATTGGATGTTTACAGTGTGTGTATTGGTGCCAATATTCCATTAGTATAATTAAACACTCAGCTCATTACAGAGCAGAAGGAATAAATTGTGAGAGGTTATTATAAATCTTGTACTCTGTATATCAAACATGTTTCTGCCTCTCTGTTGCATGGTACAACAGTATTTTAAAAGACATTATGAACTTGTAATTTATAGGTATGCTGGTTTTGTAACTGTACAATGAAATAGCTACATTTAAATATATATGCACATTTCTTTTTCCAGAATGTCCCTGAATTCTTGCCTTGTCATGGGTTACATTTTTAAGAAAGAAATCTGTTTAATTAGAAAACATTAATCAACAGGAAATAATAGCAATAGGTTCTTTTTTCTTTTCCAGATAGTGTGCTGCCAGTTACAAAATATTTGCAAACCCATTAATTTTTTTATTATAATTTATAATTAGTATTTTCTGTATTAATGACGATATAATCATATAGTTTTAAAACACTGTGATGGATGCTTCAAGCCCTTAACCACATAGCAGTAGTTTGGCTCAAAGGAGCTAAAGTCCTGAACCGTAGCCAAGCCAAGAACTCCTCTAGTTCATCCACAGAAGAGGAGAGACACAGTGAGCACCGATGCATGTGAGCTTGGAACACTCAACATGTGATTAAGGCATGAATATCAGGTGGCTTTTCCAAGACTCATTTATCAAGGAATAAAGAAAGTTGTGGGTACAAGGAGCCTCATGCATACCTTTTCATTGCATGCAATTTGACTGTGAGCCTGCAACTCTATTCCATAGGTATGACAGCCTAGATGAGTCTTCTTTGAGCTCTTCCACCTAAGCAGTTGACTGCATGGAGGTGGTGGTCCCTTGAGCTGGGACACCTCCCTAGGCTTGGGATTCCTCACCCGAGACTAAGAGATCCTCCCTGCCCAAGGCAGAGAGATCACAACAGATCTTCAGTGACCGACAGCATGCTGAATTGACACTAATGAAACATTACCAACCCATGGAGCCACTCAACATTAATTGTTACGAAACTTTGTATAGATAATTCCATTAGACATAAGCCATTGACCAGTCTAGGACTATTGGACCCATCCTAGAAAGCAAGGGGGTCTACTCTGAAGCTTGTGGCTTGACAGCAGGGTCATCCTTATTCTTTGCATTTCCAGTCTCTGTGTGAGTCATTCTAACTCAATTCTAAGTCAATTTTCCTTTTTATCTTTCTTCCATGCAGTAATTAATAAGGTGAACCTTGCCATCAAACTTAATGGTCCTTAATAAACCCCTGTTAAACTTTGTCAGATTCCATTGAATTCATTGAACTCCGTTGAATTATTATTTTATCTCAATAATACATATTGCTGCTTCTCTCTTTTGAGTGAGGTGCATTCCATTCATCCACCACAAATTGGGGCAGTCTGCAAGATTCTGAATCAGGAGCTGTGACAAAAACTAAGTAGTAATAAACAAGGAACAAATAAAGATAATTTTTTGAATTATAATTCTATACTATCATTAACAGTACTAGTCTGGATTCTACCTCTTGAAGGGCAAATTCCATTAGGATTTCATTGCAGCATTAAATAACTAAAGCAAACAAAATATGCAAATTCAAACCATATTAACACTGATTCATCTAGTTTAATCTCAACATACCCTGAATTTATTTTCTTTAATATTATTAATATGAAGTGTATATAAAATGTGTGACTGAAGACCAATCAAATAGGTAATGAGACTTAACATTTGGACTGTCACAACTAATTAAAAAATAAAATAATCCCATAATTTCTTGACGTTATGTAAAAACTGTTTCCTTCTTAGGGCCTCAAAGAAATATCACTGAAAGTCATGGAAATTTTTTCCACAATTTCTTAAGCACCGGCTCAGGTTCTGCTGCTGCGATTGGTGAATCAAATAACCTACTACCTGTAGGACTGCTAAATGCTTATACCCCCTTATCTTTAGCTATGAACAGCAAAATTCCAGTTTCATCACAATGAGTCTTCCAGTGATATTCATTCACCAGCAAGATCACCGTCAGTTATGCTTATAAACAGTAATAAAGTGTACGATGAGAGTTTGCGCAAAACTCCTCAGTGAAACCCTGGCCGCCTGTGACATTGTTCAGAAAAAAAATCTAAGAAACAATCAGGGTGGTTTATAGAACACAATAGCTGAAACAGCAGGAGCCGCCGCAAAATATATGTCTGCCTGACAATGCATGAATCTTACTTGAGCCTTTTCCACAAAACCTGAGAGACAAACGCAAGATCTGGCCCCCTGATTGTTGAAGGAATATGGATTTGTGTGTCTGAAAGAAAGAGCAGGCACCCTGTTGGGAGAACACGAGGAAGTAAATGAGCTCCAGGAGCATCACTCTGGCAGAAAAATAAATGAAAGTCAAAGTAAAGGAAACTTTTTTTGATGAAAAAGAGTCTTTTGGCAAAGGAAATTTCATGACACGGGGTTCTGAACAGCCTTCTTAACACAGTTTCTCAGCTTCGGAGGTCAAGTCAAGGCAAAATTCAGGAGTGAGGCCTAAGACTTGGGTGAATTCCACTGCACAGAGAGACACCCCCGGTCCCAAAGAATTTGCAGCCTAAATAGACAAGAGAGTGAGTGAGTGAATGGATCTAAGAGGCAAAAAGCACATGAGGATTAAATTACTTGCTCAGTGACAGCATTAACAATAAAACCTGAACCTTGTGTGTTCTCCTTCAGCGTTTTCTCTGTTTGACCACAGAGTTTTGTCTTTCAAATGACTATATTTTTTCCTAGAAAATTAACTCCGAAGACATGTATAAAATATTTCAGGGAATATGAACAGACATCCCTGACAAGTTCAGGCTGTAATTAATTTCATTGTAATTTTGCCCTTATTAAGGGATTTACTGCTGTTAATGAAAAATAGTTTGTCCAAAGCATACACATTTTCCAACTAAACAGATTATCTAATCTCTAGTAGTATAATACAATAACAGCAATTAAAAGCAGAATATATTCACAGTGTAATGCTATTGCTAATGCCAGATTTCCTACTAATCCCCTTAGGTGAAAAATGTATCAGTTATTGCAGAATCTGTCAAACAGAATGCTCGAAGGTTGAAAGTAATTCTCAGCATCTATGTTTCCCCTGAACTGTATTAGATAATAGTTTTTAATCAAAACTGACATTTTTAGCCTACTAGAAGTGACAACTAGGATGCCAATACAATAATATCTGGCAGTGTATTTCTGATATAGGCGACAGTATATCATAGCTGATATCTGCTTTGTAGTTGCTGAGTAACGTATCTTTTTAAAAAAAATCTGAATATTCAATATGAATCACAAACTTATCTACTTCAGTCCTCCAAAATTTTGCTACATCTGTACTACTGTGAATCACTTCTTTTCCGAGCCTGCAAATATATTCACACATACTTAACACTTTCCTAGCAATTCCACAGTAACATGCAAAATCATGTGTGTAGGATTGACCAAAATGAGCGTATCTCTCCTGATTATCAAAATACTTTTATTTTTTATTTTCAAATATTTGGGAAACTCCTGATATAACTGAACTATTTTATAATGAGATAATTATTTATATTCGTAGTTCCTAAATTATTCTGGGAAGCCTGGAATGACCAGTTGATATGTAGTCAATCCTTAGCGAACAACAGCATTGAGAATGCAGTTGTTTGAAAAGTTATTTCAGGGTAATCAAATTGATAAGTCTCTGTATTCTTCTGGATCCATGCCTTATTCTGTTTTTAACTTATTAATGTGACAAAGTACAGCCAATCTTTTTTCAGGTCTGCCAGGCAGTATGTCCAAGTTCATATGTCCTACTATCCCTATTTCTGTTGTCCTCAGAATACCTTGGTCTTTAGAACAAGTTACAGTCATCTGGGGATTCTGCAAATCACTCACCTCCAGGTATTTTCACATTTGTGTCACAAGGATGTAAGGGGAATCTCACTCCCCTCAGCAGCACAACTTTGGTTATATTTGTATTGTACAAAAAAAAAAAAAAAATCTGAAGAAAAATAGGCACTGTATCTTAAAAAAGAGAAAAATCTACATGGTTTAAAGCACCACCTCTAAAAGGAAGGTCAAGGTAGAAACTAAGGCCCAGTTCTTTAAGACAGTGTAGCAGATGGTGAAATGCCCTGCAGAATTATTACTTAGTGCAGCATATTGCTGTATAGTTGCTTACACTTGAAACAGTAAAGTATTTGAAGACCTTGTAGAACTCTTTGCTCTAGTGCTTAAAACATTTTAATCATGATTTTTTCATCTACTCTCTCTAATTTTTTAACACATGAAAACATTCCATGTAGCATTTAAAGTTTTTGTTGACTTTTCTCCCTCCCAACATCTGGTATTTCAGTAGAATCATAAAATTATAGAATCACAGAACAGTTTGGGTTGAAGGGACCGTCCCAGCCCCCCCAGTGCCACCCCTGCCATGAGCAGGGACACCTTCATCAGCTCAGGTTGCTCAGAGCCCCGTCCAGCCTGGCCTGGGATGTCTCCAGGGATGGTTCATCCACCACCTCTCTGGCCAACCTGGGCCAGGCTCTCACCACCCTCAGGGCCAACAATTCCTTCCTTAAATCTAGTCTGAAACATGTATTTAGCATATGTGAGCTAAACTTCAGAAGCTGATTAACTGAAACACCAGAAAAATGGAGGTCAAAATGTGCAATTTTTAATTCAGAAAAATATCACCAAAGTGACTGGAAAAAAAGAAAAGGAACTTTGATGTTTTCTTCTCAAAGACTTTTGTCCTTTTGTTTATTCAGAGCAACCCATGATCAAGGATTCTCTACACCAACCACCATTTCATACTTTTAACTTAATTCAGCTTTACTGCTTTCTGCTCCATTCTTCTCTGACAAAGAAAATATACAACTTGTCGTTATAAATACTTTATGATGACCCTGTCTCCCATACTCTTCATTCTAATCATAGCCATGCCACTTACCATTCATGTCAGTTTTGATATATAGAAGAACCATAAAAGTAAAACCTTCTCTCCCTGCTCACTTTGAATTATTTTTCAGAGGGCCATAAAAACAAAACTGAAATGAATTCATGTGGAATTTCAAAGCACTAACAATTGCTTTTTCCCTCCCCACAGGGGAGAGTGAGGTAAGTGCGTTGATGTCTTTGAATTTCTGATTGAAAAATAAGCAGCTTCCATGTCCACTTTGTAATTTTATTTAATGCTACAATTTCACTAGTCCAAAGAGGTGGTCATATGTCTTAGTTTTCTGCTCCTGTGTGCTTTTCAAACAAACAAAATCGGTAGGAAAAGGCAATGTTTTTCTCTGCACTGCTTTGGATGGCAGCGAGGAAACTGTCTCTGAAGATGAGCGACTGCGAGGACACTGTGGTGACTGCAGCCACCCAGAGCGACGTCACTTCACCCACCCTCGAAATAAAGCTCAAAAATCTTACAGCAGACAGAAGAAAGGATGAGTTAGAACTTTGTGAAGGAATATACCACAGGGACTGAAGTACCCCCTGCTGCTAAAGCAGGAGTTCAGTGAGCAGGGAGAAAGGAATGTTTACTCACTAAACCCTGTCCAAATTAAACTACCAAAACTACTATGGGGGAATAGCCTCTTTAATTGGTTATGATGAACAAATTGCTGAGGGTTTTTCTCAAGTTGAATATGTTATGCTGCTTCTTAATTATTTTTCCTTGTTTCATGCACAGACCCATACTTAACAGGTGGGAAATTGGTCTCTGCACCTTTGTTGTACCTGATGGAGTCATCCTGAGAGTTCTTTGGCTCTCATTATTTTTATTAAGGGACTGCATAACCATCAGGTAAAAATGCTCGTGTCCCAGGCAGTGCTTAAGATGGGTTCCAACTTATTTGCCTGTCATCTTCCTTGCCTGGTGTCCTCTCCATATAAGCAGGTGTTGAAACAGCAGTTGCAGACAGCTAAGGGTGACATTGTAGTCAGTGTTTCCTATCCATTGCCTGACTAGGAAGAACAAACTAATGAGGCCCTCTGCGGATAGATGGGAGTGGACTTATGTTTGTGGGCCCTGGTCCTCATGGGGGACTTCCTTGTCCCTGGTATCTGCTGGAGGGACAAAGCCCGACATAAACTATCCAGGAAGTTCCTGGAGTGCACCAAAGACCATTTCAGGACCCAAAGGACAGGGGAGCCAACAAGTAGGGCCAGCAAGACTTCAACTTGTCAACAAGATGCTCATTGGGATGTGAATGTCAAAGACAGCCGTGGCTGGAAGGCCCACAAGTTGGAGTTCAGGATCCTGAGGGGAGGGGCAAAAATGAAAGAGAAGATTACAACCCTGAACTTCAGGAGAGTAGACTTCAGGCTCTTCAAAGCTCTGCTGGGAAGAGTCCTGTCAGACAAGGCCCTGGAAGAAGAGGGGCACGAGAAAGGTGGTTCGTATGCAATGAATATGAACTGCTCAAAAGTGGTCCATAAGAAGGCAAAAATGCCAGGAGGACTGCATGGATGAGCAAGGAGCCAAACTCAGACACAAAAAGGAAGGATGGGGGGTGAACAAAAGGACAGGTGACTTAAGAGGAATACAGAAACACTGTCCGAGCATGCAAGGATGAGATTAGGAAATCTAAAATCCAACTAGAATTGAATCTGTCCAGGGATGCCAAAGAAAACGAGAAGCACCTGGAGTGCTGGGTGCAGTTCAAGGCTCCCCAGTACAAGTGAGGAGTCGACATACTGGAGAGAGTCCAACAGGGACTGGACTATCTTTCTCAGCCTTTCCTCATAAGAGACCTGGGACTGCTCAGCCTGGAGAAGAGAAGGCTCAGGAGGATCTTATCAATGTGCATAAATACATGAATGGAGGGTACAAAGATGGCGGAGTCAGGCTCTTCTTAAGGGTGCCCAGTGTCAGCACCATTTCCATCAGCTTATCCCAAAAGCTTTTCATAACACACCATCCATCCTTTCTGGAAGACCAGGAGGAAGAAGTGGAAAATTATTTCACTGCTTCTGGTTGGTAAAAAGCAGGACAGGAGAGAAACGTATTTGTGCTTCCTACCCTTTCTCTGTGATTGACTGGGAAACTCAGGAAAAGGAGTATACATGAGAATGGGTTAACTAGAGCAACGAATATACTAGACGGCATAAAAAACTTCTCACATCCCTGTCAACAAGCTGAAAAACGTGCACTTTGCTTAAGCTGCCACAGAAGCCAGTGCATTGCATATACAGCTTTCAAGAACATCACTGCTGGAAAACCTCAGTCTTTTCTGTGATATCTGCCTGTTCCTGCTGCTGCTTGACAAACTGCTAATCTGCGAGCGACAGCCTTACAGGGCAAGCAATATGCCAACCCTAATGTTTTCATGGCTTTTTTGAAAGGTTTACATTTTGGCAGGTATAGAAAATGTGGTACAGCATAATGATTAATTTTAAGAGAACTGAATAGAGACTATAAAAGTATATGTATTTTGTGACGGTCTCTCGCTTTCCTGAGAAGCGGAATGTCAATTATAAAACAGGAGGCAGGGAGATTGGACTGAATGCCTTTGAGAGGACAAAGCATCGAGAAAAATCTTTCTGAGTCTGAGGGCTGTAAAAATAGCTCAAGCAAATTGCAGATTTCTTATGTTTCTCAGAAATGAATATTTTGCCCCGTTGCACTCATGCAGGACTCATGCAAGGCTTCTTGCTCAAGCGTGTGTGCACCTTGTCACGCTGGCTGCTGGAGACAGACACACCATAGCACATGTTCCAGAAAAAGTCAGCTCTGGTCCAGGTCCACGCAGCATTTTGTCAGCACCTCGTCAGGCATATGTCATCTCTTGACATGGCAACGGGAGATGCTCTGTTCAGACCCTGTCCTCATTAGTGATGAAAAATTGCTGAACAATACCTCAGCAAACAGCCCTCGTGAAGATGAACAGAAACACGCCTGAGGAAAAGTCAGCTGAGCAAACTCCGTCTGGAAGAAGAAATGAGATCAGATTTTTTTAATCTAAATCCTGAAATTCCCCGATGCATTTAGATAGTTTTCACAAAACACTTCACCTTCACTGGTGAGTGTGTGACAGGCGATAAAGTCCTGTTATCGCCCTTAATATTTCTTTATTCCTCATTCCTACATACACACCAGATGTACCCCCAGGGCTGTTGCTCATGACTGTGTGCTCTCCTTTGCCGAATCCAGAATTCAGGACTCCAGATTCTGTTCTTGTCCTTTAAGTAGCAGGTGAATGCATGCCACTGACTAGGGAAAAAGAAAGTATTGCAGGATGCCTTGTGGTTTCGTGGGTAGACTCATGACACATGGAATGAGACATCCATGTTTTTCTGTTTTTTTTTTTTTGTTAGTTAGTTTATTTGTTTGTTTTCTGCTGCTACAGTACTGGTTTGGTGAAGAATCTTTAAATTTCTTTCTTTATTCTCTAGTGGAAAGATTTAAGTTCTGTTTTAAACCCATGCTTTTAACTAACATAACTTAACTGGCACATTCCTTGTCCAACAATACGTTCCACTACCACTCCAAGAGGGCTTCTGAGGTTTATTGTTAGTGTCTTGTGCCTTCACTGTGCTTGATACTATCATGAAGCAGAAGAAACCTTTAGCTACATGCACATTCTAAGAAACACCTCAACCTCTTATTTTCTCAGAGAAAATGACATATTTCAAGGATGTCAAACTCATTTTCACCAGGGGAAACATCAGCCTCTCAGTTGCCTTCAAAAGGCTGAATGTCATTGTAGGCCTGTATCAATGTAACTACTCCTATATTTATACAGGCCTCAAAAGACATTCGGCCCTTTGCAGGCGATCGCCAGGCCGATGTGGCCCCCGGGGAATATGAGTTTGACACCTCAACATATCTGATCCAAAATACTGGCTTTTATTTTACCAGAAGGAAAGGCATCATCAATCAGATGCAATTTGGTTCCTCATTCACCTATCCCCAACAAGCTCTGCTCTCTCCTGTAACGTTTCCCCATTTTCCACCCATGAAAGATTAGCGATGGTTTGGCTGTGCTGAGAACATGGCATTGCCAATCTGCTGCACTTCCTTGGATGCCTGGAAAGGAGTGAATGAAGGGAAAAAGCAGGCATAATTTGTCCGAACTTTCAAAAAGACTTCAGCAAAGTCCTTCACAGAAGGTTATTACAGGAACTAAGTATTTCTGAGGTGGAAGGTAAAGGTCTGTCATGGATTAGAAATGAGCTAAAAGAGGTAGAAAACAAAGAGCACAAATAAACGGTCGATTTTCAGACTAGCAAAAGGTTAACACTGAGGTTCAGTAAGTCTTGGAGAGACTTCAAGGACAACAGATACTTAACATGTAATTTACCAACAAACTGAAATAAGTGGGAGAGATTCTAATATAGGTGGCATTTGGTGAGTAGCCTTTTCCATACAGACTTGGACTTATAGGTCAAGACCTCAATTTCCCTCCTCTCTGCTCCAAGGTTTGTAGGCAACAGACACATCATTTTAAGCTCCCAAGTGATCTATTGTGATTTGAGCTTTTGGGAATACTTGAGAAAAGAGCAAAGACGTAGTGAGTTTCCAGCCTCTTGAGCAGCAAACTTTAAATGAAGTCCAGAGAGACTCTTTGTCTTTTATTACATAGAATTCATTCAGCTGTACTCACAGTATATGACCCTTAAATAAGCAAGCTCTCTGAATCTAATATAATCAGACTTCTGAAAGAAGGAGAAATGAGAAAAAGTACTTGAAAATATAATGTCTCTCAGCAACACAGTGTAGAGAAAGATCAAGGACCAGACTTGTATGTGCATTTTCTTAACACTAAATTACAAACACCAGTATCTCTGTTTCTCCCAAAATAGTTTTCATTCTTTGCAACATGGCGATGGACGATTTAATTTATGATGGTGGCTAGTTTAGTCCAGTGCAACTACATTTGAGAGAGGTGTAAATTAAAACGTAATTAATTAATATTATTTTTATGTAATGCATCCAGTGACAAGACCATGGATAAGAGTCTCAGTGCAGAACAGCTTGTGCAACTGCTGGAAATCCTCAACAAATGAGTAAGCTTATTTTAGCCACCTATTATTCAGAACAAAACCAGGGTGCTCTGCTATGCATTCTTTTCAAGCAGTTTTGTAGTTACTCTTGGAAAGAGGAGTAAGCAGAGAATAAATGAGCTGCCAAGATTGTACTGTGACACTTCTCTTGAGAAATATTTTAGCCCTGAGACTGATTCCCGTAACAAAAATCAAAGAAGCATGGAAAACTCTGCTTGGCATAGCATATATGTGGAGTAATGGAGCACCCGAGCAAGATAAGGTCAAATAGCTATGTACTTCCTGCGAGACATGCTATTATGAGGGAAAAACGTGCCAGATCTCAAGGTTAACATATTGCATATTTTGTAATTATGGAGAAAGGGAGAAAGGAAGAAAGGAAGGAAGAGAGGAAAGAAGGAAAGAAGAAAAGAAGGAAGAAAAGAAGGAAGGAAAGAAGGAAGGTAAAACGAAAGAAAAAAGGAAAGAAGGATGGAAAGAAAGAAAAAAATAAATAAATAAAGAGAAAGAAAGAACGAGAGGAGGAAGGAAGGAAAGAAAGAAGGAAAGAAGGAAAGGAAGGAAGGAAGGAAGGAAGGAAAGAAGGAAGGAAGGAAGGAAAGAAAGAAGGAAGGAAGGAAGGAAGGAAAGAAGGAAGGGAAGGAAGGAAGGAAGGAAGGAAGGAAGGAAGGAAAGGAAAGGAAGGAAGGAAGGAAGGAAGGAAGGAAGGAAGGAAGGAAGGAAGGAAGGAAGGAAGGAAGGAAGGAAGGAAGGAAGGAAAGAAATAATAGAATTGCAGATAGCATAGCTGATATCTCTCTTTCTGTATGATTTTTGTGGAACAAGGGTCAGTTTTAGAACCCAGATTTTCTCTCACTGAGATGAAGGAAAGCTTTTATACACAATTTAAATGTAAAGTGGTAATGTAATTCATTTTAGTGCAACCGTCGGGATCAAGAGGATGAGAGAAACAGCAAGTCAAAACTTGTCTGGAAATCAAGGTGTGCAAATCTTACACTGAACAAACTGAACATAAAGGGAAAAAGTTCCCTGGAAAATCATTAGATATCAATCCAGCATTTTTAAAGGGGAAAATATTATCCAGTTGCATTTGTACGGCGAGTGGATACATAGCTACTCCAAAACGGTTTAAAAATTCAAACCCCACCATTGTTAAACATTGTGAAAAGTCTCACACATGATTAAAGATGTGATTGGAAAACTGAAATATTTAGGGTCAAAACTTCAGCTAGTAAGTAGCACTATGGTGACATACAGCAGCTCGGGATTTGGACGCTGGACAAGGGAGGGCACTGCCAGCACCAAACAGAATTGGTCTTTTGCTCTCAAAGTCCTTACGTGTTTAGGTTTCCTTCTCTTCCATGGGTTGAGAAATGCTCTTTGATGTTGGTTTGGTTTGTTTTTGTTGTTGTTTTTTTTTACAGTTAAGAAAAAGAAAGTTTACCAATTTGTATAATATAAGGAGTGCAAAACACTTATGTCCATGGCTCTGGCAGATAATCCCATCACACCTATCTGTCTTGCATGATGGAGCTATGAGAAACAGGGGGCTTTCCACTTTCATGGAAGAATCAAACTAAAGAATGGCTATTTCTGTTTTCAAATACGATACTTCAGCATTTCTTCAATTAACATAAATGGTTGCATAGATGCATTGATTTTTAATGCAAAAATAGTATTTTACCCTGGCTAGGCTAGTATTCTACAGAGGGCACTTGTCCTGCGTAGTTAAATTACATCTCATTAATCTCTTCCTTTCTTTCAAAATAGAAACAACATAGTATTTTAATGTACAACATTTTTCATATTTGTTCAGTAAGTTTTTTTAGAAATTTCTCAAGAATAAATATGCTATGACTTTTATTTATAGGATAAATATATTAGCTTAATAATTTTCCCTTATTTTTCCTTTTATTTTTATAGTTACACTGGAATAGAAATACACCTAAGGTAAATATAATTCTGCTATATTCCTAATGCAAGTAAAGGATTTCATTGCTTCTAAACTCATTAAGTTAGTGCTTATTAAAATACGCAGGTCACTCATTATGTCATGGAAAAGAACATTCTTATTTTATTACAAGTTTCATTTCTACGGTTAGCACATAGCAGACCTAATTATATTGAATATGGGGATACATTTTTTTTGTCTCAGCCTGCATTTTCATCTGACTCTGCTTGATACTTATTATTTTCAGCTTGTTATAAACTATGTCACAAGTAAGAAGAGTCGCAACAGCTTGAGGTGATAGACTATTCTAAAATCAGACACCGTTAGTGGGTTTTGTACTCACCTCAATTTTTGACTGTCATAGCAGATTTTTTTGCTTTGAATTAGAAGTTCCCATATTGTGAAAATATTTTTGCAGCAGCTTAGCATAAAGTGAAAAACATGCAAAACCCAACCAAAGACTTTCAAAGATTTTGTGTTTTGCCTGAAAAAGCTGCAGAACCATTGACAATTTGTACAGCTCTGTCTTGAAAAGTATTCAGAGATGGTTTTTCAGTTTTTATTCTCTAGCTTTTGCTATCTTCTTAAAAAAGGTGGTTTTATAACTTTGTGCCACGACAGACATAAAATAAGGAAGGATATTGCTGGAAATAAAGAAAAACCACGGCACTATGGTCCTGACCTAGATGTTTAATAGTCATTAAACATCTTCTCTGAATAATAGGTCTCATTTTACTAACAATACATTGTTGCATCAAAAAGACGATTGCATAAAAGCAAACACAGTCATGATAAAGGATAAATAAGACCCTTTTTAGTGTTTATAGGTTATGCTTTCACATGATCTTTGGCCTCTTACCTCCTTCACAGCTGTGGAATTCCAAAAAATTATCCTTTTTTCTTGTTACTTTCTCTTGACTGCCAGGCTCCTCCCCATGTCTCTTAGTACATATATATATATACGCATGTATATATGTATTTTTTTATCATACCCACTCAAAGAGCAATCTGTATATTATTTCCTTGCAGAGAATCCTCTGGAGACAAAGAGACTTTACTGAGCTGTGCTGTCTACAAGCACCTGGTAAGAGAAAAACTTTTGGGGTGGTTCTTGCATAGGTAAGAGGGATGAAAAATTTAACCAGAATGGTGAAGTAACTAGACCAGATACTACAAAAGCTTGTGGCAGCACAATTCTAAACAATGAGGTGAGGAGAAGGTGAGTCTTCGTTGGCCTGTGGTCAACTGCACCATTTCTGGAGATGCAAGTGCCATCCATTTGTTAAGGTCCTGCTCAGATATTCCCCCAAAACTGTCAGTTTAGTTTAAACCTTTTAGAGTAAAACCATCCCTGTATTTTTTTCTGGACCGTTATAGTGCATGTCAACATATTAGCTTTCTGGGTCAATGTAAGCTTATGGTCACTGAGGGTTTTCAGCGACATCAACACATTTTTTATGTCAGCAGTGCTCCAGTTTCTCTGGATTTATCTGTTACTTTGCTACAAATCTGCTGTATCTAGGACCTATGAATGTGAATTGGCCACAGCCATATGGGCAGCAAGCAAGGGCCGTCCAGACTGGATTCCAAATGCAGTATTTCTATATTGCCCCAGTTAGGGAAATGCCATTGTATCTAAAGAGGTGGTCCCTGCTGGGATCACTTCTGTGAATTCTTTTCAGCACTGCAGTTTATATATACATGCACAAATGAGACAAAACCCGTTATTCTGACCTAATATTTTTGGAAACGAAAAGGCTCTTCTCACATTACAGTTGTGCAATGAGCAATCTGAAGACACAGCTCAATTTACTCAAACTGAGCCAGGAAATGCCAATACCATTATCATTGATGATGTTTTTTTGCTTTCAAAAGATGAAAGGTGTTACCAAAGCTGTGCTACAACTTGCTCTGTGTGTGCTTGTCATTGGCTTCAGATGAATCTCGAAGCGTGTAACAGAAGAAAGGGTTTCACCAGATGAATAGAAGTTATCAGTACAGATGAAACTTATACATTTTAAGATGCCTTTTTGCACACATAGCCAGCGCAAGTTAATATTCATCAGCATCAGTTCATCTAACTCCAATCACAACTCATTTGAGACTCTGAGGAACTGGTAATTTTTGCCTTTGTTATGAAGAAAGAGCAATCACATTAGAGAGCTTTCTCATTCTCCTGGTAATGAGCTTAATATGACATTTAGGAAAGTGTTTTTGTGCCTCACATAACAAGGTTGTTTGTACATGTTTTAATGGAAGCTGCACAAAGGTATACAGCACAAGTAGCTAGGTCTTTATTTTTTTCTATAAGCTGAATGCGAGTTAAATGTTAAATTACAGTAATTGTGAGCTGTTTTAGTATTGCCTATTATGTACTAGGCTTCGTTTCAGAGATGGCTTTCCCTTAACTGAATGGGAGTTCTGAAGCTGTTACACTACCCCATTCCAGAAAGCCACAGTATTTAGGGATTGCTGAGATTCACAGTCAAAATTTCCATAGCCATTTACTGGAAATCAAACCAAGAATGCCTTTAGAAATATGTGACTTTCTTCTTAGAGACTAGGTACTTACAAGCTTCAGCTCATTACTGTCCCACCTCCTCTATTTTAATCATATAGAGATGCGGTGGTCCTCCAAGTGTGGAAGATGTGTCTCAGTATCACTTTTCATCCATGTATCTCACAACGTTATTGAAAAAAGGACGATGTCATTATTTTCAGCTTACGTTTAGGGAAACTAAGGCATGGGAGAATGAGATGGTTTCCCCACCTCATGGGCAAAGTAGAAGAGACGGGAATAATGTAGGAAGGTTTCCTACTGTGGCCTGTCCGCCTGTGCTGCAATCCTGCCCTGACTGGGGAAAGGAAGTGTTTCCACACTGGTCATTAAAGCGAGAGAAAATCTTTAAAGGGAAAGAAAATGTACAAGTAATATATCATTTTAAAATTCTTTAAATACTGATGGGTTGAACTGAAACAGAAACACTTTAGCCAAAATCTTTCCTATATCTTCAGAAGGATAGAAGTTGTGAGCAGCCAGTGTGATTCTGTTTACAAATTTAGAGATGCTAACACGCACAAAGTGAGATCTAGCTAGTATTGTCATTTTGTGTAATTGTTTTGTGTAATAATTTTGTGTAATTTCTGAACTTTTAAAATATCTGTATATTTATGGAAAAGATACATATGGCCACAAAGCAATATGGAAAACAGATGCACGGCTGGCAAAGTGGTGTTGTATATCAATTCATTTAAGTCATTTCTCAAGAGAACGCAAGCTACAGTATTTACTGACTATAGTTTAGAAAGGAAATGATTTACAATTTCATCAAGGACCATCACGTGAACAGTAGGAGTGCACTGATTAAACATGTGGATGACAAAAGAGGAGTCATTGTCACTATAGGGTAAAGCTCAAAAACTGGGATGAAGTGAAATTCACTACCAAAATATGTCATGCTGCATAACCAGAATGGCTGCTATTAGTAAAAAAATGAAAAATGGCTGAAAGTGGTGAGTGGAAAAAAAGTATCCTAAACCTCTACAGGCTGCCTAGAAACCTGAACAAAGCAGAAGTCGTCCTAGGAGTTTTCATGTGAGATATTTCCAGCAGAAGGACTTGTTTGAGGAAGTGCTTGTTCCTCTGAGGTTTAGGCTGCCCCAGAGATGATTAAGGAATACAGAGGACTCATGATTATGATGTTGGGAAGTAAAATTTCAAGTTACTATTACTGTCTGTATTGTATAGGGTTTGTGTGGCAAGGCTTTGGTAACAGGGTGGGCTGCAGGGGTGGCTTCTCTGAGAAGACACCAGAAGCCACCCCTGTGTTGACGTTCCAGATGACTCCAAGATGGATCCAATGCTGGCCAAAGCTGAGTTCATCAACCATGCTGTGATAACATATTTAAGAAAGAGTAAAAACTGCTGCACAGCAGCTGTGAGAGAGGAGGGAGAAAATGTGAGAGAAACAACCCTGCAGACACCAAGGTCCATGAAGAAGGATGGGGAGGAGGTTCTCCAGGTGTTGCAGCAGAGATTCCCCTGCAGCCCATGGAAAAGACCATGGGGAGGAAGGTTGTCCCATGGAGGATCATGGTGGAGCGGTTCTCCACACTGCAACCTCCGGAGAACCCCATGCCACAGCAGGTGGATGTGTTCTGAAGGAGCTGCAGACCATGGAGAGCCCATACAGGAGAAGGCTTTCCCCAGGGTCCAGTATAAATTGGGGAATGACCTATTAGAGATCGGTGTAGAGGAAAGGGACCTGGGGGTCCTGAGGACAGCAGGGTGACCATGAGCCAGCACTGGGCCCTTGTGGCCAGGAAGGCCAATGGTACCTGGGGTGGGTTAGAAGGGAGTGGTCAGTAGGTCAGAGAGGTTCTCCTGCCCCTCTACTCTGCCCTGGGGAGACCACACCTGGAATATTGTGTCCAGTTGTGGCCCCTCAGTTCCAGCAGGACAGGGAACTGCTGGAGAGAGTCCAGCGCAGCCACCAAGATGCTGAAGGGAGTGGAGCATCTCCCGTGTGAGGAAAGGCTGAGCAAGCTGGGGCTCTGGAGCTGGAGGAGTCTGAGGGGTGACTCATTCATGGTGATCGATATGGAAAGAGGGAGTTTCAGGAGGATGGAGCCAGTGATAGAACAGGGGGTAATGGGTACAAACTGGAACACAAGAGGTCCCACTTAAATTTGAGAAGAAACTTCTTCTCAGTGAGGGTACCAGAGCCTGGACCAGGCTGCCCAGGGAGGTTGTGGAGTCTCCTCTGCAGACATTCAAATCCCCCTGGACACCTTCCTGTGTAACCTCATCTGGGTGTTCCTGCTCCATGGGGGGATTGCACTGGATGAGCTTTCCAGGTCCCTTCCAACCCCTGACACTCTGGGATTCTGTGATTCTGTGGAGGTTTCTGCCAGGGACTGTGGCCTGTGGAGAGAAGCCCGTGCAGGAGTTGACTTTCTGGCAGGACCTATGACCCATGGGGGATCCATGCTGAAGCAGTTTGTTCCTGAAGGACTGTACCCTGTGAAAAAGACCCTTCCCTTCCCTTCCCATGGTAAGGACCCATGTCGGAGAAGGTCATAAAAGACTGTATCTCATGGGAGGCATCCCACCATGGAGCAGGGAAAGAAGGTGAGGAGGAAGGAGCAGCAGAGACAACATGTTACAAACTGACCCCAACCCTCTTTTCCCACCCCTGGTGCCACTCGGGGCAAAGAGGCAGAAGAGTCAGGAGAAGCTGAGCCTAGGAAGAAGGAATGAGTGGGGGGAAGATGTTTTTAGTTTTGTGTTATTTCTCACTATCCTACTCTGTTACAGCTGGTTGGCAGTAATTAAACTATTTTCCCTAAGTCAAGACTGTTTTTGTCCATGATAGCAATTCATAGGTGATCTCTCCTTATCTTGACCCAAGAGCTTTTCATCGTGTTTTCTCCCACCGTCCTGTGGATGAAGGAGGAATGACAGAGCGGCTTGGTGGGCACCATGGCCAGACAAAGTCAACCCAATCACGCTGCCATCAGCAAGAGCTATTTTATTATTTCTAAGTGATAGAAAAAGATGGAAGAAGACCTCCACAGAGATTTAAATGTACCTGTTATAATTGATATAAAAGCCTGATCAATGTAGGTTAGTTTTAGAGGAAAATCTGTAAAGGCCTCTAACTGGGTATTTGTTGTTGGAATCCATATGAATGCATAGAAATTTAACATAGAAACATATCAGAATGCAACTTCTGATTTTTCTAGACTTCTTCTTACTAGAAAGACTGTGCAGATCTCATTAACTGTATTAATCTAACCTCTCTTATGCATTTATTGATTCACTCATAATTATTGTTACAGAATACTAATTAGTATGATTGATAATGACAACTGCTACAGTGCTTTGGATTTATTAGGAGTGTTGAAAAATATGCTTTTACAATTTCTTCCTTACTCTAAATCTGAGGAATCAGAACCAGGTGTGCCCAGAACAGTAGGCCCCAAATCCTTGTATTCCCTTTCTCCTAAAGGCCGCAATGATTTCTGTGTTGCAACACATTTTGTATCAAAGAACACTTTGGTCTCAGCAGGCCTACAGACTCAGTTCACTTAATAAAGTTAAATGTCACGAATAGAGCTGGATACTCTGATGTGAGGAGGAGACAGCACCTCCATCCCCCCAAAAACAAAATCCCCACTTGACACGCTGTGTGCTGAACTTCTGAAACCAAAGAATTGCCTTCTGTGCACCTATTTTCTAACTTCATGTAGCAGTGGTTACGTGACAGCTTTAACATGCTGTTGCATTTTTATTGACACTGTTAGTTTGCCTGTGAGTAGTTCTAGCTCATACAATAAAATATAAACCCAAAGAAAACCAAAATAAACCCCCGGCAAGCAATGTTTATAGAGAGTGCACTGACTCATATTTCTCTACTCAATAAGCCTTCAAGTTCATCTGTCTTCCTTTGCTTCATCACAGAGATGGTCCTTAGACTGTGGTACTTTGTATTTCCTGACAACTTGAGTAGATTTTCAAGGGAGAAACATCCTTCTTAACAGTTCATGCTCTAACATCACCTCCAACCAGCATGGCTAGCAGTACTAATAACCTTCTTCTTTCATTAATTCCCTTCTGATTTTTTATTGGGTGGTCTTGCCTTCACAGCAATCTTAGATGCATAACACCTTTAGACTGCCTGTAATTCTGGGTTAGAAATGAACTAGAAATTGAACTTTTCTCCTGGGAATTCTCTTGGTTCATAAGAAGAGGTAGTTTTATTTTGGTACTCCAAATTATGCTACTTATTCCCACAGGATTTCCCTCAAGATACGGAACTGTCTCCTCCCCCCTTTTATTTTCTCTTAAAGAGTAAGTCTGAAACCAGAGATTAATTAAAAACCCGTACTGTTTCACAGATTTCCCCAGACTTTTTGAAAGATGTACAAATTTTAGAAGTATAGTAGTCTTCGTTACTCTGAATTAAATACACATTGGTTTTTGTTATTGTTGTTTGGCTGCTTTTGTTTGATTTAAAAAAAAAAAACCAAACATTTTTATTTTATTTTTGCTTCTAAAATAAATATAGCGTGACCCTTCTCTCGCCTTATCATGTGTTAAGATATGGCTATATACATCTGAGTGCATGACCTTAGAGAACTTTGCAGTCCTGTGGGAACTTCAGCCGTTTTGGTGTAGCATATCATTCCATGGTAAAAAAATACTAAATTCACACATATCAGAATTAATTTGACGGTTTTATGGCTGTATCTGATGTAAAAGTGATAGGGAACTTGGGTGAGCTCTCCATGGAAATGCAGTAATGTAAATGTATGACTACTGTTAGGTGGAAAAAAAAAATATGCTGGACGTGCATGATTGTTTGAAAAGGAGGTGGCAAGTTTGGGATGGATAAATGCTCTGTACATGAAGAACCCAGTATAGATGGTATACTGGGCTCTCTAGCCTGGTGACCCCACTGGCATAATAAATCGTGGATGGGTTTTTCCTTTTAAATAAATACCATTGGTTCCTTCACTGATGTCATAAATGTTCAACTGTTTAGAAAACCTGCACTCAAGACTGAAGAGAACTCGGAGACGAATATCATCATACAGGTATGATCTCCTCTGTAACATGTGCAAGATTCAACCTGGGTAGAGTAAATAGGAATTAAAAATAATCCTACCATTCTGGGATGCCTTGTGGGGTTAGATGGCTTTAAAGATAATCTCTGGGCACAACAGAACGAAGGCTTTGTGGAGTTGAGCAGACCTGTACATTGAACACAAGGAGTCACAAGCTATAACTGGAAGCATCTGAAGATAACAGAAAATATCACAAACACACAGATTTAACTGCAAAATCTAAATAATTCAATGCTTCAACCTTGTTGTTGTTTTAATCTTATTTATTTTCATCTGCCATTATAACCTTCATTCGACACATCGCCTTTCCTATTTATTCAACAGAGATTATAACTGCGTCCATAGAAAAAGAATGTGCATTCCTTGATCTTTCAAGTCAGAGGAGAATAAACCCCATTCTTCTTGGAGAAGTAGCGGGATATAATCCTCTTACCCAGGCACTGATTGCCACGAAGGAATTCAGTTGTCTGAGGTGAATGGGAGGAATCCCAGAAAAAGAGAATAGGGATGGGATTGCAGTAATATTTGGTGACGGCAAATGGATTCTGCCAGTGAGACCAGAATATAAAATGTAAAGACATCAAGAGACATCTTGCTGTAAGGTAGAATGTGGAGAAAGAAGGATCTAGACAGCCTTAAAGAAAAATGTTGTTCATATAGGTGGACAGAGAAGCATTTTAAGTATGAGATTACAGTAAAATCCGATGGGATTTCAAGTGCAGCTGTCAGCTGGAGTTAAACAATCCATCAGTTGCTCTAAGGAAGGAAGATATTTCAGGAGCAGTTGAAGGGAAGCAGAAATTGAGCAGCCTAATTTATTTAGGTGTCAGTGTGTTTACTCCACTGCCCTGGGCTGTTTAAATGAGACACAGTGCGTGCAGAAAGAGATCTTGTGGTGTGTGAGAGGACCAGAACTTTGCGTTCTATTGCATCCCAGCCTTTCTCTGGAGACTGTTAAGATGTTGGGTCCTCTTGGTATGTCTTTTTATGAATTCATCTTTAGCTTGATTGTGTCTTTACTTTTATTTTTCTCTTATGAATGTGATAAAAATAATTTCCATGGGGCAGATTTGCACTTATGTGCAGGGTAGCAAACCCACATTGCCTACTTGTGCTCTTTCTGTTGTTTCTCTGTCATCTTCAAGTAGTAAGATAACTTATTTTATATATATTACATGCATATATCTAAAAACTTAAATCATGAATACATATAGTTATGTTTTCAACACTGACAGAAAGTGGTGTCTTCTTAAGCTACCTGAAGTTACGGAAAAGACTTAAATTAAGGCAGCAGGCTCATTATTGGAATAGAGCTCTATCACTATCAAGTCACACTCCAGGTGTTCATTCCCACTCCAATTCTGTGACAAATTAGTAACTCTAATGAGTGCTCATACGGCAACTGCTATGATGGCAGATCCCTTATTCCTCTGGCTATGGCAACAGCATATCGCGGGGCTAGTAATTGCCTTGATGTCCCATAAGTAATAATAAGAATAGATTGTTACATTTCTAGTAGAAGTTTATTGAGCAAGGAGGACATTAGAAGATACTTTTACTTAGATTGGGATAGTTAAAAATGTACTTTCCACTTAGTTACCAATTTTTCCCCAAGGAATCTGAAATGGGCTTACCTAAATTATAGACTACTCCCTTGCTGATCTTGCCCTTAAGATAGATACAAAGAAAAAGAGAATAAATGCCCCTTTATCTCTAGCGTAAAAATGAAACAAAACACTTGAGTCTATAGAACATTCACAATTTTTTAAATTACATTATAATTTGAAATCTTTCACTATTGGTGAGCTGAAAACCATTTTAAAAGGTCTATATGCTCCGGCCTGACTGACGGTCCTTTTAAAGGCCCAACATTGAACCGTTGAGCTCAATCTGACTCTGCTGATGAATTACTACTAAGCCATGAGTACTTAATGTATTTGTTAATGTAAAGGTGCAAACTCACAAAGGGAAGTAAAAGAAACAACTGTGATCAGAAATGAGTGCACTAATAGGGTTATGTGGCAAAGTGTTTGTGAGACAAGACTGTGTGGAAAAAAAAAATGAAAGAAAAAAACCCAACAGCAGTGTTGACTGTTTATACCTTGAATTAATCAGTTCTGACTTCTAATATCCTTCCTGCTCAATAAACTTTAACTAGGAATGTAGCATTACATTCTTCTCATTCCATATGGGAAATCATGGTGATTGCTAACCCCGCTAAATATTATTACCATAAACATGAGAGTGAGGGATCTGCCATTTTAACAGTTGCCATACGAGCACTCCTCAGAAATTAGTGCTTATCTGTCACAGAGTTCAGACACTGAAAATGAGCACCAGGGCTTGAATAGAGTAAGGGCTGAATTTCATCCTATTAATATACCTGCATGAACTTCAGGGCTAACACAGTTCTTATTTCCTTTTTTGTCCCCCCTCTCCCCCCCGCCCTTTTTTTCCTCTCTCTAGATTTTGTTAAACTCCAAACTCAGTGTTGAGATTTTGCTGAGCAATATGGTATTTTTGATATTTGGGAAGATAATTCCCTCCCAAACCCTTCATATTCTAATGGATCTAAATATTTCTACCTCCCAGGTACCAAATAATGAGCCTTTTCAAAGGCTGCTACAAGGTCATCAGAATAAGAGAACTGATGGATATTAAGAAGTTGACTTGATTATTTTTCTTTTACACCAAACAGGTTTAAAAAGGGCACAGAGCCCAAGCACATTTCATAATTATAACACACAAAGATGTGATTATATCCTTAAAATAGAGAGCCATGGTGGTGTCCATTCAACACTTCTGCTGTACACGACCAGGACATCCAGGAGCGGCAGGGTTTATTTTATAAGCTATTTTTATCTTCTGCATATATACCCACTTCAAACACATGAGAAGCAGGAGACTTGGTTTAGCTGGATTTTAAAAGTAACATGTCTTGCTTGTACTTCACCTTTGAAATTCTTTCTTACCTTTAAAGCCTTCATCTGCAATAATGTGAAATGTTGATCTTTAGCACTCATCGCAGAGCTTTCTGTTCATCCGGATTTTCTGGAAGCGTCAGGTCATAGACAAGATGAAACAGATCTTGGAGGACACATCATGCGTGAACAGTTGTTGCTTGGCTTTGGTGTGAATGGATTTACGAGGGGTCCAAGGGAGAGGTGCACATGCTGAAGGGCCAAGAATGATGGAAAAGTCTTCTTCATCTACCGAAGCTGAAATAAAAGTGAAACTGCAGAAATGCTGCTGGGAACGTCTATAACAATATGAGTAAATTGTCTAGAAAACATGTTCCTTAAAAGAAACTATGATGTACACATTCTAAATAGGATTTAGGAACCTCATTCTTCACCCTGAAAGGCTTTTTAGCAGCTTTGGTTTGGTTTGTTTTCCTTTTGGTTTGTTTTTCTTATGAAGGAGGAATTCCAGAATAATGGTGCTGCAGGAAACTATTTCTTATTAGCAAACATTTCATGTTCATTCACTGTGCTTACAGTCGACCAGGTATATAATTGTATTTACAATGTACAATGGAAACATATCTTCTGGAAGACACGTTGTGTTCTGAAACCTCTCTGTGCCTGAGCATCCTTCAGGACAGGATATGGAATCTTTTTATTTTCCCAGGTCATGAGGTGTTAAAGATAAAAGGAAAAAGTGATTTTTTCATCCCAGTTAGTGCTCTAATTCAGGAGAGCTCTTCATCTTCCATTTAACACTAAGCACTTGTTATACAGGCTTAGAATTACGTGTTTAAAATTAGTTATGTACCTCACTTTCTTTCTGTAAATTGGGATTTATATATATACTAATTCTTTCTGTGACTTAACATAATGGCTAAATATAAATCCTTCAGGATGGTTTCTGCTGTTTTGACAGGTAAAACTATTTCTTCCTGAGCTTTAGCTTTTGGCCTCCTTAGTTACACAGTTCTGGTCCAATATCACTGAAAGTGACCCATAATTGAGTACCTCAGCCTGAATTAAAGAAATGCAGACCAAGGCATCGTATCTAAATTAATTTCCTGACTTTGCATTTAGTCTTCTCTGCATTACCAATTATGAAAATGAAAGATAGGGCACTTGGAAACTGAAAGAGGCCTTTGACAAGGTTGCAAATCTGCTAAATTAAGGAGACCTTGCCGGTTGCCAGGGTCTGAGGGCATTTGCACACAAAGTCAAGACCGGAATGAATTCTGAAGCTATATGAAATGTGTTTTAAATAGATATAAATTTAGACCTTAATCTTGCAGTATTCTACCTCCTGGTGACATCAGTGGACAGAACCCAGCACCTTTGCCAGGAAATGGGAAAGTACAAATCCATCTAATAGGTCTGTTGGTGTTATTCTCTACAACATCTACATCCATACATATGCATTCTGTCAAAACCCATAGAAATGTCTGAGCATTTTTTCCACAGATATTTGACATGTTGCCTTGATATTAATATTAATGACTGGCTTCTGATTCACTAATAAAGAAACAATCACTTCGTGTTGCACTTTATATAAACTGTAGTTTGCTAGTCAGGTACATCTGCTGGGAGAAACAGATAAGAGTGAGCTCTTCTGAAGATACCTCTTTTCTTTGAGGAATAGCAACTACAGGCATTGGTTTTAATATCATTTCTGCTGCTCTGAACCTCCTTCAGTTCAACAAGGGGAAATGCAAAGTCTTGTACCTGAGGAGGAACAACAACAGGCACCAGAATGTGCTGGAGGCCACTCAGATGGAAAGATCCTGGCTAAAAATGACCTGAGGTTCCTGGTTGAAATCCAAGCTGAACATGTGTCTTTGCTGTAAATAAGGCTAATGGTACCACAGGCTGCACTCAGCATTTTTGAGAAGCCAAGTATCCTTATTTTCATGCAGTGCTCTTTAAAAATAGGCACTAATGGGCCTTAATGGCCCTGATCATCATCACCTGGAATCCCAGCCCATACCCTCTGCCCATGGGCCCTGGAGTTCCATTTAAGCTCAGTCTGGGCACCTGCTCCTGGTTGATTCTGAATTGTCAGGGGTATTTCTTGGAGTAACCTTGGCTCATTCCTTTCTCTACTGTTCAATGGGATGTGTTACTGTCATCTTGTGACTTCTCAACCTGCTTAGAGACTTCAGGGCTCTTTTTAAAGTAGTGATGTGGTATGTATTGCAAAAAAACAGCAGTAGCATAGTATTCTGTGTCCTGTGATCTGATCAGTTTCCTTAGTTTCCCACCTGTAAGTTCCAGATACTGAAGGCTGGCACACTTAGACAGTCGTGAGACAGGTTAGTTTTACCCTACTGATGATGTGTTGTTGCAATAGTAATCCTGCTCAGTACGAGGGGAACCGCAGGTTCAGACCCCTGGTGCGTGCGCTTGGCGGAGGAGCCACTGGCGCGAGGCTACCATCTGCGAGCTTATGACTGAACGCCTCTAAGTTAGAATCCCGCCCAGACGTAGCGATATTGCAGTGCCGCCGGCGCCTCGGTGGGCTCGTGATAGCCGGCCGCTCACCCCCCCGCGGGGCGGGCCCGTGCGGAGTGCCGCTCGTGGTCGGGACCGGAGGGGCGGACGGATGCGGTGCCGCCTCTCCCCCGTCGCGTACCGCATGATGTGGGGCACCCGGCGCTAAATCATTCGTAGACGACCTGATTCTGGGTCAGGGTTTCGTACGTAGCAGAGCAGCTCCCTCGCTGCTATCTATTGAGAATCAGCCCTCGACACAAGCTTTTTTTAATAACCTAATGAAATTTAACAAGGGAAAGTGTAGAGTCCTGCATCTGAGCAGGAACAACCCCAGGTTCCAGTACAGGTTGGGAAATTACATATTAGAGAGCAGTGTAGGGGAAAGGGACCTGGGGGTCCTGGTGGACAACAGGATGACCATGAGCCAGCACTGTGCCCTTGTGGCCAGGAAGGCCAATAGCATCCTGGGGTGTATTAGAAGGGGGGTGGCTAGTAGATTGAGAGAGGTCCTCCTTCCCCTCTACTCCGCCCTGGTGAGACCACATCTGGAATATTGTGTCCAGTTCTGGGCCCCTCAGTTCAAGAAGGACAGGGAACTGCTGGAGAGGGTCCAGCGTAGGGCAACGAAGATGATTAAGGGAGTGGAGCACCTCCCTTACGAAGAAAGGCTGAGGGAGCTGGGTCTCTTTAGTTTGGAGAAGAGGAGACTAAGGGGGGACCTCATTAATGTTTATAAATATATAAAGGGTGAGTGCCATGAGGATGGAGCCAGGCTCTTCTCGGTGGCAAAAAATGATAGGACAAGGGGTAATGGGATCAAGCTGGAACACAAGAGGTTCCGCTTAAATTTGAGAAAAAACTTCTTCTCAGTAAGGGTGACAGAGCCTGGCCCAGGCTGCCCAGGGAGGTTGTGGAGTCTCCTTCTCTGGAGACATTCAAACCCGCCTGGACATGTTCCTGTGCGACCTCACCTGGGCGTTCCTGCTCCAGCAGGGGGATTGGACTAGATGATCTTTTGAGGTCCCTTCCAATCCCAAACATACTGTGATACTGTGTGATACTTGTAATTCTCACCAGAGAAACCTGGTATGCAGATCTTCTATTAGCTTTAGCATTGTTACAAATTATTATTTTTTAGAAAGAAATTTAACTTAAAATGTATCTTACCCATACTTTCAAGGACTGCTATCAGTTAGTTCATTAATTTCAGTTTCTCATTTTTCTTCCTTTAATGGAAGTTCCATCTGAACATCGGGAAACACATTGGTGCTGTGAGAGTGACCAAGAACTGGCACCAGTTGTCCTGGATGGTGGAGTCTCCATCCTTGGATATATTTAAAAGCCATCTGGACGTGGTCGGGGCAACCAGCTCTAGGTGGCCAGAGTGTCCAGAGGAGGCCACAAAGATGGTGAAGGTTTGGAGGCGAAGCCGTATGAGCAGCGGCTGAAGTCCCTGGGTTTGTTCAGCTGGAGCAGAGCAGACTGAGGGCAGAGCTCATGGGGCTGCAGGTTCCTCAGCAGGAGCAGGAGGGGCAGGGCTGAGCTCTTCTCTGTGACAGTGACAGAGCCCAGGGAATGGCAGAAGATGTGCCAGGGGGGGGTCAGTTGGACATGAGGAAAAGGTTCTTCACCCAGAGGTGCTGGACACTGAACAGGCTCCCCAGGGAGGTGTCACAGCCCCAACCTGACAGTGTTCAAGAAGAGACTGGATAACATCCTCAGACACACGGGGTGACCTGTGGGGTGTCCTGTGCAGGGACAGGAGTTGGACTCCATGATCCCGTGGGTCCTTCCAGCTCAGAACATTCTGCAATTCCTTGAGCAGCAGGAAGTTGAACCAAAGGGCCTCCAGAGATCCCTTCCATGCTCCAGACATTTCCTAACAAGTCTCCATAACAAATCTTTCTAACTGTCCTTATTATTACAAACCTTCTGAGGTTTAACATAAATTCATGAAAATTCTTGGCTAATTTAAAACTTCTGGCCCTTGTGCTGTTCTTATCATTTCATAGGAGATCGCTCTTCTTCTCCCGTGACCATCTGCTATTTATTACATATATGGAGAGCAACCTCATCTCCTCTCAGACTTTGGTTTGCTTGGATGTAAAGAAAAAAAAAAAAAAAAAAACACCAAGAAGTGCTCTATTTACAAATATTCCTGTGACCTCTCTGGTACCTATGAGGTAGAAACATTTAGATCTATTAGAACATATAGGGCTTGGAAGGGAATTATCTTCCCAAATATCAAATGATGGAGGGAAATGATGGAGCAACTACAGCACTTAACAAGAGTTTAGGAGACAGTGTATGACTGACCGCTTAAGACTGCAGATGTCATCAGAACCCTGAATTACTACGGTGTGTTTTCTACTGCTTGCCAGAAACTTTCATTTAATTTGAAGGTAAATTGAGAAGTGATGATTCCACATAATTTGTACAGGTATGCCTGACTTCAGCGGTGTCCTTTTTTGTTAATTGCCTTCTCTGCACCGTTGAGATACTGTCATTGAGAAAAACAAAAAAGTTTACCTTTTTAATTTTTTTTTTTTTTTTAATATAAAGTTCTGTTTGCAACTGTTTTTATCAGCAGTTTGTTCATCCCACACCGAGGTGCAGGAATAACTTAGCACTTGTGAGTCTGTGCTTTTTCCCGCTCAGGTGTTTGTGTGACTGATGGCTCTGGGGGACTCTGCAGGTTTGATCAATTGTTTTGCTCCATGTAACAAATCATGTTGCAATCATATCTTGCTGCTAGAAGCTTTAGAGAACACCACAAGTCTCTGTTTTGTTTTTGTGTTTTTTTTTTTTTTTTTTTTATAGGGAGTTTAAATTACATGAGTCATTTTTAAATCATTTGACAAAACACTAGACAGTAAAGGGGATTGCAAGTGCTTCAGTGATCATTCTTATTGTTACAAATACAAATGATTTGGTATTTTTCCTTGGTACTGCGCTCTGCTAAAAAGCTTGCTGCCTTTTTCAGAAAATCTAAAAAATATAAATAGCTTGTGTAGATCAGTATTAACCGAAGTTTGTCCTCTAACATAACCTCCAAAAAATGTGTTTGTTTCTGGTACAGGCAAATTTTGAACAAGAAGAGTATTCTACTTGGTTTATTCTCCTAACAGATAAGTATAAAGAAAAATATACCTGAGTAACTTTGAATATTTTTCAAGTTTACTTTCACCGCTACTGGCAATATCATTATATATATTTAAATATATAGTGGATCTACAAACTTTTTCTGTATGAACTATTAAATTTTTCTAATACTGTTAAGCTGATTTTTTTAATTACATGTTATATTTTATAGGTTGCTGAAGTGTCTGCACATAATCCAGCAAAGCACAATGTGAAAACACAGTCTCTCCAACTGACAGGTTTATGTTGCATTCAAATCTATTAGTACTGCCCATAGTATTTTTGGTACTTATGGATTAAGTTTTTCCTCCCTGAAGGTTTAAATTATAAATCCCGATGTTTTTCCTTGGCAAGCTATATTGCTTAATGATGTTTTTTTGTTGTTGTTTTATTTTGTTTTTTTTTTTTTTTTTTTGTGTGTGTGTCTGTGCTTGTTTTTCTTTTTTGTTTGTTTGTTGGTTTAGTCACAAAAATGGCATCATGACTTTGCTGAAAAATATACCAGATGTAGATAAAGGAATATCTAAGCTTAGCTCCTTTTAAGTACCAAAACATACCAGCAGAATGGATTATTTTTTTGCCCACCAAATGCCAAAAGGAAATATATTTTATCCACGAGCACATTGTATCGTTTATTTCTGACTGAATATTATTCTTCCAGTTCAGATTCTATCGCGTTTTCCCCACTTTTTGGTCTTGCTGCTGACTGCACACAATACTGATTCAAAAGATTTGCTCAGTCTTGTTTTTGGACAATCTCAATTCCCTTTGACATGTGCTAAATGACCTAGAGCAGTATTATCCTTTATATTAAAACAACTGTTGCCATTAAATTAATAAATCATGTATTATTTACTTAATAATAAAAACCTGTATGGAATGTAATGGATTTGTACACTTGAAGAGCTGAGCTGTAAAGACCTATATAGTAGAAGCTGGCTCTGAAAAAGTAGCTTTGAGTCACAGTTGCAATTTCATTGATTAGATGCTTTAACTTAATGGTCAAATCATTTGCCCCACATTTCTTTCTTCCCTGACTCATATATATACGCTATTGCTAACAGAAAACAAAGCGTTATCAGCATTATTTTATGGAACTTTTTTTAATCTCCATACCATATTGCGACAAGAATAAATGTAATGATTTTGTACATCTGGTCTACCTGTCAGAACAACAGTTTTTATATTTGTGTTATAACCCTTAATAACATATTCCTGGCACCAATAAAAGCTAAAAAAATGCATTGACTTCTGTGTTTTAGGACTTTGCCTGTCTCCTGTTTTGATGATTATGCAACGATTTACTACTTTGAGGAAGCTGTGGAAAAAGCAGAGGGTAAGATGTATCGGGAAGAGTGTTTTCCTTAGCTACTGGGAATGATTAGTCTTATGCCAGGCACTGTTTAGACCTTGTATAGAGCATTGCATACAGGTGCAGTACCACGTTTCATGAAGGAGTAATTACAGATGGAACGGATGCTGAGGAGAGGTCACAAGAATCTTTGTAAATAGAGCACTTCTTGGGGTTTTTTCTTTTCATCCAAGCAAACCAAAGTCTGAGAGGAGATGGAGTTGCTCTTCATATATGTAATAAATAGCAGATGGTCACTGGAGAAGAGCAGCGATCTCCTATGAAATTATAAGAACGGCACAAGGGCCAGAAGTTTAAATTAGCCATGAATTTTTATGAATTTATGTTAAACCTCAGAAGGTTTATAATAATAAGGACAGTTAGAAAACTATGTGAGAATTTAAAACAAGTGGAGGAACAAAGGGACATGTTTGAACACCAAACTTAGCCAGTCTATGAAAGGATAGAGTGATATGGCCAGATGGTATTTTATGGTTCCCATAGCTCTCCAGTGCTATTTGAAGTACCAGTGCATTTCTTACTGATCCATAGGTGCCTCCTGTGAACACTGATTTCCCTGAAGATGCCTTTATAGGATATAGATTTTTTTTTTTTCCTAATAAGGATATTGGGTTTGATGTATGGAACATCTTTTCTCAATGAGACCATCAATACTTGGTCATTTTCTAGCTTTGCCATCTTTCTTTGCATATTGCTTTACAAATACAGGCTTTGACTCTTCATTACTCTGTAATACACTTCTAACCACATAAAGAATTTCCTAGGATAGAGACTCAGTTTGTAGCACGTGGAAGTGGAATGTTTAAATTAGCTTTGACATGCAACCTAATTCATAAATCGATATGTGTCTCCTGTAGACACATGATCAAAGGGGTTAGCCCACCCTTTTTGTAAACATTCAATTACTCTATAGGCTTTTAACAAAATAATGAAGTAATTATATAGAAAAAAAATCATTTTAAAACAATTTCATTCTGATTTGGATTTCTTGGACTACACATTTTTTGTGTCACATTCTGAAAATTGTGTAACCAAGACATGCCTCATTCTGAGTAGAAAAAAAGAAACCATTGTAATTTCTGGAAGAAATTCTGTTATTTCATTGCTATGCCACTTGGCAGTATTACTATGCACATCTGGGCAGCCCTCCCAAAAATTCCAGTACCACAGATCTGTATTGACACGTGCAATATTAGCTTTATTTATGGCAGAAGGCTTACAGAAAAATAAGCATTACACTCATAAGTACAAGAGAAATCAAGTATTACTTCATCAGCCTGTCTAGATTTCTTTCTTGCCAGGACTGAAATGACATTATCATAACAAGGCATCATTTTTCCCAGTCTCTGTAATGATACAAATACCAAGGGATGATCCAGTGTAGTATATGGACTTCACAATGAAATCTGTCACAAGTTGGTAATGACAGTGTAATCTTTCCTAGTGTTGACTGAATGATTCATTACATGTGCCAAATCTCTTCAGCTGCTACTGTGCTCAGGATTTTCAAGATTCAGATGCACGAATCCGTCTGATTTCAGTCTACACTGTATCAGCCTCGATGCTAATAGAAACACCCTAATCTTTGAGATGAAATATCTTGGTTTAAATGAAGAGGAGAGCTCTGCATGGGTGAAGCTGCAAGTTATAGCTCTATTTTCAGCTTTAACATCTAAACCCAGATATTTGTAGTAACTTAGTTCTCTAGTTTGTGTACTGTTTGTTGTTGGAGCCTTCTCAGTGTAAAACAAGGCAGAAAAAGAGTTAAAAGAGAAAGGATCTTATTTTCAGAATGGAGGCATCTTTAACTTCTACTGAAATTACTGGCAGCAAGTGTTGTAAGACAGAATCTCCTCAGTGACCGAACAAATAAATCAGCTATTTCAAAACACTTCAGAACATACTTTATAGAAATTGTCTTTTTGCCTCTTTACCTTCCTTTAGAGCAGTTCAGGGAACATTAAAAGTAATCAGGGATTTTCTAGTTTATTCTATGCAGTGTTCTTCTGTCATTAAAAATGTTAATATGGGTAATTAATATCCAGGACCTGATTTTTGCATTGGTGGGCAATCCAGTGAGTTAAGTGAGTAGCTGTCTTATATCTTGAAAGATACTCACACAGGGACACTATATCTAGAGCAAATAGTTGCCTAAATATGGTTAAATGTGTAGAGCATCACTCAGATCTAAATAATGTATGTGTTACTCCAAAGAACATGGGTAACTTATGAATTCTATTAAGCCTGACTTGCTCATTTTTTATTAAACTTGAGAGCTGTGACCTATCTAGAGATTTCTGGTTAAATTAAGCTAATTGAAGACTGGAAACAGCTAGAGTGAGAAAGGCGTATATGTAAATTACTTAATATAATTCTAAGTTAATGAAAAAAATTAATTTTAAAATGTGATTTCTTTTTTGTTCCACAATATCACTTTCCTTGCTATAAGTAATTTTACCTCGTTGTATAAATGATTTTGAGTTGTCTGTCTCTGAAATCCACAAACCACCATTGTAATTATTATCATGGTACTTTGTTCATCAGTGGATAGGTTCACACTTCTGGGGTATTTTTCACAGGAAGGGATGCAAGGGGTAATTTGTCCATGCCCATAATGTCTTAGAGACCAGAGGCTTTTCTCTGTGAGTGAATCCACATGGGATACTGGGATGAGCCAAGTGACAAGGTGTCAAGGGAAATGTGCTGCAGGCTGGGACGGCCATACAGAGGGGTCTGGCCTGGCTGGATCACTGGGTTGAGGCCAATTGTCTGAGGTTTACCAAGGCCAAGTGCCAGGTCCTGCACTTGGGTCACAACAACCCCATGAATGCTGCAGTCTGGGGAAGAGTGGCTGGAAAGTGCCCCAGGAAAAGGCCCTGGGGGTGTTGGTGCCAGCGGCTGAACATGAGCCACATGTGCCCAGGTGGCCAAGAGGCCACCAGCATCCTGGCTGGTCCCAGCACTGGTGTGGCCAGCAGGCCCAGGGCAGCAACTGTCCCTGTGCTGGGACCTGGGGAGGACAAACCACCAATCCTGGGGGCAGTTCTGGGCCCCTCACTCCAAGAAAGGCCTTGAGGTGCTGGAGCGAGTGCAGAGAAGGGAACGGAGCTGGTGAGGGGCTGGAGCACAAGTGTGATGGGAGCGACTGAGGGACCTGGGGGGTTCAGCTGGAGAACAGGAGCTGAGGGGAGACCTTCTGATCTCTGAACTGCCTGAAAGGAGCTTAGAGCCAGGGGGGGTCGGGCTCTGCTCCCCAGGAACAAGTGCCAGGAGCAGAGGAAACGGCCTCAAGTTGCACCAGGGGAGGTTGAGGTTGGATCTGGGGAACAATTTCTTCTGCAAAGAGCTGTGGGGCATTGGAACAGGCTGCCCAGGGCAGTGCTGGAGTCACCATCCCTGGAGGGTTGGACAGATGGAGATGAGGTTCTCAGGGACATGGGGCAGTGCCAGGGGTGGGGTATGATTGGACTCCATGATCTTGAGGGTCTCTTCCAACCAAAATGATTCTATATGCTGTTGCTCCACCGTTTAAAAAGTCAATGGCACTTGGGGTAGTGATGCTGCAATATACTCTCGCTAAAACCTCATCCATGATGGTGAATTTTCACCATGCTGATATTCAAATGAAGTTTTAGCTACAACAATCACGAGCTCCATCTTGTTGACAGCCATAAGACCGACTTTCTGGATTAAATGCAGCTAAACACAGGGAAAAGGAGAAACAGGTGGTAAATCAGTGCTGCATCCGCTGTTCTTGCTGTTAAAGAACGATGAACCACGGAAACCAGGAACCCAGGAGACTGGATTAGTCACTTTACTTTTATCCCTGTCTGTGAACCCAACAGAAAACACCTCAATAACTGCAAAAAATACTGCATATGCTGTAGTTTTACATAGTGCACATTGATTTGGTCTTCTCCCTCATTTTCAATTCCCCTTCTCTTAGAAAACACTCTCCAACTGAGATTTGGTTGTGCTAAATGCATGTGAATGTTTAATAGTTTTATATCATACTGTTTACTTTCATTGGACAGTTAAGATTAATGGGATAGAGTTCACTTTTGACTAAAATAAAATCTAAAAAATCCCCAACAACTTGGGACTCATAAAAAGGTTCTGCAGGACTACAATTTTTTTTCTTTAATCTGAGAATTTGGTAGAAATTGTACAATACAGTTTCTATCTCTCCCTCTTTTCTGCTTTTCATCCTTTGAAATTATACTTTTCAGACCTTAACAGGGAAAGTGTAAAATAATAACAAAAAGCAAAGTAAATAAACCATCAGCAGCTGGTATTTTTTCCTTTTTGCATCATTTAACTTGATCTAAGGATGGTATGAAAAAAAAATATTAATTCTATTTGACTACACTCAAGCCAAAATGTTGTTATGAATAGCAAAGAATATTTGCAACTAAAAAAAAATGAGAAAAATTGTATTATCAAAAAGCAATTATAAATCCATTTAAATACAATGCATTTAATTACATTTTTGATTTAAGTGTTCGTCTTTATTTTTATGGCATTGAAACTTTAACTTCTTTTCTATTTCCAAGCCAGACTGTTGGCATGGTCTGTATATGTGTATATATGTATGTAGGTAAGGGAATTAGACCTTGCTGAGATGGGGTACTATGTTGAAAATAGTAACATATTTCTCAGTTGTACTATCATGCAGGTGCACAGAAACATAAAGTTTGGCAGGATTTTATAGCAATTTGTCTTGTGCAAATGTCTATATGCCTTACAAGAGAAGTACTGGATTCTAGGGTCAAATAAAGGCAACACCCCGTCAACACGGGACAAAAGCCATTATAGGCTCCCACGCCTGCTTTTCCTAGCTCCGTGGCAATTCTGGGCATAAAATGCTGTTGTATGTCTCTATACATTCTCGCTGTCTCTGAGCACACGTAAAAATCAACTCTTCACAATGAAGCAGAGATCTCTCTTGTGGTCCCACAGCATTTAGTGCCCTCCACAGGATATTTAAGACGGGATATTAAAAACTGTTTATTGATGCAGTTGCGTAGGTGCTAGCAAAATTTATGCAATAACCCTCTTAAAATTCACAGGAAAATACGCAGTCAGCTTACCATCATTTCTATAATAGCAAGAGGCTGTATATTTCATATATACTCTTGAGTCACTCTTAGGTTATATCAACCCTAAGAGGGAAGGGAAAGTACATCATGTTTTTTATAAAAAAACTCGATATCAGTGTTAGTAAAAATTTGCTCTTACGTTACATTTAGAACTAGGAACTTCTGTATGAAATAGCAATGTATATGGTACATGCAATGAAATTTGTAAATTAAGGGACAGTTGCTATATCAAGTTATAAAGGCAAATAACACAAGGAAAAACTACTGCAGATGCAAAAAATACATGAATTAATTTGTAAATAATAGCTGTTAATAAGCCATTAGGTAGCAAACATCGAGCAACTGGATTGCTATATCTTGTTTCAACCTATCTGCATCGAACTGCGATTTCCTCCATGCTATAGATTTATGATAATAAAATATCAAAAATAGTCATTATTATACATTTAAAAAATAAATACTTCTGTTTTTACCTAAAAATTCCAGCCATTAGTACTCTGAATAGTTAGCTCTTCATGGTAATTCTGAACTTTGAAAACACATGGTGAAAATGCCACGTACCAATCTTTTTAATCACTGTTTTGTTCTGCCTGCTCTCTTTGTGCAATGGAATAAATGAAAAATCAACGGTTCTCATACATTAGTACCTTAAAATCCCCATCAAGTAAGTAGCCAAAATATTGCTAGAGGGTTTTTCTTTGTTTGCAGAGACCTGCATGGAACAATAAGTGAAACAAAACAGATGCCCAAAGGTATCCAGATGGTTGCAGTTCCCAAAATCCTGTGCCCTTCTGGAGTCATAACTGAGAACCTCCCCACAGCGTCGTACAGAGCAAAAAATACTGTTTCTGATCTTTCAAATGCCTGGTTATCACATTACGTCTAATTGATGATCATAAATATTGATTTGGGGCACAAAGGACAGGCTTTGACTACCCAACGTTGATACACGGCTTTGGCTTTGTTAACCCCGGCAGTTCACATCTTGCAGCAATCAGGGGATGGATGTTGAATAATGACAGGATAATTCTGGCTCTGTGCCAAGGCAGTGCAGCCATGGGCATGAAACAATTCTGGACTTCCTTCCATTGCTTCGTTTGGCTTTAATTAGCGCAGGCCCAAAGATCTGCTAAGCATGGGTGCACTGAGTGGGTCCTAGCCTGAAAATTCCAACCTGTCCCTGCTATCTCATGGTGTGGACTGATGATAGAGAAACATTTCCATCTGACATTATCTCCGTCTACTTCTTCCACATCCAAGTATTTTCATCCCACAGCAATATAAGTATATAACCTGCGGGCAATATCTGAGACCTGAGCGTTGCTTTTATTGAGCTGTGTATTGAAGAATCACAGAGAGCCCCATGATGTTGTCGTAGCCATTCACTTGGTTCCATCTGTCCAACAAACAGTTAGTTTTTCAAAAATAACCCAGAGTTTCAGATCTGGCCATGTGTAATTGTTAAAGATAACGCGTCACCTTTATAAAGGTGTTTTAGACTGCTGTCCTAGCTAAATCCTCAGCAAAATAATTACTTTTCTGCCCCCTAAAATGTCTTTATTTCTTCTCATAAAGCATTGTGGAGAGCTGCGGTGTGATGGGAAGGCTCCTGGCAGATGTCGCACGCAATGTATTACCCATAAAAATGCTCGTGGCCTCTTTGGTTTGGGGTAAATTATGCACTCCTCAATTTACAGCTTGTGCGCTGAAATATTGAGTAGGTGCATAAAATGTGCCTCAGCCAAGACAAAAATATTACACCATCAAGAAGTTTCTCTAATATAAAGGGAGAAATGTCCTGGAGAATCGCTCCTTGGAAAGAAAGAAAAATCTTGAGGATGACTTTGCTAGACAAAAATCAGTAGAAATAAAGGAAATCTCAGGAAAACCTTTTCTTCTGTTAAAAAACTGAAAACAACCCACCAAACAGACTTTTCCAGACAAGTAAAATAAAACCAAACAAACTAGCAAAAACTATTTTATTTTGAACAAGGAGAAATACTTCTCAATTGGCTGCCATGGTGAAGTTTTTATACCTGTTAGAATTTATATATCTAACAAACAAGGAGTTCCTATTGCTCCATACAGTTATTAACACACAAACCAGACCCAGATTGTTGTTAATTGTCAGGTAAATTTATTCTCATGTGTTGACAAGAAGAAATGCAATTAAGAAATCTTTTCTTCATAGGTGAAAACTACTGTGTTACTATTTGCAAACAATTAAATAATATATTTTTTTTTAAAATTCACATCTTGTCACTAACTTATATGGCAAAATGCTTGGATGGTTTTCAATGGTGAAAGACATGGAACTGAAGGTTTCGTATCCCTGCATTCTATTTTTCCTGTTTCAACCTGAATTAGGCACTTAAGATGGGGCAGAAGTGGAATAACCCCAAAAATGTCCTTCCAGCACTCTATAGTCTATAACATGCATGTATAATAATTAAACATATATATATATATATGTTCTATAAATATTATAGAACATAAATAAAAGTTAGAATATTTTTAAAATATTATATATTTATTGAATACACATTCTAATTTATATGTAATACCCTATAAATTATCTTATATATTAAATACTACAAAAATAATATGTAATATATTAACATATATTAAATAAACATATATTATATATAAATATAAAATATATATTATATATATTATATAAGAATATATATAATATATTGCATATTATTTTCACACATACAGATATTACAATATATAGTAACTATACATATGACACATATTAATCCCATCAAAATGAGCCATGAAAAAAAGAACATAAAAGTAGAAACCCACCTATGTAAGGTAAACGGCCCCTGAGCCATGTCATCCGGTTCTTTTGGACACTTTCGGACCAATCTTACTTTCAAATGTGCCTCATTTACTTTCAAAATCATATTTAAAAAGCCTTAGTCATTCAATTACAGACATAGAGTTAATAAAATAATCTAAAAATTACTCCTGAAAACACCAGGTGTACATGCACAGACCCATCAGATGGCGATTTTCTTTTGTTCTCAACCTCTTCCTCAAGTACAGATTCAATGGCCATTAAACAATTTATACTTTCAATGTATTTTATGTCAGAGTTGGCAATCTCAGCTTTAACTGAAATCATCTTAAATGTCTTTGTATTTCTTCCTCCATGGTAGTTTTTGTACTTTTAAGGCTTTTCAGCCTCATTTAACTGACCAGATTAAGAGTTGTCTGACCCCACTTAATCCTGTGGTGCATGTGAGATTTTAGTCGTACAGGACGTAGCCCGGTAAGAAAAGCAGAGTAGTTTTCTAATTGCTTGCTTTAACACCTCTGATAAAAATATCTAATTATGGATAAACTGGGATTTTTTAATGTATTTTTTTTCCTAAATCTTGCAGAGGTTTCCATTTAGTCTTTTTCAAAGAAGGAAGGCTGCCTGCCACAGCCTCAAATTATTTTCTGACATCAAACAGACATATAAATCTTAACATTTGTTTTACGAAGTTACTACAAATACCAAAATAATGAGGGGAAAAAAAAGTTTAAAAAGTTGCTTTTCAATAACAGATACTAGAGCAGTGCAATAACAAGTGCATTAAATAACGCAAAACATTCACTCTAACAAATCTGAACTTATTAAAGTAGTCAAGCAACATCCCCAGAGCTAAAGGGAACAGTGAGGTAGAAATGAAGGGTGTCTGATTTAAAACAAAAGTAACGTTTACAATTTACAGTGTTTTTTATAGAAATATTTAAGAAATTATGTGCACTCAATGGATACTGAAAAAATGCAACATTAATGAAATTCATTTATATATTGGTAAGCTGGTATGGATAGGTACCTAATAAATATTTTTATATGCAAAAAGTTATAAAAACTTTAAAACTGAAGAACCAAATACCCAAAATTATTTTCATAAAAAACTTGATTAATACTTTTTTCAACCCCATTTTCAGTTCATTAGCATCTAGCTCTTCAGCATTCTTGAGATGGTTGTTTTCCCCCATACATTTGATATTTACTCTACACCTTAGCATCTTGTCCCCCAGGGTTGCCATGTTAATATTATTGTGCCTTAAACCCAAAGATAAACCGATTAAAATAGCATAGCCATAGTGTAAGCATTATAGAAAAATGTTGTATTTCATTTAGGCTTGTGAGTGTCGCGACCACTAAAGGGTAGTAGTTGTATGTGAGAAGCACCCAGGAAGACAAGAGGTTCTAAGACAGGATAGATGAAGGGACTGCAAGTCAGGAAAACCAAAGGCAACAGCACATGGAACAGCTGAAATCCTTTCCCTGGAAGGGAGAAAATAGGATAAGAACATCAGGCACATAGTGGAAAAATCAGAGGTTAAGAGAATCACCTGGGCCAACCCTCATAGCTAAACCATAGCCAATTATTATACTAACGACTGGTATTATACTCACAGATAGTTCAGGATACGATTGCTAATGATTAATCATTCTGTAGATGCACTGATGATTAATAATGTGTTAAGAACTGACCATTAGCAGAAAAATCATTACTAATAAATGAGTTTAGTGAATGTTGGTTTTGAAGTATGAAGGTGTCCCAAATTATCCGTCTTCTAAACTCTCGTATCACAGTCGCCTTTAATTTAACTGATATGCATTCTAAGTATGTGTATGTGCCCGTATATACACTTGCTCATGTAGGTATGATGCAAGTGAGCCTCCAGAAGGTTTTTGGAGTGGAAAAGGCAATTTCACCAACGGGAGAGAGTTACAGAGCTACTTAGAGTAGCTGGTAAGGGTAGGACTCTCCACAACAGTTATTTGCCTTCTAAATACTCTTTAGTGATGACTATACTTTTTTTAGGCCAGACATATTTTGATCACTTCCTTTCCTAAAAAAAATAGAATCATTAAAGCTTGTTCATGGAAAAACAGTACAAAACCAAACCAAACCCCACAAACAGACAAAACTAAAACCAAACCAAAACAAAAACCCTTCACCAACAGCAAAAGGAACCCAAACCTGAAGGACTATTTCAGGTATATTAGGTGATGCTTTTAGTGAGCTTCAACCTAAAATCACCGGTTCTGTTACCTCTTCTCTGGAGATCAGACCTCTGCACAAAACTGAGGGAAAACATGTGCCTGAAGGTGGATGGATTTTGAGGGGATCCATCCATCAAGCAGAGCCCTCAGTTCTGAAAAGAAGAAAAGCCGAGTAGTGGAGGTCTGGGGCATCATTACTTTTCCTTTTTTATGAAGATTTTCCAATAGTAAATATACTCTAATGCAACAAATACGAAAAACTATTTCATGAAACTCTGAATGATAATGAGTATGTGACTGTGTAAAATACTGAGCACACGATTTATTAAAGAATTTTTCTTTTTTGCATTAACTCAAGAGCATTACACTAATTTATTTTTTATTTCTGTCCTTCTTTCCAGTGTTATCTTTTAGCACGGTTTATTTATATCTTAGATAAGACAGAATAAACTTCTAAAGATCAATTAAATAAACTTCTTAAATATCAATAGATAGAGTTTTAATTTAAAATATGAAGCTACATAGTGAAAAAAACTACAAAGCTTGATGGTTTTTGAAGTTTTTAGGGGGTTTGGTTGTGTTTTTTTCTTTTAAGACAACAACAAAATCTGGAGTGCTATATCCAAAACAATCTTAAAATCTGCTATCCTAAGATTTTTAGGGTATGAAGTCAGACCTAAATTTCACAGCTGGCCCTTCTCCATAAAACATCCTGAGTCTGAATCCTAATAAATGTCTTTGTTTCTGTTTAGAGAGACAGTAAAAGGAAGGACGGAGCTGAAATCCGGAGATGAGTTTTATAGCTCCGACTTACCTGTGGATTAGGCCTAGCTGGCTTTTTAATTAAGAGCTCACAAAAGATGATCATTCCCTGTAATCTAATACATAGAGTGGAGTCCTATTCTGTAGACAACTGGAATAATAGTCAGACAAATCACACGCTAATTGGTGTAGGAAGAATAAAGGCCTGACTCGCACTCCCAGAAGCACAGGTATTAATCGTTCGACTCACAATAAAATTCCTCAAGGTGGTAACAATACCGTTCTCTTATTTTATTTTATTTTTTCTAAGAGCCAGGCAGTGAATAACACAGATTGACTGCTAAAAATCCTGCACAGTTCAATGTCTCCAGCCTCAGGCACCAGAATTTCATGGGAGTTCAGATCTGCTGCTTGGAAGAAGTTTGCAACAAATTCATGTGCGATGGTGCAGATGCAACACCAACACGTATTGCATAGGCAGAAATAAACAGGGAATTGAAAATTTTATCGCTTTTTTTTTCAGCTGTCTGTAGTATTTAACTGTAGCAGGTTAGATTTCCATCACTAGCCTCTAACTGAGTTAACAATAAAATTTCCCTTTCTAGGTTGGCATTTCTGCATTTTTACCCACCCAATGTTGAGACGCTGTCCTTCTTCATATCTTTATATGCACCTCATTGTGTAATGCTTACCTCAGAAAAACGGATACCTGAAGGAATTTAAAAAAAGCTGATTTTTGCTCTTACCCATACAGAATCACAGAATCGACTGGATTGGTAAAGACTGCAGAGATCATCAAGTCCAACCCTTGGTCCAACTCCAGTCCATTGACTAGATCATGGCACTAAGTGCCATGTCCAATCTCAGTTTAAAAACCTCCAGGGCCTGTGAGTCCAGCACCTCCCTGGGCAGCCATTTCAATGCCTGATCACTCTCTCTGCAAATAATTGCTTTCTAACATCCAGCCTAAATTTCCCCTGGCAGAGTTGAAGCCATGCCATACATCGCCATCAAGGGCCGGTCAGACCTTTTGCCCCCAATTCATGCCCCGGGGGTAATGCAGAAATTGCATTTCAAGCAGAAGAAACAGCATCCTTACCGCAGGGCAAGTCGTAGGTGATGTTCATCAGGGATACACCCCACACAAACCCTTCTGGATTCCCACTCATGGGTTTCTTTGGTTTCGGAAGTTTTCGACGACTTCAAGAAGATACATTGTCTAAAGGAAAATAAATTATTTACTGATGACGTTTCCATTGTTCTCTATGGGTTTTGGGAGGCAAATATCAAGAAAGGACCTTTACTTTTGTGTATCCAAGCACTATGAAAAAGCTGGGCAACTAAGATACAGAATTTGAGAACGTGCCACTGTCACCTACAGGTATCTTCTTTCGTGAAAGTTCTAAATTATGTAAATAGTAATTTAGGTAGGGGCACGGAGAGTGTGGGAGAATGGTCCGAATGCAAAGCATTCCTCCACCTGAGTCATACACAATATTTTTAAAATCCTTAAAATACAGAGTGCTTCTTACTCTGTTGTTTGTGTTTCATCCAGTGAGGTGTGATAACAGTTTTCATCTTGGCAACAGAGGGGAAACCCATCACATGCAGTTGGTTTTTCAGGCCAGGAATATAAAGAGCAATTTTTGATTTTGATTACCTTTTTTCCCCTTGAAAGACAAGATGATGAGGTTCAGGAGCCCATTTTTCTGTTTCCAGTTCTTTTCCACATGGTGAAACATCTGATGTTGTTGCTTCACTCCTATGTTTCCAAGACAAAAAGATAAGCAGGTACCTTATACATATATTAATTAATAGGGCAAAATGGAACCACCACCAGATAGAGTCACCAGCCAGTCTTTGGGACAATAGTTTACGTGTTTGGAACTCAATTCTGAGCATGGTTTACATCCCAAATAAAATCAAAGGTCTCTTCTCTGTTTTGCAAGTAGCACGATGTTGATAAAAGGAAAAAAAAGAGTTCCCTTACATGGTATTTCTCTCAGGTTCACAATGACGGATTGAAATGTGGTCCTGTTTCTTTGACTCCTGTTTTTCCAGTCTCTTGGATGACAGAACTGGATATCGAGCTAAAATTAAAGGAAGAAGAGCCAGAAAATCTGCTTTGCTTCACCTGGGCATGGCACGGAGAAATAACCAGCCCACATCCAGATTCTGAGAACCAAGCTAAATATTACCTGGTACAAAAAAACAATCAATACTTTGTTCCCCGTTTCCATGTTTTAGGGTCAAAAGAAGAGTTTGAAATCCACTGAAAGCTGTAGATGCCCTGAAGACACTCAGAAATGTGTGATGGACTCTCAACATTTGCACCTGAAACTGCAACCTTACAGAGCTATTAACAGAAGGAGACGAGAAATTTGTTTAAGCTCATTTAAATGCATGTCCAAGAAAGTAATTTGTAAAGCTGGGTAAAAAATTCAGTATCTTTGCATCATAAATCCACCTGGGGAATACGCTCCTATAGGCCGATCCTACAAACACGTTGTTATAACATGATTTTAGAGCTCTGCTGAAAAATTCAGACTTCAAAATTTGACCCGCTCTAGACAAAGCCCTAAACAGTTTTATTTCTGTACAGAGCTGGTCTTAGTATTGTGCTACAGATACTAATACACACCTAAAGAGTAAATCTAATTTCCTTTTCGGTCAGAGCGGAAAAGCTCCGTTGCAATGAAGTGTCCCGTTCCTGTTTCCAACAAGGGTCATCCTGGAGGCAGATCAGCGTGGCATTGGTATCGACCTTGGTGCACGTGCAGTTGGGACCTCAGTGAGCTTCAAAATTCACAAGTAGGATTTGCTGAGTTAATGCAGGGAAAGGCGGCGTTTGATCTTCTTTGCTGTCTCTGAAGGAATTATGGTGATTCTATCCTGCCCGGTGGTGATAGAGCAGAGAAAAGCAGCAGTTTGAGAAGATGCTTCACTTGCTGCCACCTGTAAAGTTAAAAGTCTTCAATTCAATTCAGTCAAGACTAGGAATATGCCATAGGAGCAAGATTCTCTGTTCTTTTAAGATAAACAAACATTAGAAACCATGAATCTCAAAGTGAATATAAAGGCAGTTATTAGCTTTAAAAATTCATAATTTACCTTTAATTATGAAATATATTTTCCCTGCAATTATGCTCAAGAAAGTACCAGTTGTATTTTTCCTCAGGAAAGTGAGTTTCTGGAAAATTTGTATTTCTAATATTTGATAGTGTACTAATGATTTTTAACATAAAAATGTTAAATTATTGAATGAATGAAAACAGGAATATTGTTTAAACTGCAGTCACGTGCCTTTCTCAATTCTGTCTTCTCTCCTGTCTTCCATACTTTTTCGCCTGACATTTATACTGTTGCAGAATAACGTTCATAATAAACAAATCTGTCCTAAACATTCTACTTGAGTACCAGACACAATAGGTTGAAGAAAACCAGAGGAATATTGCTGGAATTACTTAGTGTCTCCAACATATTCAGAGACAAAAATTGCCTCACTTTAATTTTTCACCCTGCAGTAATGGTTTCCAGTGGAAATTCCGAAGAATAGTTTCAACAGAGATGAGACATTTGCGGAAGATTTTCCAAAGTGCCTTCAGGAGCTTTGCTGTCCTCCTGTACTAAATATTGCAGGTTACATTTGCGTGCATCACAAACTCTGCAACAGGGGAATACTGATGCAAATGAAAATTAACTCTGCTCCAAACTTCACAGAGTGCAGGCACTGACGGAGCCGAATGACGTCTCATAGTGAGAGATCTTTACACACCAATATTTTGGCGATTTATTTATTTATTTTTACTACAACTGGCAAGAATCTGGGTTAAGGCAGAAATCTAGAACCTACTTTAAAAAATATCACACCTCTTTGAGACTGAGGGTATATGAAGAGGGGACCTGGCTGCCGGAATGCATTGTGACAGCCTTGTTGTACATTTCCAGTTATGTGTCCCAATATTTTCGTATCTAGAGCAATATCAGTAAAGAATGGTATTGTCATCTTACCCACACAAAGTTTAATTACAGACATTTGGGGCTTGACATATTGTTAATTAAATATTGATTTGTTGCAGGATGAACTAGGCCATCAGTATTTTCCTTCCTAATTAGAATAATGACTGCTCCGCATGCCAGCAGTTATGAATCTCACTGAAATAACTGCAGAAGGAGAAATGTAAAAAAGCCTTAAATAATGCAGCATATTGCACCTCAATTATGATTAATAAATTAGATGTAGTGTAGTAGCTGTACTATTTAAATAAAGTGTCCACATTTTCCCCTATTGGGAGCAAAGAGTGTTTGATAGCCTGGATTTATCCTAGAGCTTCGTGTTTCGTTTTGTAATGAGTAAGGAGTCAAAACATCATGAAAAAAGTCCAGTTACACATTCCTCAGTGCCATCAATATTGTTCTTAGTGATTATCTATGCAAAGCAAATAATAAACTAAGACAACAAGACACTCGTTTGCTCTGAGTGAGAAGCTGCACACAGTTTATGGCACATTAAAGAATTCGGTAGCTGAACTTTTTTTAATAATTAATTTTTGTGATACTTATGCTCCACGGATGAAGAAGGGACTTCTATTTTCATTGCAATCAGCTTCTCAATTTTTAATCAACATTAATTTAATGTTAAAATCTGATTTTCTACATCATGCTGACGTGAGAGATATCGTGCTAATTTCTACTGACTGTTCTCTGATTAGTGAGTTTAATGTGCAGCTTTTCTCCTTCATCTAAAAGTTAAATTTCTACTCAGAAAATGCCTACTCTTTTTTCCAACTTTCATCTTAAATACCACAGGATCATTTCCCCCAGCCAAAAAACATATCATCACATCTTCCTTATCTCTTTCAAAATATTTCTCTTTGTCTTTTTGTTAAGTTAACATTTCCTCACTGCACCAAAATAGAATCAGCGAATGATAGAAGAATAGAATCATTTAGTAAAGACATTTGGAAAAGACATTTAAAATTGAGTCCAACCAAAACCGAGCACAATCTACTCCTTTCATGATTTGAAGATTAGTCCTAATGAGTCAGTGCACCTTATACATGATTAATACCATGAAAGTGAACAACTATATTTTTTACTCTTTTATTAAAGAGAATAAAACGGACTGGAATATTTATATACATATATCACAAAGAATATAGTTTTCCCTTTAAGGATGTTTCCCACAGATTTACACACAGGAATGGAGCATTTTTCAAGGGGAAACAATTTGATCCAGGATTTTAATACCACTGTTTAATCAGATATTAGTGGATGCAAAGAATATTTGATCTGCCTTCTCCTTTCAGATTGCGGATTTCTACTAAGGGAACTGAACTTCATATTCAGAGAAGCAGAATATTCTTTGCATATCATTTTTTTGCAAGGGATTACTTTCTGTATATTTCCACAGAGGTGGATGTGCAAACAACATTTTTGTATTAATAAGGAGATGCTAATTCCTATACTTTAAGGCGATTAACATAAGCCTTCCAAGTACCATTAACACATTAATTTTTAAGACATAGATAATGTGATCGAGATTATTACGACAGTACACTTGTTTACAATGAAATTATCATACATCTGTTTGGAGCATCATGAATTTTGGGAGGTCTTATTTGCTTAGAGATTTTCTATTCAGTTTTGGGGTGGGTTGGGGTAGGTTTTGCAGTTTTTAAAATCATTATACATGTTCATAGCTGAATTTCTGCGTAGCTCCAGAAGTTCACATGGAGAAGGTTAAATGAGCAGGAAGGTGAATGTCACAAACCAACCCCTTGGGACAGACAACAATGATTTTAAAAGTGGGTTCAGTCTGTTTACTTATATTGCTACAGATTAAAGACTTTTTGCCATCTGCAGGTTTTTAAATGCTTTGTTTTATGTAACACTCTGAATGTCATCTAGTTTCTTTTGATGTGTTACAATATCCTCTATTGGAATGGGATTTAATTTGGTTTTATATCAATTTTTCTTGTTCGATCTAGGTTTATTAACACAACATGAATATTTGAATATTGACTTTTCATTTATTTATCTATTTATTGATTTATTTATTTTTAATTTCCAATGGGTTACTAAAGCAGCTTGGAAGAATTAAGCATAAGAAGCCTGCAGAGGCTTTGGGATATCTAATTCTTACATCTCTCTGTGCTTCTTCCACCAGAAAGAGAAGGTCTTCTAGATGTAAATGTGAATCACAGACGTGAAATACACTGGAATTACTTACCATGGAGCGTGAATATATACGAATAACCCCCCCCCCCCCGATTATATATCATAAAAAGCAGGGTCTAGAAAAAGGCTCTAGAAGAAAGTGAACGCAGGTATGAAAGAGTTAATATGACAGATCCAGGAGACAAGTTGCTCGTCCTGTAGGGAAGTCATTTTCAAACCTTAAAGTAAAAAAAGAGATTTGGTTTGGATGCACTGCGGCAGACTCAAGTAAAATGTGTCTCACTGGAAAGCAGCAGAACTATAGTATTCCAGATTCTCCACATAATACATTAACTTATAAAAATTATTTTTAATTTTTTTTTTTTGTACTAAGCAATCATTGGTTATGTTTTGTCAGCAGTAGACATCAAGGTCTTGAAAAATCAGGGAGTTAAAAATCTGCAAGGAAGATTCACACCAACAAAAGTCTGGATTCAGTTGGCTGTTATTAGTATGAGTCTGGATTTAGAACAAATGCAGAGGTTGTTCCTTTCGGTACTTGTACTGATGAAACTTGAATTAAAAACTAATGTTTACATGTAGATTGCTCATTTGATCATTTCAGTAATAGAAATTAAAATAAGTTGCTATTTTATCGATTTCATTGTAGATCAAAACTATTGCTCATCAGAATATCTCTGGGCAAATATGGAGGCAATGAAGTCATAATAGAAATACTGATTTTTCAGTGGTCTTGTGTTAAATATGCATGTCAATATCTTAAGTTTAGTTACAGAATATGACAAGAGAGTCTTGCTGCATCACTTCTCAATAGCGTAGCTTTGGAGGTCATTTTGCTGAATAAATTCGAGCAGTATAATGCTGAAGTTCAATGTGAAGTTCAATCTAGTTTCTGTTAAACCAGAAAGTTGCTCACCCCTTAACCTCCCTTCTCCAGGGGTTTATCTACATAAACTTCTCTCTCCTACTGATCAATACTTTCTTTGTTCTTAGAAAAAAAAAAATTAACATGAATTCAGTTATCCCAGGATGATACAACAGAGTGGGAGTGATGTGATTAGTACACACTGATAGTGCCAACTATGAAGCGCTTTTGTAGGTCCAAGTGAAACTGGGACTGTCACTCTCCTGACAATGATATGCACAAAACTCGGTGTTTTGTAGGAAGATATGCATTTAGTTTTGTAGTAGATCAAGTCATTGTTTTAGCCAGGTTTTTGAGGAACCACACAGATTTTTCACTTCATCTCTTTATTGTTCAACAGCTTTTGGCTTGTTCCTTCTGACAAAGGAAAACCAAATCTCCTGAGGGAATAGCGATACAGAAGAAGTCCTACTAATTTCAAGTTTGGATCAAATTCAAATACTTTCCACTTACAACCATTTGCGTAAGATAAATTCACCGCAATCTTTCCACTGTAGTTCCCATATTCTGTTTTAGGTATGTAGCGAAGCTTCTCAAATACTCTGTAAACCATAATAAGAAAGTATTTCTGATCTCTCCCTGATTCGGTAGGCAATTTGTATCTACAGGAAAGTTTTAACCCTGATGCTTAGAAGTGGAAGCATTCCTTACCTAATCTTTACTATCAACATTGTTTTTACTATCTGACATCAGAAGTAGGTTTTTAGATCACAAAAGGTTTCTCCTGCACTTCAGTACCTGTATTTCCAACTAACCACAGCTGGGGAAGCATTTACATATGACCCAAGTTCTACTTCCCTGAGTAGACTCGGCCTTGTTGAACCTCATGAGGTTTACATAGGCCCACTTACAAATATGAGCCAAGAAATTGAAGCAGCAGAAATAATGTATTTTGTCGGGAGAGTTAAAGGAAATTAATATTGGTGTGGGAGAGAAATAAATCTTACATATGTAAGAACAAAATTAGACCTTAGTCTTCCTTTTAAAGGATTTACTTGTTACACACATTGCACAGACAGAGAAGTCTGCTCATTTAAATGTTTCTCTTTTTCAGCTAAGCTGATTTTAACAGAAATCCATAATGGAAAATTGAAATAATTACCTTTCATTTTACTGCAGTCAGAAGATTAAGGTGTTTCTTATATTCCAGACATTTCCTTAGAATTAGCACAGACACAAATATTTCCTATCTGCATGCAAGATACTCAACACGCACAATTACCAGACTGGAATTAACACTGCCGGGGTACCCAGCACTCAGCTGAGAAAGGAGAGGAGATCTGGGCTGCAGGAGGATGTGGCTGTAACGTTTGGCTCCAGAAAACCTAGAATTTTTGGGGAAATTTGGGGAAAAAGGGTGGCCAAATGCTTTGTGTGTCAGTGTGCAACACAAGTCAGCAGGGAGGCAAGAAAAGGGGAAGGCACGAGGGCAAGACTTTCAAGGACATGGTGGGACAATCTGCAGCTTTCAAGGACATGGTGGGACAATCTACAGCCTGTCTTCTTTTAAGGAGGGTGAAAGTCCCACTCAAAGAAGCTCTCAACCTGCAGAAAGGTAAAATACGTTCCTATGTGCTTTTCATGCAGTCAATAGGTGGACACTCATGTTGGCATAGTAATTCATGATGGCTTTGTCCTTAATGAGGAAACAGTGGGAGGTCATTATTTTCCAGATGGGGAATATTAGGCTGACCTCAGGCAGATGCATGATGGAAATAATATATAATAAGGTTTTATACCTTTTATACCTTTTATAACCACGTTACAAAAACCGACTCACCTTTTGCTGTGGAGACTGAATTAAGGAGGGCTCTGTCGCAAGTCATTTGTGTGCAAGAGACACTTGCAGTTTAAACTATTATATCCAAAGTCCACGGAGTCAGAGCAAAGTTTCCCTTTCTTGTGGTAGGCTGCATGCAGAAAATGGGGAAAAAAAAGACTGATTTAGTGTTATTTCTTCTCTATTTTTTTTCTCTTCTGAACAGGGAACTAGCTCCTGTTGCCCAAGGACCAATGGCACTGCATGTCACAGAATGGAACTCCTACTCTACTCTTGCTGTTCTGCTATAAAGCAGCCAGTTTGGTTGCTGAGTTGCACGGGATACTGGCCATGTTACTGTCGAAGCTTTAAGAAATCTCTCCATGCTGGGGTAGAAAAGAAACTGAACAGGCTGAAGCTCTAACAGGCAGAACCAGGAACCTCTGTGTGGTGTGGAGATAGTTTTACAGGGATATTCTTCACTGTAGCTCTAACCTTCTATGATTCAATTTCAGAGCAATTTCTCCTCTCCTTCCGAGAAGTTCAAGCATGCCTCAGATGTTTTCACTTTGTCCTGCTTGAACACCTGAAGTCCATTAATCATCACTGTCTTATCAAGGTAATTATTAATGGATGTCTGAGGTGGAAGAGACCCACCTGAATTTTTGGAGGATGGATCTTCTTCAAGATGTTGTTTTTGCTCTATTAGTAAAATTTTGAATTAAAAGTGTAGTATGAAACTCCTCTTCCTTAAACAAGGGTGATATGCCAAGACATAATTACAATTTACTTTTCCTTTCACTTTATTTTTTCTAGTTCCTGCTCTGAAGTCATCTATAAAACCATGCATGGCTGAATATGGCACACAGTGTGGTTTTCTGTAAATCATGTCAAATTCTGAGGGTATATTATTAAGTGCTTGTAATTAGAACGTTTCTTTGGAACTGTACATTGTTGCTTATAAAATGAAGACGATGCACAAGCCAGCTTGGAAACAAATCTCGTAATTTTCTGTGTACTGGAATAGCCAAGCAGAAGTCAGGTCAGAACATGATCCAGATAACATTTGTATTAATTTTCCTTTTTTTTTTTTGGCTACAAAATATTAGACTTTTAAATGAGTTTATTTTTGCAATGTACCTGAGCTGTTGTTGTTATTATGATGTATTATGTTTTCATCAAAACTGCAAGAATAATATCTTTATTTGAGGGGAGGGTTGTTATATAGGCAGTGTTTGACAGTCACTAAATCTTTAACGTACACGTAAGTACATCTGCGTAACTACACCATGAATTCATGTCTATTTTTACATCCCAGGGAGCAATTGTGATATCCTCAGGAGTGAGAGTCAATAGCTACAAATCAGATTTCATTTTCTAAGCATGGTATGTAGACCCTGAACAGATTTTTAAAGTCCATTTCTACAGTAAGTAAAAAACCCCAAACTAACAAAACTAACAAGCAAAACAAATTAGATACGGCTGCTGTTACTTAAATGTGGTCAGATGGGTCACAGTGCTACAATATTAATGACAGTTAGTTTCGTGAAGACAGAGTAATGATTGTACTAGCGTACAGTTTATAATCAGTTTAATATTCACAATTACTGAAGAATTCTTCACCTCTTAAGAAATTCATCCTCTTCAAAAAGCATTTTGACTGGGAGTTACCTCTCTTTTTCTCCTTGTAACTGTGTGTGTATTTTTGTGATATTTGCTGCTCCCCAGAAGGACGAAGCTAAATGAAATAAGGTTTTATGAAATTCAGTTGATAACTTTTTCATGTTATATCTTGCATTTTTAGTCCGTAGCTGAATAATATCTAACGATATTGTAGAGATATCAGCTCTTGTTGATTGTAACTTCAGAAAGTCCATCTACACTTTGGGGACATATTGAGAGAAACACCGCGATCCTCAGAGAGACAGAGGGCTTGAGATGCTGTTATGGATTGTTCCTTAGATTACTCTCATTTCTGTTGTTGTCTGTGTGATGCGACATCATTTCACACTAGTACAGAAATCAAGATGATGAAAATGGCTTCTAATAAAACAGTCATCATGATGACCCCTGTGGTTGCATCTTGCGAGAATGTCCCTTTCCGCCTGGTTTTGTGCTCGGTGAGTGAGAAAACTGAAATTGTCCTGCTGACAAATGACAGATACAAAAATGTGAATCTTAGAATCACAGAATCATTTCAGTTGGAAGAGCCCCTCAGGATCACGGAGTCCACCCGTAACCCACCCCTGGCACTGCCCCATGTCCTGAGAACCTCATGTCCGTCTGTCCAGCCCTCCAGGGATCGTGACTCCAGCACTGCCCTGGGCAGCCTGTTCCAATGCCCCACAGCCCTTTGGGGAAGAAATTGTTCCTAAATCCAACCTCAACCTCCCCTGGTGCAACTTGAGGCCATTTCCTCTCGTCCTCTCTGCTGTTGCAATGGAAGCTTTGACAAAGCACATTATAATGAATGAGAAAGCAATGCTTAGAAGTGTTGTCACCTGTGGAGGAGAAACACATCCTGTTTAACTCTTAGTACGCAAATGCCGTGAGTGTTCCCAAAATACACACAACGCAGCTGCAAACCTTAACAACCCACAGCATTAAGGAAGCTGAATCACCATGACCCTACGCTTTAGTAAATGTATTAACATGAAAATTCGTTCAAGTTCAATAGTAACAAACTGAATTAACACAGCTATTTGTGGCAATAAATGTTAGGCCATGGTGTTGGGTGGTGGGTTTAAATGGAGGGAAGAAAAGCGGGGACAGTCTGATTAGTTGTGATAAAGTCCTCTGTGGTGGGAGGAAGACTCCACTGATTGCAGGAAAGAAGAGTGATCTGATTAGGTTCATTAGAACACCAACTCACTGACTTGATGAATACAATTACATTAAATGATTACTAGATTTTTATTTGAACTGCATCAAGCTGCAGAAATCCCGAAACAAGCTCTTTGTCTCACTAACAGAACGATTGCTGCCCCAAAGAGTGAGTAAAAGATTAGTGTTCAACAGTTCGTGTAAAAATTATGTGAGTCAAAAGAAAGGGATGAACTAAGCTTCTCAATGTTATGGGGCTTTTTTACTTAATATAAGTAGTGCTTGTAATGGTAGAGTTACTAAGGACAACGTAAAATTATTAGGTGGTTCAAGCACAAAATCTTTGTCTTCAGCCTTGGGAGCCTGTAGGATGATATTTGAGCATGTTGGAATTTGGGACTCGAATGTAATTCTGAATGTATCAATAAACAGTTTTGCTCCAAATTAAAGCTAGGACAACCTAAAAATCTCTAAATAAATAGGTGTTTTCAACAACTAAAAAAGTATTCTAAAGAAATGGTGCTTTGTTTTGACAAAATCAAAATATTCAGTTCCCGTGGTGATTTGGCTTATTTAACAGGAAATCAATTATATAAACAAAGCTAGAATTTAAAAATCCAAATTTATCTTCTTTTTATTTGATGAGAATAAAACTAGAATACTGTGTATTTGCATCAAAATTGGTACCTGTATTTGCAAAATGTATTCTGTGAAAACCATCATGCTTCCTCAGGAGGTTTTGCTGTTTAGAGAATAGTGTCTTACAACGGTGAAAAATGACTTTCTGTAACAATCTAATCTACTATTATATACAGAGTATCTTTAATGTTTCCTTCTGTCTGATTTTTGTGTTTTGTCTCAAGTCTCATAATTTTGAGGCATTAATATTTTATAGTGCAAGTATTTTTAAATGACAGTTGCAGTCATGAGAATGCTGATTCTCTACTTCTTGTCAAGCTAATTCTCTGTTTTTTTTTGTCATCAGTTGATATAACGTACTATATTGACATCAGAAAAATATAAGACTGTTTATTTTCAGATTTTCCAGCATTTCTGTGTTGTCTAGTTAATGTGCTTAATTTGTAACCTGGCCAAATTACTTTTCCAATGCCAGTGCTTTAATCTTTGTGGTCCAGTCAATACTGGGCACTTGTTTTGAGGAAAGCGCAGCCTCTGAAATCACGCAGGGTGGGATGCAGCACATGTTTTTGCATCGCTTTGCACCTTGTCCAGATCAGCAGCCAGGAAAACCGTGTGTGTCGAGTCCCTTCCTAGCAGGTGAATGCAGATTACAGGCAGCAAGAGGTTTTCCTTGGTTCTCACAGGAGAAAGATGCAGAGCGATGGTCTGACATTTAAAGACTTAATTTACTATTAGCAGTGGCATGAATGATTAAGTCCTCTACAACAAGGGCAACTTAAAAATTCAGATTTCTTCCTCCACAAAATTATACTTTACCATTCCTTCCATGCACGACTGATCTTAATCTGTGTAACTTCAAAAACTGAAGCTGAAGCTCAACAACCAGCAGATGCTTGGCATTTCCATCAGCGCGGAACATGCAGAAGTTCAACACAATTTCAGAAATTGTTATGCTGCAAAACATGCCCATCAGCTGAGCTGACCTTTAAGCTCCACTTCATGTTCACTTTAGGTTTAATTATTCCATTTCATGATTCATGTTCTATTCTGAGGATGTGTAAGAGATGGTACCTGTTTCACTTGCCATGTCCTGTCAAAATACCTACATTAGTATGGAGAACAGAAAACATAGGGACTTACACTGGTTGTAGTCAGGAAAATAAAACCATATGCTCTTATTAAATGTCACTAGTGAAGCAGTTAATACTTTACTTATTAGTTCTGATGCAGAATTATTAAATTATTCCCTAAAAATGTCTCTGAAGTAATACCTGTATTGAAACACAAAACAAATTACAAGTGAAGATATTGCCGTGTCAATATGACAGAGTTTGACACTTCTCATAAAGCTTTAGAAAATAAGGATCCATTAAAAGAATTTATTTAATCAAGCAAAGTTTTCAAACTTCAAATAATAATGAAAAAATGAGACCACCAAGGAAAAAGTTACTGTAGGAATTACGCTAACTTTTCTTATTATTAAATTATTTGTGAATAATAACCATAGCTGGGTTAAAATCCTAAATATTAAAGAAATATTTTCTGTGATATTTTGGCATGATAAAACAAGAATAAAAATTGTATATTCTTCTAACACTAGCAACATTGCATTACCTTTTGTTTCTGAAACAAACCTGCCTGCATGCAGATTCTTTCTCAGTAAAACAAAACAAAAAATCCCGAAACTATTCGAAGTTTTGGCACAGGGCAAAAGGCCGAGGGATGCCTGATCTAAACCTGATGTTTCTGTGTGCAGACCTGCCAAAATAAGGCTTTGTCTGCTGAGCAGGAGCCAACGAGCTCTTCTTCAAGTGAATGGATAATGATTAAAAGAGTTATTAGACATGTAAATATACAGTTTTCCTTTAAAACATGGAAAAATGCTTCAGCAAGGAATGACTGCACGTAACATCAAAGCAATAGTGAAAAAAACGAAGTGCAATGTGCTTACGGAAAAGCTCTGACTGCTTTTTCCGTATCAAGAAAATCTGCTTTGGCTATATCATTCTTCACTGACAACAGGTTATTTTGTTCTAGTTTTGCAACTGTTCATTTCTATTATTAGAAAAACAGAGCACATGGTTGACATATTTATGCAGTATTTCCCATTAATGTGGGACTCAGTAATTTAGCATGGCTGAGCAATTTTGCTAAAGACAAAAGAAAAAACCCCAACAATCTATCGATGAGTATAACCTCTTTCTCTCCATTTTGTCTCTATTATTTTTCTCTATGTTCTCTGCTCAGTGTTTCTTTTGTATTGCTATTTAGGTGAATAAAACCAACAGAACAAGAAAAAGTGCATGCAAATACTAGAATACCTTCAAGCTTCAGAAAGAACATAAATCTATAAATGTTTCAAGCTAGGAGGAACTTTACTGGAACAACTTGAAAACAATATAAATATATTCTTGCTGACCTTAAAGTTCTTACAATAAGAATAGAGAGGAAACTATGAATGAAACATTTTTAAATGCATATTGACATCCTCATAAAGTGAATTTTGCCATCAGTTTGAAAGACTTAAACAGCTGAACTGGTATTGAATGTCCTACAGGCAAACCGCCAAAGACAAATCACCCTTTTGAGATGACGTGTCTGGTTTAAATATATATATATATAACAAATAAAAGTGTATAGGCATAGGTATGTTATGCTATAGAATGCAAATTCAGATGAAACAATGGAAGTTTTTTGCTCCCCCCCGCCCCCCATCTTCCCAAGAGAAGTTTAAAAAATGAACATAATGTTATGATTTTATTTAATGTTTGGGAATTTTTTAGTCCAAGACTTAAAAAAAATGTTTTTAATGGTATGTGTTTTCCTCGTCTGCAATTTCATAACCTAAAAGTTACTTGAGACAGTGTAAACAGTACAAAAATAAAGCTATTTTTCTTAGACCCTGAGGTTCATACTTATAATTGGGTTAAAATTCTAGAAAACACATGATACTGTTTGATACCAGGAGAGCTAAAATAATATGAAGGTGTTTTTCCTTCCAAAAAGTTTGAAAATGTAGATGTGGAAGATAAAGATGAGGCAAACAAAAGAAAACAGCTGAAAATCACTTACTATTAAAAAATGAAAAAAAAAAATATAAATAATTAAAATCAGAGATCTCTTTTAGCTCCCAAGCAGATTTCACTTCAAATCAGCATGGAGCACAAACTTCTGCTTAAGGTGAAGTTGCTTTAATTCATTCAACAAAATCAGTCTATCCATCAGCCCCCTCCCTCCCACACATTGCTATTTTACATAAAATTCACTGAATTGCAGTCAAAAATAAACAGGAGAAGGAAAGTCTGCACTCAGGAAAGCTCCCAGAAAATAATTCATCACTGCCAGTTCCTACAGGGTAAGAGGAATAAGATTTTCCCCGGGTACAAGGGCCCTGTGTTTTTAATCTTTCATCTGCCTCAAGAAATTCAAAGAAAGATCTTTATCTTCTAAGGGAGTATTCTGCATGTTCTGAATAGACTCTCCAGTACTTTTGGTTTAAACTGTTCTACTCTATATAAAGTATATTCATGTATTTTGGGTGTGCAGTGTTAGCAAATACGAGAGATTTTGGAATTTCTGCTTATTTGTCTGACTTTTAGGAAAGTTATGAAAAATGCTTGCATCAAACAGATTTGATTTGTACTCAGAAGGCTTCTAGTACAATAGCTCCATGATTCTATACTGAACAGATGAAACCCAAGCATAATTTACCGAAAAACTCCAAAGTGCTGAACTCACTCACGTCTGCCAAGGCTGCGGTAACAGATCCCACACGCTGGTGATATTGTGAAATGTTTATGTGTACTCCAACAAATTTATATTCCTCCTTGAGCACTAGGGAAGTACCATCTCCTGGACCGGCTGCCACAGGTCAGCAACAGCGGTGAACTCAAGGGTTTTCATTGCAGAATGAGTTATGGAGGTTTATTTCACTCCCTTTCTTCTTGCTTTCCAATGTCCTTGATAAACTGGAAGAGAAGGAACCTGACATATGTTCATTATGTTTATAATTATGTGTATATTACTGTATATAAGTTGTGCACAAAAAGAGCCATTACAGGTAACTTTTGTAAAACAAAGTGTTTTTCAGCCCAACAGCTATAAAAATATTGCCTATTCTCACCTCAGTGGTGAAGATTTTAGCACAACCTTCCAATTCTTTTGTTCATATAGATCAGAGAAAACATAGTGAAGAGAGCGACCTGAATGCAAGACCTCACAGAACTGTTTCTGGAATGCAAATAAAATACTTTCAAAAGAAGGTTAAATATTTTAATTTCTGAACTGAAGAATTAAAGACTTTGTGAAAATCACGGTGTGCTGTGAAATAATGTGTGTAGATACCTGAGTGCTGGTGCACTGGAGGAAGGTAGATGGATGAGGACAGGGAAGTAGTTTATAGTAGCATTTTCTAACCTTTAGAAATCAGAGCTTTTCTTTTCACATCTTCTGAACACACCACGTGAACTTGGTGGAGTGGATTGTTTTCGGATTCTAGCCAATGAAGACAATTTGTTCTCCAGCTGAAGTGGTTTTCTGAGTTGTCACCCTCTTGAGCTTCCCATTCCTTTTTCTGCAGTTGGTCCACAGAGCTCTTCTTGTTCTTTCCAGCACTTCAGCTATGGCATCCATCAGGTTATCCATCCACAAGGCTGTATTTCACACTTACAAAAAAACCCCAGCATGACATCCACTGAAAAATGTTGTTAGGAAGAACTGTGTAGACTAGAAATATAGAGGGTGCTGTATCTGCTGACCTTTCTTATTTAAAAATATTTTTATTTTGCATAGTGAGCAGAGTGACTTTATTTTCCTGCACCTTCTGATTCATAAACCACATCATTCTCTGAATTATTTAAGTTTATCAAGAGAAAAGCAAAATATTCTGAGTTAGTGTAATGCAGTGGTGCAAGTGTTCGGTATGGGTCCCAGAAAGAATGGCAGTCGTACTTTGTGAAGAATTGATTAAAATTCCATTTATTGTAAACAACATTAGAAGGTGATAGGGGATAGGACAGACAATGTAAGATGGTGAGAACTCTTTGAAGAAAAATAATACTTTGAAGGAAATAAATTCTTCATTCATGTCAGATAAAATTACTTAACCTGAGAACTTCATAAGTTCTTACAGGAGATGGTAGACTTACAAAGATGAACATAAGTTTTTTTTGACTCAAAACCAACAGAAGTAGTGAGGTAACTACCTTCTAAACCCTTTATTGACATTTCTTCCCTGTTGCATTTCCATTATCTCTACTCTACAGTTTATATTTGGCTGTGGGAAGGTATTTTAGACATGTTCCACACTTTCTTTTAGAAAACTTGGCTTTTTCATATTGTGATAACTTTGGCTTCCAACCTTTGCCTTTTGGAGATCTATTGAGATGTCCTTTTATAATTTTGTTTTGTTATATTATTTTGTTACACTTCTAATGTCAAATCTACATTTCCAGGGGGTTGTGCTGAATATAACTTGAAGTTTTGGCACATTGGTTCTTTTAATGTTCCACATAAGCACATAGTTGCTCTGTGATGTGTATGCGTGAATACATTCAAGCAGTTTACAAGCGCTAACACATAATAAAGTTACCACCTACCGAAGTTTCCTTAGTGAATGAGATGTTCTACAAATCCCATTAGGATTGAAGTCAGCTGTTCTGTAGGTTTTTCCTCTTCAGCATTCTCTGGAAAGATGCCCAAGGAACATTTCACCTTATTTTTTACTGTGAAAATGCTCTTTTACTTCCTGACCAGAACAAAACCATCTGTCCAAGATGATGTTTGCTATAACTCCAGGTAAAGCACAATTATCACAGCACCTCTACTAAATCATTGTCATGGGATAAATTTTGCTGTCACACCCATGTATTTGCATTGTGAAGTGAGTGGACCTCAGAGAGACTAAAGAAGGATCAAATCAAGCAGTTTAATATTCAGTAGCTGGAATTCAGCTATTTTTGTTCTTTTTCTTTGGGACAAATGTATTTGCATGTTTTCACCTCACTTTCTGATAGTAAAAGAATTTGTCAACATCTCAAAAAAAACAACTTTTCAGAAACATCTCCTACCAACTACCTGCTCAAAGCACCTTACAGATTCTGCCTAATTTTCAAGGTGTATGACTTCCTACAGACAAATGTCTAAATCTGCTGCATTGGCTTATTGTCTTCTAAGTGTTTCTTCTTGTTTTATCTATGAGAAAACAATACCATGTAACAAATTTATGACATATCTATACCAGGACAAATATCAGTGTGCACAGTTCCCTATTTAGTTTCCCTTTACTAACAGGCTAGGATGTTCAGTTGATTGATTTTCTCACCCAACAGATGCATTATGTACCACTGAGTCCTTCTTGTTGTTGTACAAGGTGCTATAACAGCACTGGAGAGTTTTTTCCCCTCAAAAAATGACACCAAACTGGGAGGACACCAGAGGCTGTGCTGCCAATCAGCCAGACCTGGATGGACTGGGCAGAGAAGAACCTGATGAAGTTCAACCAGGGCAAGTGTCGGGTCCTGCACCTGGGGAGGAACAACCCCAGGCACCAGTACAGGTTGGGGTTGACCTGCTGGAAAGCAGCTCTGCAGAGAAGGACCTGGGAGTTCTGAGGGACAACAGGGTAACCATGAGTCACCAATGTGCCCTTGTGGCCAAGAGGGCAACGGTACCTGGGGTGCATGAGGAACAGTGTGAGCAGCAGGTCAGGGAGGTTGTTCCTCCCCCTCTGCTCTGCCCTGGGGAGGCCCCATCTGCAGTTCTGGGTCCAGTTCTGGGCTCCCCAGTTGAAGAAGGACGAGGAATTACTGGAGAGAGTCCAGGGAGGGACACAAAGATGCTGAGGGGTCTGGAGCATCTTTGTGCTGAGGAGACACTGAGAGAGCTGGGGCTGTTGAGCTGGAGAAGAGAAACTGAGAGGGATCTGATCCATGGGATCAATAGATCAGGGTGGGTGTCAGAGGATGGACCAGTGTTCAGTGGTGCCCAATGCCAGGGTGAGGGGCAGCGGGTACAGACTGAAACACAGGAGGCTGCATCTGAACATGAGCAGAAACTTGTTTGCTGGGAGGTGCCAGAGCCTGGCCCAGGCTGCCCAGAGCGGGTGTGGAGTCTCCTTCTCTGAGACATTCAAACCCGCCCGGACCCACCTGTGTGATCTGCTCTGTGACCCTGCGTGAGCAGGGGGGTTGCACTGGGGATCTACAGAGGTCCTGAAACCCAACCAGCCTGGGATTCTGTAATAATGAGAAACCTTGCTAACATTGTAGCTCTGTATTTTTATCACACTGGTATGATGTTCAGGGTCTGATTTAGACTAACAACCAAAAGGAAGCTAAGCTTCTGATATTAGATCACTTCAGTTCTGTAAGATGGATACATCTCATCAATGCCTTTGTGGCCATTTAATACGCATTTCTACTGCAGATAAAGAGTACTCAGAGACCACCACGTACAGAACAAAACATGGCATTTCTGTGTGTTGTTTCTCTGTGTCTGGTACACCTGGGCCCACAACTGTGCAGAGGTCCCAGCCATGGCTCCAAACCTGCAAGAAGGACGTTCTGTTGACACTGTAATGTGTCCCTGTAATGTCACATTGCTCCCCAAGATGCTCACTGTGTTTTTTCTGAATTTACTGTGAAGTAAGCTTCTGTTTTTCGCAATTTCTGTTAGCTACAAAGCTGACCAAATAGGCCCAGTGCCACTTTCCACCACACAGTGCATGCTTTGCTCGTCAAACTCACAGCTCCAAGCATTTTATAAGTCTTGCCAGATTTGTTGTTATTGTTGTATTAGCAAGAGTTGGGTAAAGACCACGAAGACCTTGACAGAAATGGACGTTTGCTACTGTCTGCATGAAAAACTTGTTTTTCCTTTCACATTCATTGCCACTTCTCAGTAAGAACTCCCACTTTAACATTTCTGTCTTCAAATGCGTGGAGCTTTCTTGGTTCCTTTCAATATTTCTCATCATCACCAGTCTGGCACAACCGTGAACTGAGAGGACAGATAGTTCTTGGCTTTCCATCCAACTCCAGAGAAACACGGCCTGTCAAGCTCTGTTCTAATATGGACAATCTTGCAAATGGAAACAAACTCCCCCAGATCTCAGAACGGATCTTTTATACCACAAGAGAACATTTCCTCCTGAATGAAACATGTCAAGCTCTGAAAAGAAATGCTGCCTGTAAATGAACTTGAATGTCAGAATGATGCAGTTTCTTGTAACATTCCTCCTACATAGCCTGAAAATACAGTTTATCTGAGGAGTTTCTCAATTGGATTAATGCTAGCTACTATGTATGACCAGTTATTATAAATTAGCTGCTTCTGAAGTCAATGAAGCTTTACAGTAACTGAAGGTCTCATCTTTTTTATTAAAAAATAAATACATAAACAAAAACAAGTCCCCAAAACTGCATGTTATCATTACAATATATTTTTTTCTTATACAGGTATTCTTCGGACTTGTCTCTTTAGAGTCATTACACTTTATTATTGTTATTTCTCATTTTAATCACCTTCCCTCTTTCTGTTTCTGTTTAATTGCAGATTGTTTTCCAAAGAGCTTTCCTCTGAGGACTCTACTATTGGTTTTGGCTGTATTGAAAAGAAAGGATTAAACTTTAATTCATTCACAATTACAGTAAAACGAAGAATATAAACCAGTAGTGACATATACACTTCTCCAGAGGTGTATAAGAAATTGAAAGGCTATATCGTTGTTCATGCTGCTTGATAAAAACAAGATAAAAATAAGTAAAAAATTCAATGTAATAATACCACTTCTCAGTATACAACTGAAAAAAAAAAAAAAAAACAAAAAAAAACCACAACCAAAAAGGAGTTAACTTTCACTATTTTAAATGGAAATACTAAAATCATATTTAACATTCATGTTCCCAAGGTAACGTAAAATCTCTCTCTGTGTATTGACACAGCTATGGATTTATCCACCAGTCCTGTGCATATATAGCTCATCTATCTTTTATTTTTATATCATATACCACTTATGTCTCTCCTTGCAAATACACCTTACATCTGCCTTGCTAAAGTCATATATATCATCTATATCTTATATCTGTCCTTGTTAAAATAGAGGAAAGACACGATGTGGGATTGTTCTTTGATTACGTGGCGATTCCATTCCCCATGAGACTACTTAGTGCTTTTGTAATTTGGAATTGTAAAGAGTAAAAAAATAATCAATACCCACTGCAAATTGAATGATCGAGCAGAGAAATTGATGATGCTGACACAGATTCCTAGTGGATTCTCAATGTGGGAAGGGAAATTCCAGCGGAGCCACGGATTTTTCCAAGTTTTAATGACTCAGTCCTGATACATTGCAGTATTATATCCTCAACAAGAACTTTGTAGCACAGTATTTTACTCCAAATCTTTTGAAAAGACGGACTTGAATTTCTGTCCCTCTATATCCTACAAAAATCATCCTAATTACTTGTTGTAAATAAAAATATAAACCAGGTGTAATAGATTTAGCTCATTTTATGACATGACAAAGGTCTGTAGCATATTCTAAGGAAGAGCAAAATAGCAGAGAAGTACCCAGTGCTACTTTAAAGTATTGACAAAAAAAAGTACAAGGTGTTTCCAAAAGCTGGACCCAGTTTGAAATCAGTGTATCTCTGCAACCACAAACTGCTCGTGACCGAAGCTCTTACTGCTTGAAAGGGCAGGGCACAGAGTTTCAAATTATTACCACTAAGTAAGTCAATAACTGTAAATTTTAGTGTACTTGTAACTTGCTGCTGTTGTGAAACCTGCTTTTCACCTTTTTGTAACACCCTGTATTATATGTGGGATATGTAAGAGATCTATATTTGCACAACTGAGGAAGCAGCAGAAGTATCTAATCAGGGATTAAGGTTTTTAATGGGTTATAGTGTATATAACATCCCTCAGTGTATGTCAGAATATTTTAATGGGACTTCAAGGGTAGAATTCCTTCCCAAATGCAGATTTTTGTGAACATCTCTTTTTGCAAGGTACGGAAAGAATGTTGTATAATGATAACATAATGAGTAAAATACGAACCAACTATTCTTGCCGGAAAGCCAATTTTTGATGTCAAAATGTGAAAATTAGTGGATCTGCATTTACTCTTTTCCTTGTGGAGTAATGAATTCATTGATAGTGCACAGTTTTGTAGTCATTAGACTGCAGTGTAACAACCAGCCAAATATTACAATTTACTGTAAAGCACATTTTTGTGCGCATAAAAATCAGTGCTTCTTTTTTGAGCCAACGTTGCAAAAGGAACATGGTGAGCGTTGTGCTGGTGTGGAATCTTTCTGACCCCAATGAAGGTCCAGCTGCAAGCTAGAGCACAAAATCTATCATACTGTTCACTTTTATTGACCTAGAAACAAAGGAATTGCCATCATTTGCTACAGGGAAGGTTTGCCTAACCCACTGTTCCTTAGCTGTCAATGAGAAAAGTGAGGAGAAAGCTACAGTGATGCCAAGTAGAGAATATTCTGAGGAAGAATGGTTTTATTTTTTCCACCAGTCAATTAAATTTGTTCTTTGTATTCCCCCAGATTTCTTAATTTTTAAGCAAGATGTGCTTGTAAACTTTATTCTGTTTACTGCTATAAATTGCCTTATCTTCTCAAGAATCTTCATTTACATAGTAAAATAAGTTACTGATTAATTGCAAATAATTTATTTGAATTCTTTGAAATTTATCACTCCAAAATGCTTTTGTTACTGAATAGCTTTAGCGTCTTTAATTTACCTTTTCTTCTCCTCCTCAGGTGATACCACTGCAAACCCCAGGACCATAACCCTCCATCTTCAGGCAGTGCTTCGTTTCTCTGAAGAAGCCCATTGACAATAACAGGATTTTTTCTTATTAAATTGTGTGTTAGAGTTGCTGTGGAAGTAATTACAGCTGGAGCACCTTCAGTTCCTCTTATGAGCCTTTCCGAGGCTGTAATTATTTTCTCTCTTCGGACTATAACGTCCTGCTTTATTTGCAGTAGCTTCTATTCAATAAAATGTATATTCTGATTTCAGTTCATCTAAGTGCATGAATATTAAGGAGACAGGGTGACCAAAGCAAGATGTAGGTCAGGGCAGTTCTTATTCAAATTATAGAAACATCACAAAGTTACCTCTATATTCTCTGTATTATTTTTAATAAAAATTAGCTCACTAGAGGAACCAACAAAAGAATCATATTATAGAAAATTACTTCTTCGGGTCTTACATCTGAGATGCACTGAGACAGCAACTAAAGAATAAAAGTTGCATGTTTGTAGTAGGATGTTCCTTCTAAATCCTCTGGTTCTGGACTGTGCCTAAACCCACAGGATCACAGTCTAAGGAGTGAGGGACCCGGACTTTACACACACAGGCAGATTTGCATTTAAATATCAATATTTCCTCTCTCAGATTGTAGAGCAAGCATGTGCCATGAATACAGAGATGGAACGTTTTTCCTAGTAATGATTTTGGATATTTTTTTTGCTTCAGGAATATTAATAAGAATCTTTTTACACTTTTTTTTTCTGACTGAGATTTGGTGGGATGACTTACGTATCTCAGCCAGAGATCCGTGGATTTAAAAACTGCCTTTAACATTTAGCTATTTACTACTCTGATTTTTTTTTTCCCTTTATTTTACAGAGAAAGTTAGGCTGATGTTTCCTTGATTTTGTTTGTAAAACTAATTACTGTTAAAATGAAAATAAAGATATGATATTGTTTTCTCTGTGAAGGGTTTGTTTCATTTTACTGTATCCTGAGGGGTATAAAAAGAAGCTGCACTGTTTTGCTGAATCAAGACTGAATAGAGCTGTATATAGTGAAAGAAATGTACACATAATAATTTTAAAGATTTTCTTGTGGGATTTTACTCAGCAAGTAACTAGACTAAAGTTAATTCACATTATACTTACTGGATAATAAATATAATGATCACAATTGTTTCTTTGTAGGGTGTGTGAACAAGAGTAGTTTATTTAATAAAACAAAGCAATCAGAAGTGATGCATTATTATCTTCTATGTATCTCAATTTTTTTATGGAAACCTCAGTGTGAATAGTTCATTTGTAATTCATAAGAAATAAATATAAGTCACTGACTGAAAACATCCCAGTAATGCGAAAAGGGACAGTTTCACAAGTTGTCACTTCTTTCCCCAGTAGAAGAGTCAAAGGTTATCATCATTTGTAAGTGAAACAATTCGACATTTATTTGGAAAGGTCAAATAGGAGCGATGGGTTATGGAATAGAAAATGGGGTAATGGTGGAAAGAACTATTATTTCTGTTTTAAGAGATTTACATTAAACTATAAAAATGTGTGTCTACAGTCTTGGGATACTTAGATTATGGTGCAAGGAAAAGCAACACCATTGAAAGCTAATAGCCATTAGATAAATAAAAAGTATCAGTTTTATGTTTTCTTTGTATTCTTGAGTGTGCTGCACTGAGGAGTGAAAAACAGCTCAATTTTCCTCGCCATAAATCTGTTCACTTTTTACATCATCTTTAAGGAAATTCTGCATTTTTTTTTTATTCCCCTATAAACATGACATAATAGAAAATTATTTTAGGCACCTAATTAATTATTTTAGGCACCGAATTTGTGTTTGCTCGTAATGAACGGTTTCAACAGAGCCTGCTGTTAACAATCTGAGTTCTGAGTTTTCTTGAAATCAAAACTTTCAGCGTTTCAGTTTGAGTAGCTAAAATGAAACACCCTAAACAATTTCAAATGGTTTTGTCTGTTTGCTGCCAGTTGTTTCTTTGCTCTTAGTGTAATATTCCTTGCTTTCTATAATCACCTTCTGCTTCAGTCTCAGCTTAAACAGAAATGTTTGGGATGTCAGAAGTCATTTGCTTCAGGGGCTGCTGTTGCAGTAGAACAAAATTGTTTTCTTTGCGGCAAATTTAAAACATCATCTTGGTATGTTAATTGGAATATTCATCTGCCTAGCGTCTAACTCTTTAAAGGGCAAGAAAAACATCGATTTAGGCACCGGGCGGACATGCATTTGAAAAATATTAGGGAGTTTTAGCTTTTCAGTTATTCTGTAGAACACACAATTTTTGACTGTTCGCGAAGCAATAAATTTATGCAAAACTAGAGGCCTTTCTAAAAAATAGCTATTTATTTTATAATAGATAGAAACTGGAAGAAAAATATCAGAGAAACCAGCAACTCACCCACAAAATGTGGATCCAGAAAGTCATTTTCCCAGAGTGTTGTTATATATTATTCTGTAGAAAACCAAAAAACGTTGTTCCCTACCAATCGTTACTATTTTTTTCCTGCAGAAAAGACACAGATATAACAGAATATCGAAGCACCTGAGTTTAAATATGCAGGTGTCCTTTCTGACTTCACTCTGACATTTCTGTTTTAGTTCATCTTTTAGCAATGCCTCGGAGAAGGATTCAGGAATCGTAGATGTCTTCTATAGAACAGATTACATAGAATATATTTAATACACAGAATACTATGAAAATACATGGAATCTATAGCACACATAGAAGTAACAGGTCACCTTATGGGACATTTCCTGCCAATAACTTCAACCACTGAACCATCATTTTCTTCCTCCCTGTATCAACTTTCCTCTCTGGATTTTTTGTATTAAAGACAAGTCCAAATAATTCCCTTTTTTTTTCTTTTTCTTTTTTTAAATCACTGGATCAAAAGAACAAGCTGCCCCTTACTGGATGTATCTGTCCTGCCTTTTCCAATGACATTCCAGAATGAATGGACCAGTGAAAATAGGGAATATTTACAGTATTTCCTTAGCAAGTATTAAGACACGGACACTTGAAGAAGAGGGAAATGAAGGAGTAGTGTAGAGTCTACAGGAGAATAAACCAATTATTATAAGGAAGACAAAGGAGACAAAAATAGGAGGAAATTGCCTAAAATGCTAAGATAGAAATTCTGTGAACAGTGTCATTCTTATAATCTGTACCACTACAGGGTTTTTTCTAAATATTCTCCCATGACTGGCTGCAAAATCTGACTGTGTCTTCCTTGGGCACTTGGGAGTTTCTCAGAGCTCCCTGGAGTTTTTAATTAGAACTGTGCTTTCCCCTTTTAATTAGCATGGGCATTGCTAAAAGTTCTTGCCTTTACTCTTATTTTCATGTAACTTCTACAAATCTAACACTGTTAAATTTATTATTATAGTTTTTCTTTCTCCTGAATCCAGCTTAAATTAGTCCGATATGTTAAATTATGGCTGATATGAGTTTGAGGGGTTAGAGGGAACACTTATAAACCTCATTTTCATGGGATGTAAACAACACACACATGCTCTTTCCTAGGCCCAGATGCTCCTTCATGGAAAAATGAATGTGAGATGTATTATTTGGAGCAGACACATGGTGTGACCTGTGAGACGTCCTGTGCAGGGACAGGATTTGGACTCCATGATCCTGGTGAGTCCTCCCAACTCAAGATGTTCTATTATTCTCTTCACTCATCACTCCTGCATCTCTGATTGAAGGTAAAAAGAACTTAACTGCTTGCAAAATCAAACCTGCTGAATTAAAAGTCCAAGCACATATTTCCACTCATGTATTTAGTAACTGCAGGCAGCTGATCCATTATTAAACTTTAGATGCATGAGGCTAAAGGTTGTGTAATGCTTGGGGTGAGTCTGTAGCGATGTGGGAGAGCTTTGCCACCAGCTTGCAGTACAAACCAGTGATGGTAGGGAACGGAGCTCCACTTCACAGCCTAATGGGCCTTCCAAGAATCATAGAATAATTTGGGCTAGAAGAGACTTTCAAGATCATTGAGTCCAACCATAACCCACTCCTGGCACTGCCCCATGTCCTGAAAACCTTATCTCCGTCTGTCCAACCCTCCAGGGATGGTGACTCCAGCACTGCCCTGGGCAGCCTGTTCCAATGCCCCACAGCTCTTTGGGGAAGAATTTTTCCCTAAGAAAAGAAAAAGAAATAAACTAACGCATATTTGACTCTTTTGCAGATCTGTAGCTATCCATTACCATTACCACCAAACACTAACAAACTGAGCTTTCCAATACATACAGAATAAGAATTATGACTTTCTTATGTTTTATACCACTATTTCAACTTCAAACACAAAGCACACATCAGTCTGTTCATCAGCTAAATACTGTGAAGCCCAGTGGATCCCTTAGAAACTACAGAGCTGATATTTCAATGTTACAGCAAATTCAACATGTATTTCAGCTCCCTCTCAAGAGCAGACAGGGCACTGGAGAGGTGGCTTGTCTGCACTCTGGCCCTCCTTCTGTTAGTTAATTTGAAGCTGAAAATCTTTATAAAATACATAAAATCTTGAAAAAATGCGACGTTGTTGTTCTGCTATGTTATAAAATTATCATTGTAATGTATCAAGGCAAAACTCTACAACAATCTAGTTAATTTTCATGAACGCGTTCTCATTTCAGATGGTGTAATTAGATTAGTTCAGGTGTCAGTTTGATCATCATTTTTTTTTTTTTTTCTCTAACAACCTTCTATATCTGACTTTTTTTCTACTAAGTCAATAAATACTCATATCAAATGTTTCCTGCCTAGATAGATAACTTCATTAAGTGGCTATTGACTAAAAAAACCCACAAAAAAAAATCTGAATTTCTGCACTGCTTTAGTTATTCTGTGCTGTTCTGACCTCTTTGTTTTCAATTATAGTTTGTATCACTGCCAACACAATGGAAAACAGAGACAGCAAAATGTAAATCCATGCTCCTTGAGTCACCAAAAACCCTTCAGATCTTCCAGGTTCACATGTACATCCCAGCGAGATACTGAACTTACAATAGATGGCCTAGTTATTCATTAATCATTAAAAATATGAGAGTAATCTTCCCAAGGCTTCTGGGCACACACAAGCACAATTCTGAATTCTTTGCTTCATTTTAGCTAAGAACAGAGTATTAGATTTCTAGGAGACCAAGGAGCACTGGCTGACTATTTTCTCTCGAGTTCCAATAGCGCTGACACACAGGATCTCAAAATTCTATGGCTTTGAGGTCACTGAACTGTTTTTTTTTTCAAATTATTATTATTATTTATTACCATTTTTTCAATGCATGCTGTTGCTTGGTGGTTGCTAACTATTCTGAGACAACATCTGTTCCCATTTGTGCTGTGCTATATTTAAATAAAACTTATTTCCTTGCATATTTTCATAACTCTAAATAAAGATGCCCATTTTTATTTGATTGTTTTAACAGTTTTTTCTTTGAATAAGTTGGATTATTCTTGCTATTTGTCTACTTTAATTATATATTGCAAACTAGACAAGAAATGACTTAAAAAATCACTGTGCAATGTTCCTCCTGAAGCAAAAAACTTGTTAAGTACAATTGTGATTACTGTCTTCCACCATTCTTCTGTAATCCGTGAACAGCACGGAATTTAGAAAATCATCCCTCCCAGGATCAAAAAAAATATGTCCCACAAATTTCATGAAAATCTGTAGACACTACAGAGTCCTGAACCTGTGCTGTGGATTTAAATATTTCCAAACCTATTGTTGATCCATGAGAAACTAACATGCCCTACGCATTATTTCCTCTTATTTATCATTTCTCCCGCAATTCAGTAAAAAAAAAAAAAAGTGGGGAGGGGGAGAGGAAAATTACACATGCCCAATTTGCACTGAATGAAAATATGATGATTATTATAGAATGTGCAAGAGTTGGTGCTTCTTTTAGCAACAGTCAACACACTCAAGTGTGGAGAGGCCAGAGAGGTACCAATTACCAGTAATGACTGGGGAAGAGTGAGGGAAAAGGAACAAATTTGAGGTCATTACCTTCACTCTGGGGAACAAGGAGCAGACCACTGAAATAGCCATTTGGCATTGCCAAAATTGAAAGAAAGTGTAATACAGTAATTTGGTGAGAATTCAGAATTCTGCTGTGTTAACAAGCTGACTAAGATACCTGTTAACAAGCATTTTTTTTGCTCCTGTGGAAAACAAAATCCTTACGGTTTTTGCCATACTTTATGTAGTTGCATCTAGAGAAATGACAGATTATGTCAGTTGGCAGTCTGGAAGGAAAACCTTGCAAAATCTATCGAATGGAATAGTGCAACTTCTGTTTATAAATATAAATAGTACATGTTATTTTAGAAAAAAAAAAAATCACTAAAAAACCTGATGAAACTACCTACAAGTAAATGAAAGGACCCATTATTTTCCAAAAGAATGCCATGGAGTGGATTTATAACACTCTTTTGGTTTAGAAGCAATTTGAGATTGATTGAGGGAGATCACCAGTTTAATATATCAGTTCTAATAGCTCTTAATTAGCGAGTGATGAACAAAGTGATTCAATACAATTCAATAAAATTTGTTATAATCAATACAGTAACTTAAGTAAAGATTCGATGGTGGCGGGTCACACTATGCTTACAAAACAGATAGATAATACCCATGTAAGTGTACATGTAAATATGGAGATTAAACGCATATATACAAGATTTTAAATCACACACACACTAATGTGCATTAGCCCATGGATATTTCAATATACTCGTACACACGAACCTATAGCTTTTTATGTATGTGCATGGAATATATTTAGAGACACAGCTTTAGTTAAAATTTCCCTCTCGAGTTTAGCAAATTACTCTGTTTTAGTGTGGCATTCTCAACAAGCACTTGTTGAACCTCGAGAAATCTGTCTTCACCATCAGACTGCACCAAGTTAGGCCTCTGGGCAGACAATTATTGAGTTTTTGTAAGTCAGTCCTGACAGATGTCTGGTTGGGGAGATGCTGCTCATGGTGCTGGGCCCGGGAGACCTCAAAGGGTCTCTCTTTGTGATTGCGATCTCGTAGGGCCATGAGATCGTTGACTTTAGTGAAGGAAATTTCCACTCTGGCCACACTTGGGATGAAGTAATTTCTGGTGCTTTCCACCCCTTATCTATGTCCAGAATGCTACAGATCATATAGTTGTGTGCCATCTGGGTATTGGAGCTACAGGCTGTCAGGAGTTACTGATGGCTGCTGCCCCTTCGAGTCAGAAGAGGGGTCTCTCACCATTCAGCAGGACTTTTAGGACCACAAGGGGGTTCCTCAGGGCTTTATCTCACTGCACTTGTACGATAAGAACTGTTTCTTCCCGACATGCCCCATTTGCCAGGTGCTTTTATCCAGGTCCTTTTTATCCAGGTGCTCAAGCAGCCCAGGGAGGGCCGGGGAGGTTGCAACCACCACCAAGAAAGATGCAGATGGCTATATGACTTTTAAGGCCCATGCAGCCCTCAAAATTGTCCTTAAAACAGCTGAAACTGCCCATGCAAGCCTGTCTTTGGTGGTGGTGTTTGTTTGTTTTTTTCCCCCTTCCACCCCGAATACCACATTTTCTAGCTCTAGTCATATCCCCATTAAAACGGTAGAACTGCAGACTCCAGCTGTTAAGAACCGGCCCGCATGTTTACCCAGAGCACGGTCAGTCCCTCCACGGCATGTCCTGCCCTTTGAGCAGCCTCAGTTCCACTCCAGCAGCCCCGCTCAATTACATTGCTCTAAACAGACTCAATTTGTCATGCAAGATTTCACTTTTCTTCAATGTGCCGACGACATTCTCTCAATTTTGATAAATTTCTTTGCCCTTTCGCGAGTAACCCCTGAGGCCTCTATGCACACAGCTTCTTTTTGACTGCTGTTATCTCGCGGGGCAGAGGAGCGTGACCAGGCACTCGGGAATGCGCTTTCACATTTTCACACAAGTCAAGCTGACTTCCAAGCGAGTTGTGCTCTACTAATATTGCAAATGGTCAACTAGAAGTCATAGACATCACATTAGTCTTCCATTCTTGAAGGAGAGGAGTGAAAATCTCTAATGGAACGGACTTCTTTTTGTTGTATATCTAGCAATATGTACATACAAAATGCTGTTGGATGAAGAAGACACGCTTTTTCCCTCTATTATTTCTCCATGTTAGTGACTTTCTGTAACAAGCATATTAAATCATTTAATTTTTTTAATCTAGCCACATGGACAAAATTTTTCAAACTAGAACCTCACAACCTTATATGAAAACTCATTATAGATATTTGAAAACTATTTTAAATAATAAATAGTATCTTAACATTTTTATAGCAGTGGAAGTGCCTAAAAGCATTTATAAGCCTAAATAGGTACACAGGTATTAAATGAAAGCATTTTAACTGTCACTGATTAAACGGACAGCTTGCTTGTTAATCTTCTGGAGTCATTACAAAGGCTCTCAGTGGTGTCAAGTCCAAAAGAGAAAATCAAAAAAGGCTGTTGTTAACAAGGCGAAAATGCAATAAAAATGTAGCACACAATGTAAAATTCATATAGCTGAATTTGCTTTAAGTTTCTCCCAGGCAAGTATGTGATTCAACACTTGATCTTTTAGCCCAGATATTCCTTTTCACTCATTCAGGCTGCCCCTCCAGTATGGCCTCTTCTTCAGCAAATACTTTCAGGGAATTTCTGACTGGTTTAGCGGTAGTTTTACATGGGTTTCTTGTATAATATTCTGTTTCGTAAACCTGAGCTTCAAACTCGTTTGGAGGATTGTCTGCTTTAGGGTGGGGCTGTACAGAATCATTGAATCTTTTTGGTTGGAAGAGACCGTCAGGATCATGGAGTCCACCCACAACCCACCCCTGGCACTGCCCCATGTCCTGAGAACCTCATGTCCGTCTGTCTAACCCTCCAGGGATGGTGACTCCAGCACTGCTCTGGGCAGCCTGTTCCAACGCCCCTTTGGGCGTTTCTTCCCCTTTGGGGAAGAAATTGTTCCCCAGATCCAACCTCAACCTCCCCTGGCGCAACTTGAGGTCATTTCCTCTGGTCCTGGTGCTTGTTCCTGGGGAGCAGAGCCCGACCCCCCCTGGCTCCAAGCTCCTTTCAGGCAGTTCAGAGATCAGAAGGTCTCCCCTCAGCTCCTGTTCTCCAGCTGAACCCCCCAGGTCCCTCAGCCGCTCCCATCACACTTGTGCTCCAGCCCCTCACCAGCTCCATTCCCTTCTCTCCACTTGCTCCAGCACCTCAAGGCCTTTCTTGGTGTGAGGGGCCCAGAGCTGCCCCCAGGATTGGCGGTTTGTCCTCCCCAGGTCCCAGCACAGGGACGGTCACTGCCCTGGGCCTGGTGGCCACACCAGTGCTGGGACCAGCCAGGATGCAGATGGCATCTTGGCCACCTGGGCACATGTTGGCTCATGTTCATCCGCTGGCACCAACACCCCCAGGGCCTTTTCCTGGGGCACTTTCCAGCCGCTCTTCCCCAGCCTGCAGCGTTCATGGGGTTGTTGTGACCCAAGTGCAGGACCTGGCACTTGACCTTGTTGAACCTCAGACAATTGGCCTCAGCCCATCGATCCAGCTGGGCCAGACCCCTCTGTATGGCCTTCCCACCCTCCAGCACATCAACACCGATTACCATTATTCTGAATCCACTCCAGGAAGAAATTCATTCCCATGTCCTAAATATAATAAAATATTTAAGTTCTGACAAGTTAGGTACTAAATAGGGTTGGAAGTGTTATATAAATGCATAAAGGTAGAAAGCTGCATGCTTCCTGCCCAGATACTGGGCCTGACAGCAGCTCTGCACAGTGATCCCCTCTCCACATCGCTCGCCTCCCTCCTTGTTGCTCAGCACCACTGACCATAACAGCCACGTCTGATAACTTTCCTTCTTGACATTTTGTCAAAAGGCACATTAAAAAATAATAGGAGAGAAAGCTCACAGATTTTTAAAATGTATTGAACCATTTTTCTTCAATGCTTGACGGGGCAAGTTACAAGACACCTTTGTCTTTGTTCTCAACAAGACAGAACTGCTGCTTTAACAAAAGAAATATTACTGTCTCCCACACACTAAACTCTTGGGATTTTCTGTTGTTGGCCTTTGATTTAAAAGCAAAGTCAACAGGTAAAATAGCTAACATTTTCAGGTCAGGCTTTGTGTTTTGCTTGCCTTTCATAAAAATAAGACTTTCACACTTTTTTTCTTTTTTTGACTATGCCAAAGATGAACTAAATAATACAGAAAAACCCCGAAACTTTAAAATGAGTTCTTATTTGATAGTATTTGTAAAATGTGATATTATGAAATGATTTGGTGTTGGAGCAAAATATAAATTCAATTACACTAGTCAAATATCTCGTTGAGGGGGGGATGTACTCTAGGAGGAAACAGACTTTAATTCATTGTATAGAACATTGTTTAACCCAAATTACCAAGACAAAGCAAAATCAACCAGCCAACCAAGCAAAATCCCTTTGTAGTAAAAGACCTAGAATGATTTATACCCACTGAGAATTTGGCCTAATATTGCTATTAGAAATGTGAGGATGTATTAGTTCTGATAATCATGACAACAACATAAACATTTAGTCTGGGCCCTCTCTCGCAAGGATTTATGAACACTCTCATCTGATTTATTTATTTCTCATTATCATTAATAATAAGAATGGTCCTCAACATTTTGTCATCAGGACACAGTAATCAGATAAGGGTTTTCCAGTGTACATTTAGATACCTGGCCAAATAAAGGAGGGTGGCACAAAGCAAAACAAATATATAGATTCAAATCATCCTTGTCTTTGACACAAGTTTTTTTCTGACTCCTATGCAAAACAAATTTTGGGGTGGACGTGTGAAAGATTTCTGTCCTTATTAACAGGCTGCAAATCAGGTTAATATGTAAAATGTCATTTTATTTCTTCCTCTTGAGATTAAACTTTGCATTAGTGTTGTTGCATTCAATCCACTTAAAATGTATCTTCAGGTAAACTCATCTGTTTTGTTTGAAGAATTACTACAGGTCAGCAGAAGGAAGAACCCCAAACTTGAGTTTCTAATAATGGGATATTTTGCCAGTTCAAAGAAAATGGAAGGTACATGGTATCATCATAACATAATTCCACAGAAACTCAGGAATTTCCTTCCTTTGCATGGGAATTCTGCATTACATTTAACTAATCATCTCTTGATGGTTGAAGTGTCTGTTTTTATATTTACTTGCCAAAAACAATATTGACAACAATGCTGTGTCTGGAATCATTTGGGGACAAAATTAACATTAGTGTCCATATGACTTAAATTATGAGATGAAATCCAAAACACCTGTGTAACCCATTTTGTGGAGTTTAATGAAGAGAGCAAGATGACCTGTCCCACACAGGGCCAAATAGTTTTCAGACAGTTATTAGTGGGCCAAGATATGTAAACCAAGCTTTGGGAACCACCTCTCTGTCTACTAGAAAGGGGATAATTGCTTCCAAGTTCAATTCATTGACTTCTGGTTGCAGCAAAGCAACACACTATTTCATATGAGATAGTTGTAGCTCAAATTTAATCACTGTTCTCTGTATGTTACTTGATTACTGTTTTGATTAATTGAAGTGAAACTCCAGGGTACAAGTCAACATTCAACAACTCAAGATACAGTAGGAAAACTGGTGGTGTAGACTCACTAGTTTCCAATCAAACCCAAATTACATTTACATAAACAGCTTCCCCTTGTAAGCTTGCAGACAAAGATAAATATAAATTAAAAGAATCACATCAGCCAAAGCCCTGATTGGAGGCCTACAGCCTCAGTAATATCCAAGACTCACCCTGAATAGTACTATTTGTTCACTCTAGAACAAGGCAAAAGAATGCACGAATGTGCTGTGTCTCTACAGATATTAAAAAAACTATCAAAATTCAAAAAAGTTGTTGGTACTTATTCATTATCTTGGCTTTTGGAACACATCATCCAGTGTCTTAAACTTTGAAAGATATTATGGTTATTTATTTATTTTAATTGTCTTCAAGTGATTAATCTGGCCTGTATCCATATGCTAGTGAAAACGGTATTAATTATTAAACAGGCCAAATCAAGTTTTTTTTAAAAAGTAAGTATCAAAGGAGGATAGAGAGAAGATGAAGCCAGACACTTCCCAGAGGTGCAGTGATAGGATGAGAGGCAAAAGAGATTAGTAGGAATACAATTAAATGTAACTTAATTATTTCAACAATATAACTAAGTATAATGTTTTTTCAGTTTCAAAGACGATCAAATATTGGAACAGGTTGTCCAGAAATGCCCATGCCCAAAGATTTTCAAAATGTGACTGGTCAGGTCTCAGCTCAACCTGATCCAGTTTGACCTCTTTTCAAAAGGCGGCTGCGCTATGTGACCTTCTGTCACGGAAGCACCCCGTAGGTTAATTTAAGGGACAACAAGGTCCAAAAACAACTTTTATTAAACAGGTGAGAAACAGGGTTTTAGCACTCCAAAAGTGACTTAAATACAGGTTCGGATATCAGTTGAGGAAAATTATTGAGAGGCAGCAACTAATACAACAGGCGGTCCACAGTGTGCATGCACGTGGCTTCACTCAAAACAATAACAGAGCCGTCCCTGAGTCCCGGAGAAATACACACTTGCCTAAACACGGTGCAGGATTATTTTTAAAGAGATACACGCACTCATAGTGAGTACGGGAAGTGTACACTCGCGATTCCGCGAGGGTAAATTTATAATACACCCGCAATCCTGCGAGAGTTAATTTACTTACACGTGCAAGTGTGCACGGAATCCTACACGTGCTTATGTGGAAGCACGGGAGGAAAATACACTCACGATTGTGCGAGGAAATAATTTAAAGTACGCGTGCAAATGTGCACGGAAAGTTACACGTGCATATGTGCACGGAAGGAAAATACACCCGCAATTCTGCGAGGATTAATTTCACACGCGCTCATATGGAGTATGGAAAGTTATACGTGCATATGTGCACGAAAGGAAAATATACTAGCAATCCTGCGAGAAGTTTTACTTACACACGTGGCTGCGAGGCAAGCAGAGTCACCATGCTGGGGATTTGGGCTCTTGGCGGCAGCATCTTGCTCGTGCTCCAAGAGACCCGCGACAATAGGCGGAGTCTCGACGAGAATCCCGTTTTTATCTGATCAGATCTGGCTGTAGGAACTCTAGAAGCTTCTCTGCACCCCCCCACACTGGCTGTGGGTGCCCCTGAAGCCTCCAAAAAACATCCCCCACCCTGGGCGTAGGCGCCCAGCGGCTCACTGCTGCTTTGGCACTCCCTTCTAATGGCCCTGGCCAGGGTGCTCTGGGGCCAAACAAAAGAAGCTGTTGGCCTCAAGTAGCCGGGAGAGAGGGAGATGTGCCCACTCCTCCATACTGAAGGAGGGAGGGTGAGAGAGGGGGCAGAGATGGGGAGAGAGGGGGCTGCATTCTGCCACACCTTCAGAGCCTTTTTCCAACCTAAATCATTCAATAATTTCATGACACACATATGACTCATGATAACTTATATTTGCTAGTTAGATTTACTGTTTTTTTCTATCTTAGATCTTACGACAATGCTAACCAAAATTGTGAAAATGACTTTAAAAAAAGGCAAAAATCTTGAGATTAAGCTATTTTTTACTGGCTGGTAGAATTAGAAAAGGAGAGGGGGCTTGTTTGTTGGTTTTTAAAAATTACATCAGAACTTATTTTAGTACTTTACGAAGGATCATCTAATACAGTAAAAACCTTTTGGATGAGCTACATGAGGAACTGGAGTGGACAGATAACCAGAACGTAAATTTTTCCAATGTATATCTGCTAATTTACATTCAGAAATTTTAAATTATTTAGCGTCTGGGACTGAATTCACAAGACTAGCTGCAGAATGATTATATTGTGAAAGCTGGAAAAGATACTGAAAAGCCTGGAAACTGGAACAAAACCAGCGTGTTGTTCTGGGATTTGGGGGATCAAACCCCAGCCTTTCCTAAAGTGCTTTGACAGGAACCGCAGAGTCTTTACGCGTATCAGGGGAACGCTGCCTATTACCTCCTCTAAACTAGAGGGTTTATTTTGCCTACACAAGACTAATACATTCCAAAGGGAATAATTACAAAGAACCTGAAATTCAGGAACTGCAGATGTTTACTTTCAACTCTTTTACAGCTGTTATCACCCAAGTTTAAAGTGCATTCCCTGCGTGAACATTTTAATTAAGAGATTTCTGCATGTGCCAGAAGCTGCCTCCTAAATTTAGCCAAACAGTATATAAGGGAATAGTAAATATTGAATAAGATATTGTTTTGTATCTCCGGTAGGATGACAGTGGCCTAAAATCTTTAAATACTTTGGAGAGGTTTGACAACTTTTTTGGACTGTGCAAATGGCCTTAGTTGCCTGTGAACAGTTGTTTTCCACCTATCCAGTCAGACACTGAAAATCCAAGTTATAACCTAAATGGTCAATTTTTCATTCTATTTTAGTCATGGAAAAAGAAATTGTTTCTTTGTTCCAGCAGGTGCTGGTGCTCTCATGACCATGACCTTTTTTGTTATCGGCTCTAAGGACAGAATAAGTCTCAGTTTTCCAAAGCTGTTGATCTAAAGAAATCCAATATTTTTTGGAAACAATAAAGCCATCTGCAAAAAGATTTAAAGTTTCTTCCCAATGCAGGTATGCTCCCTAATTGTGAAGGTACAACATTGAGAGAAAGGATTAATTCACTGCAGAAGTTCTCCTTATTTATTGAAGAGAGATAATTTTAGCCTCAGATACTTACAAAAGTCATTTATTCTCGGAAATCATGCACAGTTCTTAGTATTGGCTTCTGTCCACTTCAAAGTGTTAAGAAAAGTATATGCACTTATGGGCAATAATTTTTCCAAGAAACACAAAAGTGGCTCCTGAACTGAGAAAACAATCTGAACTGCAGATGAGTTGGCACTTGCTCAGCTTCCACAAGGCTAAAAACTAAATGCAGTTTAGTTTCTCCAAGTATGTGTTTTATTCAGTGTAAAATTTTCTTGAGCAGTAAAGAGGAAATCAGATTGAAAATGCCTAGGTATATATATATGTATATATACATATATATATATATAATGGAAATAGGGCTGGAGATTCTCTCACCTCTTGACTAGTACATGGTTTACCAAAACCACATCAACTGAAATGCCATTTTTTCTCAAGCCTGACTGCAGTGTGAAACACAGAAGCAAAAGTCACTTTCTGTATCTCTCTTGACAGGGTAGGAGACACGATAGAATTGTATGAAAACGTTTGGAAGTCTTCAAAAAAATCCAGAAGATATTACTGCATCACCCTCGGATGATGAAAAGCAGAACTGTGTTGAAATACAGTTGAGATGCTTCGGGATATTTGAACTGGTCTTTGGCAGTGCCAAAACGGCATCTTTTTTGCATCCTAGTGAAAAAATGTGTGAATCTCCACAGATTTTAAAGAATTGTGTTTCTTTCACCTCCTCTCGCATTCTTTCAGACATGGGGTTTTTATTGGCGTGAAGTGAAAGCAAGTTGATACCAGGAGACGGAGGTTTAAGTGATAAATATTGATGTCCGCTATAGCTGAAGACAAATGACTTTGGTATTGAAGTTCCACTTCACTCTGTAAGGAGTTGGTGTTGTGGTGAATAAAGATGCCACTGTCCCTTCCCTCCACCTCCACATTTTCTTTACTCCTCGTCCTTCTTGCCCTGACCTCCTCATTCAACTCAAACATCGTTCTCATCTAAATTAATCCAGTTTCCACTCTCCCAAGTTTTACGTAGCCTCTTTCTTTTGTCTGAGCTCTGAAGATTTCACATTCACAGCCTGTCTACTCAGGTTGCCTAATTTAAGTTCCTTTGGAGGATCCTTCACAAATGTCATTGTGCAACATTTATTTGCCAGCTAATCCCAGTTTTCTCCCCCTTCAAATCACTGGTTTTCAGTCCTGTTCTTTCCTAATCCACTTATCACTACCTTTCATATCCACAGTCTGTTACATGGGTTTGGAAGAAAATATAACTGTAAATCTGCAGAAAATAAACTTTTAAAAGAACAAAAGTAGTGTGCTGCATAACAAAATGTGTAGGCATATAAAAGGAATAACAAATTTACCTCGTTAAATTGAATTTATATATCTGTGTATACACATATTGCGTATGTGTTGTAAATATAATGCTACATACACATATATTTCTATGTACTTAACATTGAAAAGGATTATATGGTTTGGTCGTCTTTGTATTATTTCAAGAATTACCCATAGAAAGTATTTTGATAATCTTCCATTTCATAATTGCACATCTCGTAAGAAGATTCAAAGAACTGTGTTTTGCAGATAACACACGGCACGCTCAGAGTTCCCATCTCAGACTGTGGGTGGTGTGTTTTTCCGTTAATGTCGAGACTGCAAAATAATAACAAATGTTTGGCAGAAAGAATAAATTAAGATAAAAATTGCAGCAAAGATTGAATACCGCTGCTTGGCCTTTCAGGTGTAAAACCACTGCAAGATAGAAGTAATTTTGAGACGCCAAACCCACAGGGTCCATTTTAGATGTACTTTCTGAAAATGATAAAATCAAAATAAATGGCTGTGAACAGTGTGCTCCCATTACTGTAATAACTGTGAGATCAGGCCCATTTACTATCTTTCATGTTATTTTTTTTTTTTTAAGACAAGTTAACAGGGACAGAAGGTTGAAAAACTGCTGAACACCTCAGAATTGCCAAACGCTATAAGCAATGTTCACAATATGGATGGGGTGTTGTTCCTCCTACCACCCCCCCGCCCCCAATTGCTCTTTTGCTGGTTTCTATTTTAAAATTCAATTAGTCTGACTGAATTTTTGCAATATTCACCACGTTCATTAGACATTCAGTGTGAATTCATAATAAGAGCACTTAAAAGTCTAGTACAAACATGGACTAACACTTTTGTTTAGGTTACACTTGTAATACACGTTCTTAAAATGACACATATATCAAAATTAAAATATTTCCACAGATGGTGGGTGTTTTTTTGTGCAAATGGGCAGAAGGTTTTCTAATAAGTTGAAAATTCTAATCACTTTGAATACGGTTTTTATTAGCTTTGTTTTAAGAAACAGAGAAGATAAAGGAAAAACAAGGAAAATCATCGTTATGAAAGGTGTTCTATATGAGGATTAACTGACTCTACTCAGAAGACAAGAAAAAGACGGGTGAAAAGTTGTGGTAATTTTTGGACACAGAAAACGGCAGCTGAAATGAGTATACAAAAATTCAAAAATAAATAAAGAGTTTGCCATTAACAACATAAGGACGTTGTGGATCTCCCTGCTGCAGGACACTGCTGAAACCTTGCCTTAATTTAGAAGCAATTTGAAGAGAAGTCCGAAAGCATGTTTCAAGGCATATAAAACATATTTAAAGACGGTTCAGATTTAGGATTCTCCTGACGAGAAATCAGTGCGTGCTATTTGGGGTGACTGACACCACATACACACAACCGGTTTTCTTGTAGACAGGAAACTGGTGTAACTGGACAAGAAACACTGTCTTCATCTTCTGGACACAGTCCAAATTTTCCTATTAAAACTATGCAAAAGTATAAACTTTATATCTTTCAACATAAAAATGGAAGCTGGTGACGACACGTTATAAAATCCCATTCTTTTAGGTTACTCGTACCTACGTTGTTTTCAGATGGGCTCAAATGAAACACGATGGGGCGCTGAGAAAATTCAGTGGATGTGGTTCCTCAAGGCTTCCTAATAAAGGAAACATAAAGCATATATTTAGAATTAAATCCGGGCTCATTGGAGTTAGTGTGGATCTTGCATTTATTGCATTATTTAGTGATGATATAGTCTGAGCCATCTGCAGGACAGAGCCAACGCAACCCAGAATCACATATATTCTTATTCACAGAAAATGCGGGTTGTATTGTACTGCACTACAGAATGTGTTGCAGATGCAGAAAACTTAATATCTATTAATTCTTGGTTTGCCTATATAAATGGTTTATAGCAGGGTCTAACTTCCTTGATCTCTCTGATCATGGGTTTGTGGTAATTGGTCTATTGGGACTCATTCCCGTGTAGACACAAAATGGAATTATTTTAGACCCTTACTCACAGACTCTTAAGAACAATCCTATAAACTCTGAAATGCAGTTATTCCTGGTGGTATCGAAGCTCAATTCAAAGGCTTATGAAACGAAGATCTTTCAAAGATTCTGGAAAATTAAAAATTAAAGTATGCCAAAACTCTAATAATTTACATGAGAGTCAGGAGCAAAAAATTTAGCTTGGTTGTTAACAGCGTTGTAATCCAGTAAAAGAATTGTTTCCAATTTTAAAATGTTTGCATTGCGCACATAAGACTATGGCCAAAAATATGGCACTAATAAGGTGCGTTATGGAATCTTCCTACATTGAACAATATCCTCATGTGCTCTTCTACTCTCACACTTCCCAGAGAAAGAAAAGGATTAAACTTTTATCCAGGAACCAAATTATTTCAGTTGATCTAGCCTCTTATCTTGTCAGTACCCAAAGTGCAAGTATACAAATTTTTGTAGCATCTGTTCTAGTCAGGTCTATGGAAAGGGAGGAAAAAAAAAAATAATTAAAAAAGGCAAGATATCTAAGCATTGGAACATGTTTATTTCTCCCTAATAATGGAAATAGAAGTCTTAGTTACACATCCGATGGACAGCGAGTCAAGTTATAAGTCAAACTTTGTATTACAGAAAAGTCAAGAAGTTATTTAAGTAGGATCCTTTGCTTGTCTCGTAACTGTACGTTCACACTATACTAAAGTAAAGGAATTAGGCACCTCATATATATTGCTTTTCAGTGGGTTCTAGACTCTTGTCTTCCGCCGGAGCTTCTGAAAATTGGAGGGATGGGAATTACCAACACAGGGCAGGATTCTGTACTGAACATGTAGGAGTAAATTCTGTAGAGGGGAGTGTGGCGACAGCTAAATCTCAATGTTTTCAGTTGGATTTCTAACATGAATTGATTCCTTTTTTCAGGCTAAGTGTTGCCCCTGCAGTTTTCTGTTCATTTAAATAAAAATAGGTTACTATTATTAGAATATAATGATTATTCTTGAATCAAAATTATGAAGTTTAAATAATTAAAACCAAAACTGAATAAACCTACATTGTTTTCTCAGAATGCCAACCACTTTACAGAAAGTTATTTCATTCATAGCCTGGAAGATCAAAAAAAAAAAAAAGGCACTTCTTTGCCAGGATTCTCTGGCAATCTAGAAAAGTAGATAAAACTAAACTCCTCAGTTCTGGCTTGGCAGTTACATTGGAAGCAAATGAGAGACATGAGCCCTGTGAAGTCAGCAATCAGTTTCCAGTTGTTTTATTAATGATGGAGTACTAACAGCTACAAATCCCACTGATTATGGCATAAAAGGCGTTTTTTCTTAGGAAAAGGGGTCACACCTGAGTCTAATGTACTAGCAAGAAGAGCCTTTGGGGTTCAAAGATGTTTCTTCTACTAAAGTCCTTTCAAAAGGCACTTAATGAGTCTTTAGTGAAGTTGCATATGATCTTGAAGTTGCATGACCTATATGTTAATGAAGCTATTCCATTAATTCCATGTTCTTTTCAAATGTGTTTTAATAGATTTGAAGAAGACTAACAGCTGTCTCTTCCTGCAATTGGCCCATACACATTTTAGTTTGTACGGGACACAGAACTGAAGAGGACAGAAGGCAGGTGTAGTTTCGAAAAACGACTTTAACATACGCTATTTGTAAACCACTATTGCACTTGTCCTGAATGCTCTCCTGTAATTTTGATTGTTCTTCTGTTCACACCAACAAATTCAAAGAGTCTGTCAAGAGGAAGAAGAGAAATCGAGCACCTGATTTGCAGTGACTGCGAAAAGGAATTGTTGAAGGTAAGAGTTAATAGTGATTCTAAAATTAAGTTGCCAAGTATTCGATTCACAAGCCAATACCTTAAGAGAGAATTAAGTAACATTGACATCAGGCTGTGAGATGGATAAGGAGATACGTAGCGTAAAGAAATCTAAGTACCTCTTCAGAAAATCAAACCTGTTTACTATGAGGAAAAAAAATACCTTCCACTTATTATTTCTACTAAAAGGTTGCAACACTAAACTAAAATCACAATGCTGATATTCAGTACAATATTCAAACATAACCTTTATTCTAAGGATAAACATATTTTAGCTCATTTAGAATCATAGAACCTTTTCATTGGAAGAGATCCTTAAGATGATCGAGTCCAACAATTCGTTTACACAGACGGAAAAACAGTTCTCAAAAAGGGGTGATGCATGTGTTTATTTGTATAAAAGCTCAAATGACATCAAGCTGAAATTTCACAAATATTTGTTCAATGGTAACAAACATTTGAGACTGCCTAGTATTGTTCATCTGATTTTTAGATGCATTTTGCTCATCCTGTTCTTTTCACATACTGGGACAAGTCTTATTCTTTGATAACGGAAGAACAAACTTTGGCCTTTTCTCTCTACTTGTATGCAATCTGATCAGCATTTGAGGAGCGAAAAGAAGGATCTGTCTTTAGTGTATATTTCAGACCTAATTAGCATAAAAAAGCAAAATCTCCCAAAAAAACCCATAAGACAAAACCAGCTTACTTGTGTAAACATTTAAATGGAAGTTGCTAGTTGGACTAAATTCCATTTAGTGTTTACATCCATATACCTCTCCAGAAAAAGTAAAATAAATGATACAACAGATCCTTGAGCCTGGAATGATTTAAGCTCTGGGAGGGTTATTAAGGAGGAGATTTCTCAGAAGGCCCCAAAGTCTGTTAACATCCATTTCCACCTTCCACCCCATTGGCATTGCCTGAAACAACACATAACTCAGGTACTGGTGACCATGCAACCTATTAAGGCCACATTTGCTGGCAGCCATGGGAGCGCATAATTTTAATTGTCCTTGGCAAGTTCAGAGCTTTTCTTTTTTCACTGGGAATCACACACAGAACCCCAGACTGGTTGGGGTTTCAGGATCTCTGCAGATCCCCCAGTGCAACCCCCCTGCTCACGCAGGGTCACAGAGCAGATCACACAGGTGGGTCCAGGCGGGTTTGAATGTCTCAGAGAAGGAGACTCCACACCTGCTCTGGGCAGCCTGGGCCAGGCTCTGGCACCTCCCAGCAAACAAGTTTCTCCTCACGTTCAGATGGAGCCTCCTGTCTTTCAGTCTGTGCACGTTGCCCCTCACCCTGGCGCTGGGCACCACTGAACAGAGTCTGGTCCATCCTCTGACTCCCACCCTGAGCTATTGATCCATTGATCAGATCCCTCTCAGCTTCTCTTCTCCAGCTCAACAGCCCCAGCTCTCTCAGTGCCTCCTCAGCACAAAGATGCTCCAGACCCCTCAGCATCTTTGTGTCCCTGCACTGGACTCTCTCCAGTAATTCCTTGTCCTTCTTCAACTGGGGAGCCCAGAACTGGACCCAGAACTGCAGATGGGGCCTCCCCAGGGCAGAGCAGAGGGGGAGGAACAACCTCCCTGACCTGCTGCTCACACTGTTCCTCATGCACCCCAGGTACCGTTGGCCTCTTGGCCACAAGGGCACACTGGTGACTCATGGTCACCCTGTTGTCCCCCAGAACTCCCAGGTCCTTCTCTGCAGAGCTGCTTTCCTGCAGGTAACCCCAACCTGTACCGGTGCCTGGGGTTGTTCCTCCCCAGGTGCAGGACCCGACACTTGCCCTGGTTAAACTTGTTCAGGTTCTCTGCCCAGTCCATCCAGGTCTGTCTGGATGGCAGTACAGCCCCTGGTGCGTCAGCCCTTCCTCCCAATTTGGTGTCATTTTTTGAGGTGGAAAAAACTCTTCAGTGCTGTTGTAGCACCTTGTACACTAGCAAGAAGGACCCTGGATGGGTGCTAGAGCTGTGAGCCTTGACCCAGCTGCTGGCTCGTCCCTGGATGTGACATGACAAATTACTCAACATGATGATAGTGTGAGGAGCAAATTACAGATGGGAGATGGCTGGATGGCTTGGGTGGTTGCTGGTTTTCAGACCCAACAGAAAAACAGCTTTAACTTCAAAATACAGTAGACTCCTTCTTTTTATAGACCTTGTCCTACCGGCTTATGTCTAATGTCAAATCAGAGTACTCTCTCTCAAAGAAAAGAAGAAAATCATTACTGATTAATTATGTCAACTTTTGCAGGAAATAAGCAATTAGATCTTGCACACAGGGCAAAATAAAATCAATAGCATCATTCAACTTTCTACAACAATTAATGTCTGGAAGACAGGAGTAGTGACAAGTAAGGCTAATCTGGAGCTGCCAAACCTGAAATACTTCATGAAACAATGAGGTAGAGGGTTTCTTACTGTAATAGCCTGTAAAATAACAACAGCTACAACAAAAGATGTATAGCCGGACGAGGTAAAGAAATCATTCAAAATCCCTTGGAAACTAAGAGTGTAGAATTTTCAAATAAGGAATCATATACTTCAGAATAAATATAACACACTGGTCTCTCCTGTGCCAGCATCAGAGAACAGGAAGAGACAGAGGCCCAGGTGATAAAATAGATACACTGATCATTTATATTTCTTTTTTATCACCTTGATTATATTAAACATTCTTTTATTTGTGTTTGCATTTCAGAGAAGTCAAGTCACAAGCTTACCTATACTCTGAAGGTTCTCATGTGTATTTCCCTTGCTACAGCATCATCTATAGCTATTTTTTTCTCTTTTAAACTGTTTTACTCCCTTTTTTTCCAACATAGATTCTAACTATATAGCAGCCTTTCTTCTCTTTTTTTTTTTCCATTTTCATTTTCTTATCCTTATCTTTGCACTTGTGGTACATTATTCCATCTTTCTGTGTTTCTCCTAGCTCATTTAGTCTCATTTGCTCTTTTGTTCTGTGTTTTTTTTAAGTAAATTATCTCATTTGCTCATAAGGCTCAAGTGGAAGCTTTGGTATCACAGTAATATTACATTATAGTTTACTTAGCTAAAGTTCTACTTTGACTTCCTCTAAGTTTCTTAAAGAAACTTTTAAACTGACCTTTTTTCCTTAAAAGCACCTACAACAAAGCCTTTGTCTTCATTTTGTTTTGCAGAATTTTAAGAAAAATAACATGGACAATTCAGAAATAATAACCTGAAAATTACTCTGAGTGTAAAGGAAATTGTACATTTGGGCTTCCGTGTTCCTTGTCCCTGGTCTAGACTCATTACCCTGAGGACAAGACACGAAAATAAGTTCTAAAAGACTGTTTTGAGATTCACATGATGGGACTTGGTAGAATATGAACTAAAATTGTTTAGAGAGGGAGGGCCTGTATATATTATTCTGTGATTGGCAGTTTGAATGCACCACATCTCTGATGCTTTACCGACCATCTTTCTCAACAATTACCTTGACAACAAAAATAATCAAGACAGAATAAAAATATATGCATGAGTTGGACAGAATACCATTCAAAACCTATATAGCTTTGACACAAAGGGCCGGCCTTCCTTCCTTCCTCCCTCCCTCCCTCCCTCCCTCTCTCCCTTTCTTTCTTCCTCTCTTTTTTTTCTTCCTCTCTTTCTTTCTCCCTTTCCTTTCCCTTTCCTTTCCCTTTCCTTTCCCTTTCCTTTCCCTTTCCTTTCCCTTTCCTTTCCCTTTCCTTTCCCTTTCCTTTCCTTTCCTTTCCTTTCCTTTCCTTTCCTTTCCTTTCCTTTCCTTTCCTTTCCTTTCCTTTCCTTTCCTTTCCTTTCCTTTCCTTTCCTTTCCTTTCCTTTCCTTTCCTTTCCTTTCCTTTCCTTTCCTTTCCTTTCCTTTCCTTTCCTCCCCTTCCCCTTCCCCTTCCCCTTCCCCTTCCTTTCCCCTTCCCTTCCCCTTCCCTTCCCCTTCCCCTTCCCTTCCCCTTCCCTTCCCCTTCCCTTCCCCTTCCCTTCCCCTTCCCTTCCCCTCCCTTCCCTTCCCTTCCCCTTCCCTTCCCCTTCCCCTTCCCCTTCCCCTTCCCCTTCCCCTTCCCCTTCCCCTTCCCTCTTTTCTGTCAAATACACAGATAATAACCCAAGTTACCAACAATGAGGTGAGGAACTACGAACGACAGGGGGAGGAACTGCAACCGCCCAGCTCACCTGCATCAGCTCCTCCAAAGATGGTCAACAATTGAGCCTTTTCCACTTGTGCTAAACACGGAAGTTTTATTCAACAGAAAATAATACAGAAGAAATCCAGAAAATTGGTTTAGTGTTGTCACCTACTGGACCTGGAATTACTGACTGTAGGAAGGGATCTCTGAACATAGAAGAGCACTTTATGTTTCACATATTCTTGCACTAAGCAGATATCCTCAGCTCCACATCCCCACATTCCAGATGTTCACACATCCTTTCCTAAAGTAGTGAAAATTCAGAATTTTTAGCCAGAGGAGGTGGGAGAAACAGACAATACCATTAATGGTATTGGCAACGGTATTGACAGATAATGCCAGTAAGTTAAAAAGCCATTTAAAGACATTCAGTTAACAGATGCACAAAAGGGTAGTGGGGAAATAATAGCCACAGAGACACCCTCTTCTAACCGTAATAAAATGTTTGTAAGTGCTATGAAAATAGCATTGAAAGGGAACGGGTGACTTGCCCTTCTCCCTGGGAGCCTAAGAGACCTTCCTACACCCAGCGTCCCACTTTACACTGAGTCCTGCAACTTAGATCTTAAATTTAGCACATTAAAGAGATAAAAGAGTTTTATCAAGTTTAGAAGAGGTCGTGCAATATACATGCCTTAGGTTTCCTTTCTGCTAACTTAACACCATGAGTTGTGCTACAGGAAGGACAACTGTGCTCACCTGTGTATCCTTACAAAGAATGATGAATCAAACATTCTTGCTTGTACCAATTTCATTGTAATAAAAATCACACAGGAAAGATTGTAGTTTGGAATATCCATTATCAAGACCTTCTGACAGGTATCCGTCATGGAAAATAGGGAAGAATCTCGAACTGAAAAAGGTTGGAAACTATTTTCAGCAGCTCAAATAATCTGATTTATTTTTCTCTTTCAAGTGGAGTTACATCCCACCCATTTCAAAAAAAGATTATAAAACCGTGTGGGACATCCCGGAGATGTCAGGTGCTAAGAGAAACCTAAAGAAACTTGCAATCAAATGCTGAAAAGAGAAGCCTTGCCTATTTTCTTTCTTGTCTTCACTGTCACCACCAGCCTGTTGTCTGACAGCACAGTGAGCTCCTCAAAAGTACAGCACAAGAGATTATTCTGACGTGAGGTCTTTACAAACGCTGTTTATTACGAAGCCGCCTCTGAAGTGGCTCACACCGACCTGGCAGTAACTGCGAGGAGAAAACTTCCAAATACACATTGAGAGCTGGAATTTTCTCAGCACACTCCCTCAGGAAAGAAAACTATCTGTAGAGGGTTTAGATTGCAGGGTGACAATAAAACCCTGGCAGATGTATTGTTAACCCCCTCTCCCCCGCTTCCCCCTTCAGCTCCTCCATCTCCCCACTTCCCACTAAGGACAGGGGATCGGGAGAGAAAGAAGGACAGAGAGAAGAGAGTTGGAAAAATTAAAAATGTTTTACTAATGCTACTGATAAAATAGAGAAAATAATACAAAATATACAAAACCAATCTTGAAAGTCCCAGCAACTGCAGAACCGGCACCCGAAGTCCTGGACTGGACTCTACAGCCAACCGGAGCTGGCGAACTTAGGCCTCAGTTCGCAGGGACGACTAGCAAGGTCCTCTTCTAGTGTCGGCCATGAGGAAAAGGGACGAGATCCTCGTGATCTCCCACTTTTATATGAAGTATTCATGTGAATGGAATGTTATACTCTGTTGGTCGGTTTCTTGGTCACCTGTTTCTCATTGCCCCTCTCTTGAGATGTAAATCTGTCCTTATCAGTAACCTCGCATTCCATTGCTGTGTTTACCAAAACATACATCTGGTTCTCCAGGAAAATGCAGCTAATATGAAGCTTTAGCTGACAGCCAAATTCACTAAAAGAGAAACTTGTTTTTTAACAAAACCAGGACATCATCAAAGCCAAGTTCCACCTGGATTAGTGCACACGACAAGATGGTCGTTAAAGCAGCTTGAAATAAGAAAAAAAGCAAACCATTAAAGAAAACTATTGTATCTCAGAGTTCTGGAAATGTCTTAATTAGTAGCTAACTGAGCATAGAACAGCACACAATTTTATTCCTATCACTGTTTAAATGAAATCTTTATCCAAATCTAGAAACTGTTCTTCCCAACATGTCTAAACTTATTGTTTGGTTTCCTCTTCAAGATTAGTGTGGCTGCCTGTTGAATTCAAGGAGCAAAGTCATTAATATGGGCACAATTTGGTGTTGTTTTGTTTTGTTTGAATTTTAGTACTATCAATAGAAATGACAATTTAATGCCAGGTTTTCATTTTTCAAGAATGATATTTTTTTGTACCAGGAATTATATTTCTTCTGGCCTTTTCAACTCGAGGAATTTAATCCGTTCATGCATATTCACTCACATTAACGCCTGAACATCCGTATCTATGCTTATATACATTCATATATACAAGTGTATATACACAGGCTAAAATAGAAAATTATTTAGACAATACTTAATTTGAAAAAAACAGTATACATTTTTGTATACATCTTTTTTTTTTTTTTTTTTTTCAAATTCTGGTGAATGGTTGTTTAGATTTTGGATTGATTATCTGGCTGAGTGGAAGGGGAAGGGAAGAAATCTTTTCAAATCATCTTTGGATTTTGTCTGTGTGTTTTAGAATTTTACAAGTTGAATGAGAATATCTGACACATACAGCTAAAGACTTTCATACTAAAAATACAGCTCTTTTATTATACTGCTAAAGAAGAGATGAAATTTTGGTCTTTAAACCAACAGATTAATGTCCATGAAGAATATGAAGTATTTTGACCAATCTAGATTTCTAAAGTGACTCCATTAGCAATCACCATCCAGTAAACCTCCACTGGATACCATGTATTCTCTTTCACCTTGTGAGGGATTTTATAAAACAATGTCCCTAGGACGAGGTTTCTGAAATCAATGAGAGAGGCCCAGATTTTAAAGGGACCCAACTGCGCAAGGGTAAAGGACATGGGGAAAAACAGGAGGTGAAATGTATAATTCCAATGAAAATTTCAGGGAGCTCCAGTTCAGAAGAACAGCAAAAATAATCTGCGCCAAACTGAATTATGGCTTCTCATCCCATTCTGGACATGTACTAGCAATGAAGGAGACAATGACCTGAATTTGGTTTTATTTGTACAATAAATTTTATTTCCCCTGTTCCCAACTGATTTTGTCAGATAAAAAAGTGTCTGAAATAAGGAATAAATGGAAACAGGCATGACCTATATTAATAGAATCCTTCACTGACCCGAGTAAGTCTGGTATCCTATCTTTAGTAAACTACCAGGCCAGAAAAACAACAATAAAGAAATAAACTCTTGGAGTCTTGCACTGGCTCAATACCTCACACCAACACTGGGTTAAGAAGGGCTTAAAGTTTTAAAAGCCATTTTTAAGAATTTTCCATTTGTATGTATTGACAGAAAGTCTATACATCTGTGTATATTCTAGAGTCTGCTCATGACTGAATATTCTTATGAATGTTCTCACCAACATCCATAAAAAGTATCTCAGTTTGTTTCATTGAAGAGAAAAAAAAAAAATTGACAAACTTGCTGAAATTTAACTTTTGTCAGGAGGAAATAAATATTTCATGTTAGAAAAAGAAATATTTTGTATAGAGATATACAGCAGCAAATTATTTTTGGAAAAACAAAACAAAACAACAAACGACAAACCAGAAATCTCTTCAACTGATTTATTAGTGTCTCATCTAGGAATTTTACTAACACTCAAAATAGTTCTTTTTTTTTTCTCAAAATTAAAGTTGATTTTCCTGCTTAAGCATTCCCTCCAATGTGTATATATTTTTCTGTACAATCTACAGTCATATATGACAGAAAAGGGATCACTTCCTGCTTTGCTCTCATTGAAATCACCCATTCATTTTTAGGAAAAATTTGTGTTGGACACATATCTGATGTCTTCGACAAAAGTTCCTTTGAAGCATTTGGAATTTCAGATTCTTCTTTAAAGAAAAACATGAATAACTAGTTTTACTATAGAAACAAAATCATAGAATCACAGAATCATTTCAGTTGGAAGAGTTCTCCATGATCCTTAACTCCCACAGAAAAATTTCGACTCTGTTTCTGACCGGTACAGATAACCTGGGAAGGAATGCATCACATTTCCATTCACCTTTTTGTATGGATTAATTAGGTTCTAAGTACTTAATTATCAGCTCTACTTACTTTCTTAGTATTGGGTTATGTTCAGTTCAGGGTAGACCGAGGACTCAAGTTGACAGAAGGAACTAGAAGGAACGAATCCTTCCAATGCTCCGCTCCCCTCATGAAGCGATGTGTCAAGCACTCCTAAGAATCTTTCACAGCAGCTCAACACCCCAAGAAAACACTCGGGGAGCACTGTCCTGATACAATTTTGCCAGTCCACACGGTGGATATTTGATTTAATGGAGCAGCAAATCGAAAATGCCCAATGTCATTTCCCAGAATTCCCAATCGTCCAAGGGGCTGCTTGCTGTAGTTAATTTTCCCTTCTGTTCAAATGTACTGAAAGATAGACCTGAAACAGAATGTAACATCAAGAAAGAAATCCGTGGCTTATCTTCAACATGTGCAAACTTGAAAACCAAGAATATAAATAAATTTAATCCATATGTGCTTTTGCCAAAAAGTAAAATTTTCAAGTATATCATGTATTGAAACATTCTAGTGGTTGTTCATCCCAAGAGAAGATGCTGCTTGTTGAGCAAATGCACTGTCGAGGGTTAAGATTGCGGGGTGACAATAAAACCCTGGCATATGTATTGCTAACCTCCTCTCCCCACCACTTCCCCCTTCAGCCCCTCCCTCTCCCCTCTTCCCACTCAGGACAGGTGATTGGGAGGGAAAGAAGGACAGAGAGAAGAGAGCTGGAAAAATTAAAGATGTTTTACTAATGCTACTAATGAGAATAGAGAAAATAATACAAAATATACAAAACCAATCTCGAAAGTCTCAGCAACTGCAGAGCCAGCACACAAAGTCCTGGACTGGACTCTCCAGCCAACCGGAGCTGGATTCAGTCTGTCACAGTATCACAGTATCACAGTATGTTTGGGATTGGAAGGGACCTCAAAAGATCATCTAGTCCAATCCCCCTGCTGGAGAAGGAACGCCTAAGTGAGGTCGCACAGGAAGATGTCCAGGCGGGTTTTGAATGTCTCCAGAGAAGGAGACTCCACAACCTCCCTGGGCAGCCTGTTCCAGTGCTCTGTCACCCTCACTGAGAAGAAGTTTCTTCTCAAATTTAAGTGGAACCTCTTGTGTTCCAGCTTGATCCCATTACCCTTTGTCCTATCATTGTTTGTCACCGAGAAGAGCCTGGCTCCATCCTCATGGCACTCACCCTTTATATATTTATAAACATTCATAAGGTCACCCCTTAGTCTCCTCTTCTCCAAACTAAAGAGACCCAGCTCCCTCAGCCTTTCTTCATAAGGGAGATGCTCTACTCCCTTGATCATCTTCATTGCCCTGCGCTGGACCCTCTCCAGCAGTTCCCTGTCCTTCTTGAACTGAGGGACCCAGAACTGGACACAATATTCCAGATGTGGTCTCACCAGGGTGGAGTAGAGGGGAAGGAGAACCTCTCTCGATCTACTAGCCACCCCCCTTCTAATACACCCCAGGATGCCATTGGCCTTCCTGGCCACAAGGGCACAGTGCTGGCTCATGGTCATCCTGTTGTCCACCAGGACCCCCAGGTCCCTTTCCCCTACACTGCTCTCTAATATGTAATTTCCCAAGCTATACTGGAACCTGGGGTTGTTCCTGCCCAGATGCAGGACTCTACACTTGCCCTTGTTAAATTTCATTAGGTTATTCCCCGCCCAACTCTCCAGCCTGTCCAGGTCTCTGGATGGCAGCACAGCCTTCTGGCGTGTCAGGCACCCCTCCCAGCTTAGTGTCATCAGCAAACTTGCTGATAGTACACTCTATTCCCTCGTCTAAATCGTTAATGAATATATTGAATAATATTGGCCCCAGTACTGACCCCTGAGGCACTCCACTAGATACTGGCCTCCAACTAGACCCCGCACCATTGACTACCACTCTCTGGCTTCTCTCCTTAAGCCAGTTTGCAACCCACCTCACTAGTCTATTGTCTAGACCACACCTCCTCAACTTAGCTGTGAGGATGCTGTGGGAGACTGTGTCAAAGGCTTTACTGAAGTCAAGGTAGACCACATCCACCGCTCTGCCATCATCCATCCACCTTGTTACATTCTCATAAAAGGCTATGAGGTTGGTCAAGCATGACTTACCCTTGGTAAAGCCATGCTGACTGCCCATCATAACCCTCTTATCCTTGATATGCCTTGAGATGGCACCAAGGATAAGCTGTTCCATTACTATTCCAGGGACAGAGGTGAGGCTGACCAGTCTATAATTACCCGGGTCCTCCTTCTTGCCCTTTTTAAAGACTGGAGTGACATTTGCTTTCCTCCAATCCTCGGGCACCTCCCCCGTTTTCCAAGTCTTGGCAAAGATGATGGAGAGCGGTCCAGCAATGACTTCAGCCAGCTCCCTCAGCACCCGCAGATGCATCCCATCTGGACCCATGGATTTATGGATGTCCAGACTATCTAATTGCTCCCTAACCTAGTCCTCATCGACTAAAGCAAACTCCTCCATTGACCTGGCGTCATCCAGGGTCTCAGGGGTACAGGGCTCCCCAGGACAGCCTCCAGCAGAGTAGACAGAGACAAAGAAGGCATTCAGTAATTCTGCCTTCTCTGTATCTTCTGCCACCAGGGCACCCACCCCATCCATTAGTGGGCCTACATTGCCTCTGGTATTAGTTTTATCTGCTATGTATTTGAAAAAGTTCTTTTTGCTGTCCTTGACCCCTCTCGCCAGCTGTAATTCTAAGGAGGCCTTGGCTATCCTAGCTGCCTTCCTACATCCTCTAACAGCAGCCTTATATTCTTCCCAAGTGGCCAGCCCCTGCTTCCACGACCTGTAAACTCTCCTTTTCTGCTTGAGCATACCCAACAGATCCCTATTCAACCACACAGGCCTCCTGGCTCCCTTCCTTGACTTCCTTCGTGTGGGGATGCTCTGATCCTGAGCGTGGAAGAAGCAATCTCTGAATGCAATTCAGCTATCTTGGGCCCCTTTTCTTTCAAGCAGTCTTGCCCATGGGATTTCCCCCAGCAATTGCTTGAAAAGGCCAAAGTTAGCCCTGCTAAAGCCCAGGGTTGCAATTCTACTTGCTATTCTGTTCCTGCCACCCAAGATGCTGAACTTTACCATCTCGTGGTCACTGCAACCCAGGCAGCCCTCAACCTTTACTGCTTCGACCAGACCCTCCTTGTTAGTGAGGATGAGATCCAGCAGTGCACCTCTCCTAGTCGGCTCCTCCACCATCTGCATGAGGAAGTTCTCATCAATGCACTGGAGGAACCTCCTGGACTGTGGCTGGCTGGCTGAATGGTCCTTCCAGCAAACATCAGGGAAGTTAAAATCCCCCACAACAACCAGGGCCTGTGACTGTGAGGCCACTCTCAGCTGCCCATAGAAGGCCTCATCAACTTCCTCAGCCTGATCTGGTGGCCTGTAACAGACACCTACAACAGTATCACCCCTGCCAGCCTGCCCCTTGATCCTGACCCATACACTCTCAACTCGCTCCTCATCCACTCCTGGGCAGAATTTAGTACATTGTAGTTGCTCTCTCACATAGAGAGCAGCTCCACCACCACGCCTGGCTGGCCTGTCTTTCCTGAAAAGGGCATAGCCATCCATGACCACATTCCAGTCATGTGAACTGTCCCACCATGTTTCTGTAATTGCCACTAGATCATAATCTCCCGACCGAGCACAGGATTCTAACTCCTCCTGCTTTTTCCCCATGCTGCGTGCATTGGTGTACAGGCATTTCAGGGAGCAAGCAGAGCACACCGATTTCTCCCTAGGGGCATAGGAGGCCACCCGGTCCTCATCAGTTTTAGAAAGCTGCCCGACTGGGACAAGCCCAGCTACAACCCCACCCCCCTTCGAGCCTAGTTTAAAGCTCTCCAAATGAGCCCGGCTAATTCCTGCCCCAGCATCCTTTTGCCCCTGTGAGATAAACCTTTCCCGTGTAACACTGTCCGGACTGGTGTCTTATAAAACCAACCATTATCAAAAAATCCAAAGCCCTGCCTGTAGCACCAGTTTTGGAGCCAACCATTAAGAGACTGAATTTTCCTATTCCATCCCACATTGTCACTTGAAGATGGAAGGAGTGAAGAGAAGATCACTTGAGCCCCTGAGTCTTTCACCATCCTTCCCAAGACCTTGAAATCGTTCTTCATTCCCCTCAGACTATGGGAAGCAGCTTCCTCCCCATCTGTCTGGAAGACCAGCAGCGGGTAGTAGTCTGTCGGGTGCACCAGTTTGGGGAGCTCTCTAGCAACATCCTTGATCTGGGCTCCAGGTAGACTACAAACTTCCCTAAGATGAGGGTCAACTCTGTATATTGGTCCCTCTGTTCCTTTCAGAATGGAATTTCCTATTACAATCACCCTTCTCTCTTTCTTATCAGAGGCAGTCTTAAGTTGTGAAATCAACCGCCTCTTCCTATGTGATCTTGTAGGCAGGCTTGGCACCACTTCCTCACCTACCTCTTCTTCAAGATCCAGGGCCTCAAACCTATTACGGAGGGGCACCTGGGGAGACAAAGCAGGCAGGGAGGGGGGGCTGCCTGTGACGCCGAACCAGAATACGCTTCCAACCCTCGTTGTCTTTTAGGTCCCCTACCTCTGCCTGACAGCAACAAGGGTGGGGCCGTCTCAGGACTTCTGCCTCTGTCCGAGAGGGCAGGAGGTCCATCTCCTTTTGGGGGGTACCTCCCTGGGACCTTTCCGACTGGCACGTCAGGGTGTTACTCCACCAGTCGATCTCCCTTTCGCACTCCCTGATGGTCCTCAGCGTCTCAATCTCCTCCTTAAGTTTCACAACCATGTCGAGCAGATCTTGCACCTTCTCACACCTCACACAGGTGGAGTGCTGGCCTCCCCAGCAGGCTCTGGCACTCCCTGCAGCCGGAGACCTGAACAGCCACCGTTCGGGACAGAACCTCCTCAGTCTGCATTGCCACAGTCTGTTAGAGACAAGATCTCCTCCTGGAGGTGACCATGGTCGTCAGCAGTCTGGGATGCTAGCAATAAATTAGAGGGGCTGACAAGCAACAAGTGCTCTCTGCACCCTGCTACACAAGCTACCACACCTGCTGCTGCAGCACAGTATGGGTGGGACTCACCCGCTACACAAGCTGGTTGCTCCTCCCTACACCTGGTGGTCAGCGACTAGTGGCTGCCCTCCCAAAGGCTTTTTCAAGGCAAGGGGAGGGGGTGTGGTCACTGTCACCGTGGGAACACCCCCCGCCACGTCAGCCGCTCTCTCGCAATGGCTGCCGGGGCTGCAGGGATCGGGACTCGCCGGGAATCACGCTGTCCCTGTACGTTTCCCTCTGAGCTTCCTAATCTCGGCTGAACCTCGTGGTCGGCTGAACCCCGCCGGCTCCGGCTCTTGCTGGGCTGGCTCCCATCAGCTGACTGATCTTCACTAGGCCTCAGTTCGCAGGGACGACTAGCAAGGTCCTCTCCTAATGTTGGTCATAAGCAGAAGGGAAAAGGGATAAGATCCTCGTGATCTCCCACTTTGATATGAAGTATTCATGTGAATGGAATGTTATACACAGTTGGTCAGTTTCTTGGTCACTTGTTTCTTGTTGCCCCTCTCGTGAGATGTCCATCCATGCTTATCAATAAGTTTGTATTCCATTGCTGTGTTTCCCAAAACATGGATCTGGTTCTCCAGGAAAATGCAGCTAATATGAAGCTTTAGCTGACAGGCAAATTCACTAAAAGAGAAACTTATTTTTAACAAACCAGGACATGCACAAACAGATGAACAGACTGGGAGAATATCTAAACAGGTATATATCTAAATATTCATATATTCTTTTCTCTCAGTCTGAATTTGTGCTGGTTGTTTTAATCAGTGAACAAAATCAGTCCTCTTGGACTTTTCACCTGAGGGAAAAAAAACTTTAAAAAAACTTTTGAAAAATGTTTTAAAACTTGTTTTACTTGCTTATTCTGCCACTCTGAAGAAGGATTAGAAATAGAGTCCTCAGTGTTTATCAGATCACATTAGAGATTTTTAAAATACTTCTTGGATTGCATTTATTTGCAGGTTACTTACAACATCCTGTAGCTGGATTCTCCAGCTCCATGATAGAAGTCAGGCTCTGCCTTCATTATTTAGCCACACAGTGTTGTTTATTCTTTGACCTCACATTTTAAGGCGAAGCTGATTTCTCCACATACATTTTAAAGCATTTCCCCCAGGTAATATTCAGGACACCAGAAATTAAGTTCCAAGGTTCCCAGCCTTTCAAGGGTTAGAAAATGTCGTAGGGAATACTGATAGAAGCTTGAAAGAATTGGGTTGAAAAAGGAAAGACTTTGAGCTGACAGCTCTGGCAGCTGCAAAAAGATCTGTCTGGAAATGCGAGCAAGAAAAATCCTGCAAGGCAGAACAGAGGACGCACTATTTAGCTTCTTCTTGAATTATGCAAGGTTATATTTTCACCCTTTGGACCCAGTGTGAAAAATAACTTCTGTTTCAATTGAGTGTGTTCTCTTCTGGACAGCTAAACCACAAACCTCCCATTGTGTCTTACACAGCCCCTCCTTGGTATAATGGGTTTTATACAACCACCAAGACTTCTTCTGTTGACTCATTTTGGAGGATTTTACCATTTTACTGGTCAGTTTGGTATGCCTGAATTTTTATGTATTAGGTTTTCCCTGATTAGGTCACCAGGATTGTTCTGCTTGTCACTGTTCCTCTGATTCTTCCTAGGACATAGTATTTGATTTTCTTAGCTGTTGGTCATAAAGGATCAGGAAATACATTTCTGCTAAGGAAATTATAAATTGAAGAACTAAGGGAGAGGTCATTCAGGTGTCTGGTTGCAGAATCAAGCTAAAAATAGGTAACAAAACATAGTTAGAGTTCAGATGTGAATTATCCCTCTCCACAGGTGGTTACGAAGTAGAAATGAGAACCAAAACCTTGTTTGATTTAAAATCAGGTAATAACTAACTCTTCTGATATAGTATTGATATTGTAAAATACCTCCAGGTATGTTTGAAAGTCAGTATGCTGGCTCCAGAGCAGAGAATAATGACTTCCCATGTTTAAAAGAATAAAATATATCATGTTCTGGTAATTAGGGCTTTATTGCTTTGATCGTATTTTTATATGCACAAATAATGGCTCATAGGAAATCACAAAGAGTATTTAGTTTTGTCTTTAACTTCACAAAGTCGTATAATCCTATTGAAGACTATCTTGTGGTACAAAATCTTTCTTTTATTCATTACATGAGGTTTTTGATCCTTTGTCTCTGACATGTCTCGCATCAGCTACAACGGACAGTCACCTTCAGCCTCTCACAAAGGATCATTAACACTAAACTCAAATCTCATCCTGGGACTGAGCAGTGACAGGACCAGATTGTTACTGAATCTCTAAAGATGCAGGTCATGACTTGTAAAAGTCCATGGAAATGACGCACCCAGCTCAGGTTGCCGTGTCTGGGTGTGTGTCTTGCTCCTTTTCCTTATAATTTCAGTTCGAAGAGGTCCTTAGGTCACCTTACTGAAAAATAAACTCACGCTCAACATATCCTTGCCAATTAATGTGAGCGACCAGGTTTGTTCTGCTCGCTGCTAATGAACAGGTTTTTTTCCCTGAATGTTCTTGGTTATCTCTTCCTTCAAAAGATTTATCATTTTTTGCACTGAATAGGCCCTTGACCAGACACCCTTAAAAGAGCAGACACTCTCATTCCACATACCCTTACAAAGCTACGTGATTTTCACAGTTGTCACCTAGTGAAGAACTGTCAGTACTTGAGTATGTTGAACAGAATTGATTGTTTTATCCTTTTGTTGTGTTAATTCAGTTCAATGTATTAATTCCTGGTAAAAGCCCTTCATGTACAAAATTGATAAAATGCAGGAAAAGTGTAATTTTGCCCGTCATTCCTATTGTTTCTGACTAGAACACCCTCTGATAAAACAGAAAAAAAAAAAAAAAATGAAAGAAAAAACCCAAGCAAACAAACAAACAAACAAAATGTAAATCACTTACTTTAACCCTTGACTTCTTATCTGTACCTGATAGGGGTTAGAGAAGTTTTATGATCAGAACTGACTGTGAATTATCCTCAGGGGTTCACCAGGAAGCTGACCCATGCAATCATCTGGTGAAGGCACTAAAAACATGTAAGTTTTCAGTGATATGGAATCACAGAATAATTTTGGTTGGAAGAGACCCTCGGGATCATGGAGTCGACCCATAACCCACCCCTGGCACTGCCCCATGTCCTGAGAACCTCATGTCCGTCTGTCCAGCCCTCCAGGGATGGTGACTCCAGCACTGCCCTGGGCAGCCTGTTCCAATGCCCCACAGCCCTTTGGGGAAGAAATTGTTCCCCACATCCACCCTCAACCTCCCCTGGTGCAACTTGAGGCCATTTCCTCTGGTCCTGGCGCTTGTTCCTGGCGAACAACTCTATTCACCACAACTCTTTGGGCCCAGTCCTCCAGCCAGTTCTTTACCCATCGCAGATACACCATCCAGGCCATGAATTGCAGCTTCTCCAGGAGATGCTGTCTGTTTATCAGAGTCTCAGATTAAGACAGTAGTCTACATTCATATCAAGAAAGTCGTATGAACAGAGTACAAAAATTAACATTTGAAGATCAGTTTATAAGAAAGTTGTTAATTCTAGATTACTACAGTCCTTGCCCAATCTTTGAGCTAGTTATATTCAGGAATACAAGAAGTGGCCTTTTTACAGTAGAAGTGATACCACCTTGTAAAACAATCTTTGGTTTCTAAAGCTTCTTTGATGCTTGAGGGAGCACTGGAAGGCTGCCACCTGGAATGGGTTTGAGGAGACAATGGATTTTACAACAGCAAATACATTTTTAATTAAAATACAAAAGACTTCTTGTTTATCTCTGAAATTCAAGCGTGACTTTCAGTGGTATAACATGATAACAGTGAAGAGTAAACAGCAACTCCCGCATTCAGATATAGCGCATATTCATACCAAACCTTTTCCAAAGCTGTATGCAATGTTTCTGTGTTTGAGAATAAAATGTCATTCTTGATAGCTGTGACTAACCAAAAGAAAAATAAAAAAAGGAAACAATAATGGAATAAAGCTCAGAGGAGATGGGTGAGGGCGATGTGACTCCCTGAGTCAGACAGAACAATCATGGGGGAGTTAATATGTATAAAAACTGAACACAAAATACACTGAAAACACAATACAAGTGTAGGAACACTTAAACAAAATGCGGCAATTTTGCATTGTGTTTTCAGTATATTTTGTATGTCTGCTAAACCAAAGAGCTCACATAACACCAAATAATTTCAAATAAATAAATAAATTTGATATTAAATTAAGCCCTCCGCTTGTAGGATATCTAAAAGAACCTGGTCAGTGAGTTTTGGACTCTGATGATAGTGTAATTAGATGCTAAAATTGGGCAGGGGGAAAAGGGGTGAAAAAGAAAGAGAAGTAATTAAAAAAACACCAAGTTTTTGCCCGTTTCCCTCGTACTTTCGCAGCATTCACAGCCTTTTTAAGAGGGATGCTGGAGGGCACCTCTCTGTCTGCTCTCCCTTGTATCTGTTCGAAGACCTGTCCATTAACAGAATCAGCAGCTTGAAAAAGGGACGAAATGCTTCTGCCTCCAGTGGCAGAAAATTCCAGAAGTTCACCAACTGTGGAATATGAAATTATTTTTATCTGTTTTAAGCTGATCTCCTACTAATTTCAGTGGAAACCTTTTTTTCTAGTGCTACAGCATTTGCTGAATAACGCTTCTGTATTCAGTTTAGGCATTGCTTTCATGATTTTGTGATTCTTAGTCCTATTCTTCTAGCCATACTTTTAATCTTCATAACATTTCAAATACCATGTCATACTATCTCCTTTAACTGAATTCTCGTTATGAACATGAATTTTATGTCAGCAGAGAAAATATTGTGTGTTAGCAACTGAAAAAGCCCAAGTTTTCTGGGCTCTCAGATAATGCATCTTTCTACAATTATTATCTGACAATTATCTGACAATTATCTACAATTATTAGCTGACACTGGGTACATTTAAGGATTTTTTGTACTTGAGAGTAATCATAAGGACTAGTTTTAATACTAGTAAAATAGATTGCCTGGAATGAGAATTTAGAAGAAATATCTAGTGTTTGAACCTTAAGTCTTTCATCAGAAGTCAAGAATATAGTTAGTCTTTGATGTTCATAGATATATCACATTTTAAGTACAGGTAAATGCAACACTTAATTCAAAGGCTACTCAAGATGGAAAATGTAAGCTCATTTCAAGTAAACTATGAGTTATTTGCTTCTCATTGTCAAAGGCTTCAATCAGTGTTCATTCAGCAGATTTTTACAGCAGAGCACAGGTGAAAGTAGAGAGGAGGTGATATTATAGTAATGGGATGGGGAAACTGCAAACAATCTCTGTAAGTCAATAGTGTTCCATATAGTCATTTGTCCAGTCACTTGTTTTATTTTTAAATCTATTTGGAGTATTTGTACAGGTACTAATTGGTGCAGAGGCCTGAGGAGCTGAGACTCTTTTCTTGTACTTAAAACAGTTATAGCTAAACACGACACTCTATAAAGCACCACTCAGTGAAGACCAGGCCTCAGATCAATCTTCAGCCTGTACGTATGGGGAAGAAACATCTACCCCAAACAAACTGAACTTAGAGCTTCTCTCAGCAATGTGACACGGGGTTACTGTAGCAACATCTCCTGTCTTTATCATGCTCAGTGGCTCATTTTTAGTTCATTAATTACTGTCAATGCAAATGCAATCATGAAGATTTCATAACCCCAACGTTCACTGGCTGATTAAGCCACATGTGATAAGTTGCAGCCAATCCAATTACTTTATGCCACGTTGAATTTTCTGAATTATACAAAAAAGCCCTTTACAAAGATTTTTTAGGAATTATTTAGCATAAGTTTAACGCATGAGCACTATATTGTTCCTGCTGTTGGCTGTGCACCTTGATAAAATTCAGATGAAGCCAAATGGCTCATATGCAGAATATTCTCAGGCCACGGAAAAGTCAGAATAGGATGACAGGTTCATAGCAAGAAAAACACCAGATGTAGGACTAAATGTTTTATAAAATACATATGCATGCTTCGTTACACCACCAAATTAAAAAAAAAAAAAAAAAAGAGATTACTCATGTATGTGCACATTGAACAACAGAGCTAAATTTCCTTTTCCACCTCCAGGGCCTGGTGGGCCTCAAGGGCCTGATCTGCTCCCAGAACCGCTGCCCATGGCGCAGGACCCCAACATAAATATCACAAAGCTCCAAAGCTCGTTCCTCCCACATGAGTTGTGAGTTAAATAAGTTAGAATACTTAAATACTTCTCTTTGGAAACAAAGTGTTAGTATCCAAGAGAAATGTTTCCGTCAAAGTGAGATTTATGAATTAGAATTCCATTTTCTGGCCTAAGAAGAAAATAAGTATTTGAGGTCACTGTAGAAAAGAACACAGTAAATATTGGAAGCGCCTTAGGAGACACTGATTGCTGAGCACTCCATTCAGAAATTCTAAGGATTATCCTACCCCAGGCTTTTGTTTTAGCCTAGTTAGGTTTTTGAGTTTAGTGCACAGGGCATTTATTTTCATGGGTGCTTGTTCATGTGTCAACAAACTTAGGTTGGATGCTCATTTATTATACCAATCATTGGAAGAGTCTATTTAGTCTCCAATTTTAATTTCCTATTATATTAATAAATGTTTATGGTTGGGAAAACAAACCAACCAACCAAACAACCCAAATAAAACCCATAAACCAGAACAACAACAACAAACCCTATGTTGCCATCCATAATTATAGAATAGTTCAGGTTGAAAAAGACTTTTAAGATCAATAAGTCAAACCAGTAACCTGGCACTGCCAAGGCCACCAGTAACCCATGTCCCTGAGAACCTCATCTCCATCTGTTCAACCCCTCCAGAGATGGTGACTCCAGCACTGCCCTGGGCAGCCTGTTCCAATGTCCGACAGCACTGGAAGGAATGGAAAAAGAAGGAATGGAAAAAATGTGAACAATAACCACTGCAGAAACCATCATTAGATGCATAACGTTTTATTTACAGTACTCATCCTCCCCTCTCCCTTTTCCCAAGAAGATATTTTGGAATGTGGAGGTTGCAGAAAGGAGTAATGAAAGTAATTACTGCTCATCAGATAAATACAAATGATAGAGTATTTGAAAATTTTGCAAAATACGAAATGCTGAAAAATAAATGAGGTAGGATAGTAAGAACACTATTAAGAAATTAGACAGGAAATATGGATTTACCAGGTTTTGTAGCAATACTAAAGTATCAGTCAGTGAACTTGAAAGAGGGAAGCTCAGCACTGATCAAAATGTTCAATACAATGTAATTGTGGGACTGCCATATACTGTTAACGAAGCCAATAGATTATGAAATTCAAAAGACTGGACAGCAAAATAGCAAAAAAAAAAAAAAAATTCCCCCAAATTTGCAACCATAGTTTTGATACTATAATTAACATTATGTTTTTTTGTTTAAACCCACCTAGTTGTTAGAGGTCAGCCATCAGACTTAGAATGACAGTTTGATTTCCATGTGCCTTCTTATACCAGGATTTTTACATGGATTATTCATAATTTGTGATTGTTCTCAGTCAATGACGGGGCACTGCACAACTCAGATGCAGGTTTGCAGCCCTATAGCCATCTGTATGTAAGTTTCTTTACCAATTATTTTCTATCTAGATCTGACCACCAGACTCTGAGCTTCTGCAGCTTTCCCCATCCCACGATATGGGCTCTGTGCAGTTCCCTAAGGGCTGCCCAAGATTTCCGTGACACATAATCATGATCAGAGCAACTACTTCTGCACAGCAATCCCAGATGCTTTGCAATGTTTATGCTTCACAAAGTCTAGCAGTGACCTACTTATCCCTGAAATTTTCTGTGTAGGACAAGTGGATATATTTACTTCACTGAAAAGATGCAAAACAATTCAAAGCTCTCTTGTTCAGAATCAAGGGAACACGTTATAGGAACAAGGAGTGAAGATAGTTGTAGGAAAAAGCAGTTTGGTCAGGATGTTTGGTGCAAGCCTTATTGTGAAAAGAGATATAAGGTTGTTAGTAATTAGAAGAAATCAAAACTGAGTTATTTGGAAAATCTTCTACTCATAATAGCTTGGTAAGGCATTGATTTAATGTGAGCACTTGACATGCTTCCTGAAAATGGATTTTACACAGCATGTACATCCATCTGGAGTAAATTTACTAAAATCTCTGGATTAAAAATAGCTTTAAATATGACATCTGAGGCACAACTGTTTTAGTTAGTCTCCTTGACTTCTCAGAATTTCAAGTGTGATAACTGACTTATGCCCATAAGGATTAATTTGCACAGATGACCATCTAGTTCCTGTTACTGCAAAAAAAATAAGCTGTAATTACTTCAAAGTCTGTAGTGCTATAGGTACAATGTGTAGTTCTGGATCTTCAGGCTAACACTTTGTTCAGATTCAGCCTTGTTACTGAGAAACTTGTTTTGTGACTTCTGGGCACATGTCAAATTCATTTGTGCATGTTTGAAACCAGAGGTGTGAGTTCGCACCTTAGGTTTAACAGGTAATTGAGCTGGATTTTGTTTCCTTTCTGTTTCCGCTCTCCTAGAAGCTAATTGACTTCACTACTTTTGCTTTTGATTCAAGGCTATGAATGAACTTAGGAGGCTCTTTCACGAGGCTGTCAAGTGTTAAATACTGTGTGTACTGCTCTCCAACCAAGGGACAAGCGCGTTACGCACTGGGGGCAGTTTTGGGCCCCTCAGCTCAAATGGGCTCAAAATGGCAGCACAAAAATCACCTCAGGGCTCAAAATGGCATCCAGAGGGGTGGCGGGATCACCTCATGAAAGGCCGTGAGGTGCTGGAATGAGTGGAGAGAAGGGAACGGAGCTGGTGAGGGGCTGGAGCACAAATGTGCTGGGAGCGGGTGAGGGACCTGGGGCGTTCAGCTGGAGAACAGGAGCTGAGGGGAGACCTTCTGATCTCTGAACTGCCTGAAAGGAGCGTGGAGCCAGGGGGGTCGGGTTCTGCTCCCCAGGAACAAGCGCCAGGACCAGAGGAAACGGCCTCAAGTTGCGCCAGGGGAGGTTGAGGTTGGATGTGGGGAACAATTTCTTCACCAAAGGGCTGTGGGGCATTGGAACAGGCTGCCCAGGGCAGTGCTGGAGTCACCATCCCTGGAGGGTTGGACAGACAGAGATGAGGTTCTCAGGACATGGGGCAGTGCCGGGGATGGTTTGTGGTTGGACTCCATGATCTTGAGGGTCTCCTCCAACCAAAATGATTCTATGACTCTATATAAACCCTGGAGTAAGCAAGCTGCATTCAGACGCAGTGCTGTTTAAAGGAAATTCGTTTGCGGGGAGAGCAATGGGTACTGCGACAGAATTACCATTCCTCTTAGCTATGCAATTTATCCCCAAAGATGGCCAGTGTTATTGGTAAGGCACAGTGGAAGAAATTCCCTTTCAAACATTAATCTTAAAAGGAATCCTTTAAAGCTGTGGAATTAAAGCCAAAAGCAGGGGAGATAAAAGCCAGCCATTTTGTTTTAACTTAATCTCACAAACCTCGGAGATAAGGCTTGACAAGAGAATGTCTTAATTGGAGTCTGGCACCTCCATCCCTTAGCAGCTGTGGGACTTGGTTCCTGCTTTCATTCCTTCCTGTCTGTTACACTTTAGGATCCCAATTACACGACTAATGTAAATTAAAATGTAAATTAATCTGTTTACTAATGCATCTATGCAAAGCAACTCCACTTCCTCTTTAATGCTCTAAAAGGAGCAGAACTCTTTAAAATGTATCGCATACGTTATTTTTTATTATCCTGAAATAAATAAAAACTAATTAAATACAAGCTGTTTACACTGAAGTCAGTGAGAAGTTGCTTTAGTTGATTACGGCTGTACCTGATGATGGACTTCAATGAGCACAGGTTGGAAAGTGATTTTTCCTCCTTTAAATTACACGTGTAATTGGGTTCAGTGAGCAAAGTTATTTCATCTGCCACCATTTCTCTCCTCCAAGAATCAGTTAATTTCGTACATTCAAATTCAAAATGTGGGAACAACACATGATGATGCAGTGACACATGTCAAGCTTTTCAAGAAATAAATCACAGCATGGGATATATATATAAAAAAAATAATATCTAGAGGTCTATTTGAAAGTAATGCCTCCAATTCAAAAGACTGCACAGTAGTGTGATATAGTTCACCTTCTTTCCTAGTTCTAACCAAAATCTTTGGTTATAGGCAAGTTTCTTGGCAAATTCTGATGTAGAATCAAGTGCACTTCTGCACATTAGTGTGAAAGATAAGATGAATATTCCTGGAGAAAACACTTCCACATCTCTTAAAATTTGCTTTCTTTTCTGTCACCTCTAAGCAAATTAGATGTCAATTAACATTGATGGTTTTTATAGGCCTCAGTGAACTGAAAATGTTTTTACAATGAATCTAATCAAACTGCATTCGCGTTTAATCATAAATTAACATTGATATCTTACAGATGTTTTAATTGGAAGTTATTTACATGAATACTAAAAGTGAAGAACAGACTCCGTTTTTAATTCCAAATGTCTTCAGATTGACCGATGGAGCACATGAATTAAACAGTCAAGGCTGAACTTCTGAATTATAGCTTGAATTTTCAGTTGCGTCCAAAAAAGATAATATAGGAAACCATCAGTTCTTCTCAGTCTGCAGATAATACCATTCTTTCATGGGAATTTTTACATTTGACTAATTTCATAAACTTTAAGAATTTTTGAGGTACAAGACTATTGGATGTATATTTTCTCATTCAGAGGCATGTGCCCATTCTTTCCTTCCCTTCTGAAAAATCAGATTTCCTGAGGTGACCATCCATGCACAGGTGTGTTCATGGGTCTCCGAAGCAGTGACACACACCAGGTAGAGCAAATTATGTGGTTAACAGTTCTATCCCCTTCATCCTTTGACATAGCACCTATTACATCCAAAGACCAATGAGAAATTTAAAAGACTTCTGAGGCTTGAATGAATTTCATCAATTTAAATCTGATAGTTATGGGTGATTTTAAGAATTTGTTTCCTTGTGAACATCTTTTGAATCTTGTCAACATCCTTCTGACGGCTTTCTTTAACATGTGGATTTCAATTAATTTCAGAAATGAGAAGACCTAGCTGAGGAAGGTGACAAATTAGGGCTAATAATAATAATAATATAACAAAGCTCTAACATAAACAGATTTTTATGAAATAAAGCACCTACTAACAAGCAGCTGACCGTGCATCCTCATCCTCCATTTCTATGGAGTAACTGTCTAATTAATTTTTTTTTTTTAAACAACAACTTCCTTGCTTTTATAGACATTTTAAAAGATAACTGCTTATTCACCAGGATCGGTTACTGTTAACAATTACGAATAATTTCCTTATTAAGGCTTTTAATTCCTTAAATTTAATGCCCTTATTATGAGAGAATTCTTTTTATCCTGCCCTTTATTAACCTATTACATTAATCAGCATCTGCGCTGCTGTTCAAAATTCTCCCTTTCTGGCCTCCAAGGTAATGAGACAACCTCTGGTCTGCTCCCATTAATACTTCTTGACTTTTCAAGAGGAATTTCTGCTCAACTTCAGAATGCAAATAAATGTTTTACTCAAAATACCGAAGATCTGCCCATCCTTTAAACAGTGGCCCTTTATTTCCAGTCTTCCAGTAGTTCATATGCAGAGTTTGCTCCTAAAAATTTGTATTTGTAGAAATGAGCAGATATTTGTCCATTAAGTTAAGCACATCTCTATATTTCATATTATGATAGGTTAATCTTTCTCTTATTTAATACTGATCAACTTAACATGCTTCATAAAAAACCACATATAGTCAGAGAAGGATCTGAAGTACGCTTTAACATTTTGTCTGTGATGTACCATGGGTTTTGCCATGTTCAATAATTTGGAAAAAAAGATTTAAATAACTCTGACCTGACCTCATATTATTGATCAATATTTGTAAAGTAAATAGGTAAACTGTAGACATTAGTATTAATTGTATTTAATGTCAGGCTTAGGGTATTTTTTCCTATTGGAAGTGATTAATGCCGAATCGTATTTTTGTCAAAACTTGGGGCACATTTGTATTGCATGTTTTTGTATTACTAAACAGAAATTCTAAGCAAATTGAAAGTGAGATGGTGTATATGGGGAGTCATTGATGAAAAATAATTGTGTCCGTGTACTGTGGGTGTCACTTGGGTTGCAAGTCCTTCCCCAAGCGTTAGATCTGACCTCTGTGTGTCTTTGTCTGCCTTCTAATAGATCATCATTTTTACAGAATGAACTCTCAATGATCCTAGAAGAAGGACATCTGTGTGATTAGACTGTGTGAATACAGCATTATTTAGGCTACCAGGAAATCTCAGTTAGAAGGTTGCCAGTGACCGAAAAAACACCTTAAAAGACACCGCAGCCAAACTAACCTAACGGGATTGTAACAAAGGCTCCCGAAAGCACAGTATGAAGCAGACGACTTGAAAAGTCCAAGAGTAGCCCAAGGGCTATAAAAATAAATCACAAATATGACAGAGCATACACAAAATATGTAGTAAATCTTGTACGTGAAGTTTTAACTTGTAGCTCTATAAATAAGCAGCCCATGGTAGGGTGTGGGCAGAGGTGACATTGAGCAGATTGAGCATGAAAAGGAGGAAACACTGAGAGGCTGTGCTGGGTGCAGCTTTGGGGTGCTGAGTGAGAGAAAGAATTGAAGAACTGGAAGTGTTCCTGTCACCGTGAAAGGACTGACCATGATCATTAGATTAAACCAAAAGGACCCCATGTAAACTTCATATGAACTAACAAATCCTAGTCTTAGTGTGGGAGCTGTGTTTCATTAGCTTACATGGTGTTTCATCTGCATTTCTTTTAATATTTGGTACAAGTATTGATGGAGGATTTGAACAGTCTTAGCTGTAATTTTCCATGCAACATCAGGCAGAAATGTGAGTTTTGAAGCCTTTTTTCTTTTTTTCCCCAGCCCTGCTACTGCTGCCATTCTGAAACCATCACTCGCATTGCCCTGTGGCACCTGCCCTTACTTCATAAATTCCAACTTGATGAGGCCTCAAACAGAGTCCTACAAACCCTCTCTTAACTAACTCTGGGGTTAGACAGTAGCTCTCTTCATGGCTGTTTCCCCATTTGTTTTTTAGCACCCCATTGAGCCCAGATCTCTGCTCCTGTAGAGGTTTAAAAACAGTGCCCTCAAGAAAGCCGAGCAGCTCGGTGTGGTCTTTATAACGCATGGCCAACTAATGAAACTTTAATGGAAGCTGCAGGAACAGTCTCCAGAGTGAAGACCAGAGCAGCATCACAAATGCTCTTGCCTCTGGGCCGAGTTATATTCCCAGTATTCTCTCCTGGATCACATTAATCTTTCACTACACAGACATCAAGATGGCTCTCCCGAAAACCGTGATGATGATGAGTTTATGCACTTGGGGCGGGCATGTTGGTTTTCATTCTCTCAAAGGAGAAAATTTATCTCCCATACCAGACAATCCTCTTGTGCATTTTATGAAAAGCCTCAATGAGACTTTGATAAAAATAGGACCATATCTAAAGCTCTGCTGTGGTCCCTCTTTCCTTTGACTCTCCTGTGCTGTCCTATATATGATATACCTTTATTTGATGATATACCTTCATTCATAGTTTCACAAACTTACCTCCAATCCATTCACTTAAATCGTGCTTTACCTTGAATGCAGGCAAATAATCCCAAGTTTGGGGCAAGAGACTAACAAAAGAAAAGCAGTTGGACACGGAATAGAGAAGAATTATTTTCCTACAGAAGTAAAGTATTTCTTTTAAAAGATTCCATAACCCCAGAAGTACTATCAATAAAACTGTCTGTATGTTTTACTGTTGCTCTATGAAGAGAATAAAGAATCTTCTTTCAGTTCAGTCCTTGGTCTTCTTTTCTTTTTTTTAAGTCAAGCCTGATTTTCCAATTATTTCAGCCAGCAAATGGTTAAAACAACAGAGTTCTAACTGGGGATAGGCTTACGAATTTCATGACACATACAGTCTCTTCCAGACTTAAAAACAGCTGTAGCACAGTTTCTTTATCAGCAAGATGAGAGACATTAGAGTTTCTACATCTTGTCCAAAATATATCAGGAATAAGTCAGTAGAGAAGCTTTGCTCAAACATCGCAGCATTGAAAAACTTTAAAGCTCAAGCAGAGGAGAAAATACCGTCAAGAATGCAGCGATTCCAGTAAATAAAGCAGCTTTGCAGAGGCTGGGCACAGCTGAAGGATCTTCCCTTGTTCCAGGGAGATGTGTCTGAAAGGAGACAGATCTCACTGTTTGCTGAGAGGCGCTTCAGAACCCAGCAGAGCCGGCACACGTCGCCTTCCCTGTGACCCGGTGAGAGCTAAAATCACAGAATCCCAGAATGTCAGGGATGGGAAGGGACCTGGAAAGCTCATCCAGTGCAATCCCCCCATGGAGCAGGAACACCCAGATGAGGTTACACAGGAAGGTGTCCAGGCGGGTTGGAATGTCTGCACAGAAGGAGACTCCACAACCTCCCTGGGAAGCCTGGGCCAGGCTCTGGCACCTCCACTGGGAAGAAGTTTCTTCTCAAATTTAAGTGGAACCTCCTGTGTTCCAGTTTGTACCCATTGCCCCTTGTCCTACCATTGGTTGTCACCGAGAAGAGCCTGGCTCCATCCTCCTGACACTCACTCTTTATATATCTTTAAACATTAATCAGGTCGTCCCTCAGTCTCTGTCAAGTTCAAGAGCCCCAGCTCTCTCAGCCTCAGGGGCTCAGGGATGTAACACAAGGATGCTTTGAGCAAAACCCAGTACCATCTTTACAGAAATGTCCTACCTTCCCTAAAGAAAGTGTCACAAAAGCAGGTTTTCAACTCAGCTTCTACTTTTGGGACTGTGGTACAACAGTGTTGGAAAGGAGCTGTCGTGGCCGTTTCCAAAGCCACCTTACAGCATTCTTTGTTTTGTTCAGTAATCAGCATTTGTGAACTGTGGGGTGTGTTGTGCAGGGACAGGAGTTGGACTCCATGATCCACGTGTGTCCCTCCCAGCTCAGGACGTTCTGTGATTTCTTTGTTTCCCCCCCCAAATGCCTCCTCCCTCCATAAGCCATAGTAAGGCCTGAGTCCTCAGCTGTGCTCTCTACTGGCTTTTTCCCTTTCCCCTTTGGTAGAGCTGCCTGTCATGCTGTGCTTAAATCCCTTGAGGGCACACTTGGTGACATTTAGCTTGGCCACCTGAAACAGACTCACCTGGCGCTGGGCCAATGTGCTCGGGTGCCCCAGCTGGTGAGATGTCTCTCAAGTATAAATAGGGCAGAGACTCCCAGATTGCGGTGGCTTTAGAGGGGAAAGAAAAACCAATAATGCATAATAAAAAAATAAACCACCAACAACAAACAATAAAATGAATGGAGGCCTTTGGCAGAGTGCAGCTGGTTTGAAGTAATCACCTGCAAGTGCTCCCTCAATTCAGGAGGTCGTCACGAGGTTTTGCATTCCCTACAGGTTGTAGATCCTTGTAAAATTGACGAGAATCCAGTGTCTTGTTCACACATGCATCTAAAATAATGTACGCGGCTAATTCAAGGAGACATAATTCATGTCTTTAATAACTGCAGCAGTAACACAGCTGTGCTTTCACAAAGTGCTTGACAGCAGATAAGGCAAAATATTTCTTTCAATAATTCACATATGCTATAGAAGACACTGGGAACGGAACCAGCATGAAGGGCAAAATCAGGGAGTAGTATCCTGTATTGCATTTCTCACAGAAAACATGTAAATTTGTTAAAATTTATTGATCATAAAAGAAATAGAAGATTAATTATTTGCAGCTTTGGTAGTGTGTTTCATATCAACTCTGCTGCCAAGTGATTGGAAATTATTCTGATTATGTCATATTCTTCTACTGCCTTAGACTTGCTTTTAGGAGAAGTTTTGACTATGTCGTGTCTTTTGTATTCTATCCTACAAAACACTCCCAGTCCCTCTGGCTTTTTCTTTATTTTATTTTTTTTTTAATTCTTTTTTTCTTTTGTTTTTACACATTGAAATGGTTCTGTGCCATTAACAGCATTCTTGGTGCAACCTAACTAGATATTAGTGGAAAACAATTTTGCATCACAAGAAAGAGCCATCTGGATCTATTGATGAGTATGACTTCAGATAAGTTTGGAGTGAAAAGATAAAACAGTAAAAGTGTATTTACTCAAAATATGAATATGGCAGCATAGACTACAGGAATACTCAATTTATTGACTTTAAAGGCGTTTCAGATTTCTAAGTGTATCTATAACTTTAAAAATCACACAGTTTTAGCATGGTTTCTATCACAGATTCTTTCCCTTGTCCTTCAAAGGATTTCTGTGATAGCCCCTGTTGGGGGATTTCTGCACAGAGACCATCTCCAGGATATTAAACAACAGGTTTAGATCAGGTTCTGCCTGATACCCAGTTTGGTATCCTAATACGTAATAGAATCAGAAAAAAAAATAATTGAAGTGTGGCAACTGATAAAAGAGAGATGTTAATTGTGATTCTTGTAGATATGATACTGGACTAACTGACTTCGTATCTAGCCTTCAACTACTCCCGCATGCATTTAACATATATCCAAATCTATATGACATTTTTCTATGTATTACTATTTGAGTGCACATTTGTTGTTCAAAACAATAAGCATACATTTATTACACTAAAACAGATGTATTCAGCTTGATAAAATCCTACTGAAAAGCCAGAAGTTGACAGAGTGTCAAGTAAGAGATATCTCCTGGTTTGTTATTTCTTCTCCTGTTTCTTCTCCATTTGTAATTTAGGCAGTGACAAAACACCTTCTGATCTGCACAGAATGATTAGGGTTTCTAGAAAAGATGGAAAGAGATTTTATTTTACAAGCCATGTTACAAGTGCATCTATATCTAAGCATACTCTCTGGTAATATTTACAAAAGATGTGTCATAGCTGAAGATCAATAGAAGTCTCTGGTCTCCTATTGGACACATATTTACCCACAGTGGAGAGTCCCCAAATGAACTCTCTGGATCTTTGCTAAATGCAAAGTTGCTAGCAAGATTGAACGGTGTATTTACAACTGGGGTTGTGAATGTTGCAGCTAATCTTATCTCACTCCATAAACTACACACTTTAGGGGAGAAAGAGTAGGAAAAAAGTCTTTGCAAAGGAAGTGTTCTGTATAAATAAATAACTGCTTTTAGAGTCCCTGTCAATGAAGTTCCATGAAAAATAGCTCTTTTCCACTGTCAAACACTCCATGTTTTAGGGGTGATGTTATGTGATAATATGTTTAGAGGTGATAAAGCTCATCTGTGCACCCATCAAGGATCACAGAATCATTTTGGTTGAAGGAGACCCTCAGGATAATGGAGTCCACCCATAACCCACCCCTGGCACTGCCCCATGTCCTGAGAACCTCATCTCCGTCTGTCTAACCCTCCAGGGATGGTGACTCCAGCACTGCCCTGGGCAGCCTGTTCCAATGCCCCACAGCCCTTTGGGGAAGAAATTGTTCCCCAGATCCAACCTCAAACTCCCCTGGCGCAACTTCAGGCCGTTTCCTCTGCTCCTGGCGCTTGTTCCTGGGGAGCAGAGCCCGACTCCCCCTGGCTCCAAGCTCCTTTCAGGCAGTTCAGAGATCAGAAGGTCTCCCCTCAGCTCCTGTTCTCCAGCTGAACCCCCCAGGTCCCTCAGCCGCTCCCATCACACTTGTGCTCCAGCCCCTCACCAGCTCCGTTCCCTTCTCTCCACTCGCTCCAGCACCTCAAGGCCTTTCTTCACATGAGGGGCCCAGAACTGCCCCCAGATTGGTGGTTTGTCCTCCCCAGGTCCCAGCACAGGGACGGTCACTGCCCTGGGCCTGCTGGCCACACCAGTGCTGGGACCAGCCAGGATGCTGGTGGCCTCTTGGCCACCTGGGCACACTGCTCAGAAGCTCAGAGGGACTCAGAGGGAAGGCCCAGATCATCACCTACTGGGCTACTCCTGAGCCCATCCCAGTGGCCACCAGCCCACCAAAGGCCCATCCATCTGCACCAGCCCAGAGGAGCACAGGGACAGACAGGTCTGTGTGTCCAACTCTGGGGACACCAAACACCAGAGGATGTTCTGCAGGACACAGAGCTCCTCTTTTGGAGTTGCACGGATAAATACCCAAGTGAGAAATACTGCAGAAATGCAGCACATTTACAAGTTCACCCAGGAGGCCAATAATGCTTTAAAGCATTATTGGCAGGCCATTTTGTTTTCTTTTTCCATCTGCCCAGCCCAGCTTTTCCAAGTCACTACTCCCAGGACAGAGCTCAAAGTCAGGTTCCCCCAGGGCTTTTCTTTCCTCACAAGCAGAAGGAAACACTCTTTTCCACTGCTTTTTTAGGTTTGCGCTCCTTGATGCAAAGCCCTTGGGCTGACTGATGTGCTTTTCAATTCTTCCCTGTTTCACAGGGTGAATGACAATTATTCTTGGCCCTCACCTTGCACTGCACGTAGTATCTTTTCTCATGATAGTGTTTTTAACTGAAAAAAAGTATTGGGTGGATATACACTCTACTTCAACAGTTTCACTGTTTACTGTGGGGCCTCTCCAGAAAAGCTAACATTTGCTGAGCTTCTGCAAGTGACACCTTTAGCAAAACGAATCCATTAAGCAAGAAGAGTTAATCACGAACCCTATTCAGGCCAAACTCTGAAATTACGGCCCTCCAAAGAAAAGGTGATGTCAGCATTTCCTGTAGCCTCATAAGAAATCACAAAAGAAATTGTTTTAATGCTTGTCAAGAAGACACATGCAGTAAGATTTGAAACTGTTTTGGACAACTAAGGGAATTTTCTTGCAGAAAAAGTCAAAATAAGAAATGGGATTTTGTGTGTTTTCAGAGCTTGTAACAAACCGTCTCTGGAAAGCACACATCAAAACGACAGGCAGTGGTCCCCACACAGCTAAAGAGAAGGTTTGTTCCACTATGCAGTGTATAAAGAATTACCTTGGTGATATATTTTTAAGAATCCAAATCTCACTCATTTCATCGAAAGGAAAACTCACAGCTTCTTCGTGACAAGAATATTGGGGAACTGTGGCATGAGAGACTGAACTAACTCAGTCACAGAAAGAGTATCAGGCTCTTCTGATGTGCAATATCTAGTTTTTAAGAAGATAACTCACTAAGTTAATGTTTATAGCTCTTCATCTGAGAACTCAAGAGACTAAACTCTCTGACGTAATGGCAGAGCCCTTTGCAGAGTCCTGCTGAGCTCAAACGAGCAGGAGATGCAGTGAAAAGCACTGGCAAAAAATGTTATAAACCCATTAGGAAATTTCAGAGAGAAGTCCAGGATTTATTATGCCACCGATGCCCAGTTCAGGCTCCTCAGTGTTCTCGAACAAGCAGAAAAGAATCAAGTTGGCACAGAAGATCTGGAAACACTAAACTAGAAAAAGCTGGAAGAGCAACCACTTGACTCCAATTAAATGTTTCTTTTTATCAGCTGGGGAAAAAAAACAACCAACCAACCAACAAGAACAAAAGGATAAAAGAGACCTCAAAAAACAATGTCTTGTTACTTAGTTGACCCTGATTTTGCTGCTCAATAGTTTTATATTTTTTATATTTGGTACATTTGCTCACAAATAAAAACATTATTAGAGCTTTTAAAAATATTCGTTCGCACTCTGTCGCACAACTTTACAAACAAAAATTCCTTCACCAAGGCTTTTCCACTTGCTAAGCAGGAATGTATGGAGCACATGACTGCATTTGAATATTGTTGAGATTTTCTTACAAGCACAACCAAAGTTCTCAGTTCTCATTTTGTTTTCTCACTAGCTGCAAATCTGCACAACAACATTTTGATCATGACCGTGTCAACTTCTTCATGTTGTGCTGCGATGTTTCTGAAAAAACAGGTTCTCTTTCAAAACAGGTTTATTATAGAAATCACAAAATGTGGAGCCACAGAACCGGTGTCTGGTTTTGCCCCAGTATTGCTTCCACTGCTACTACCTGGAAACTCCTTTATTATTTTTGTGAAAATACACTATTTTTATGAAAACACATTTATGAAAGAATATCTACCCAAAATTCCTTTTTTGAAACTGCATTCTCTTCCACTCAAGTCATTATAAACGATGCTTTGGGTGACTCCATTTGTTCTCCCTTGACTGTGTGGAATCCAAGGTGTGCCACAAATTTTTAAATTCACCCCATATATTTACATCATGTTGATTTCTTGATATTTTCTGTCATCTAAGTAAACTTTCCCATTTTCTGGCTCTGCTTTGTAACTGATTTTCCTATATATTTCTCAGATTTGTTGCTGAAATTCTGCCTTTCTGTGCCATTTTCTTGGCCTTGTCTTTACATTCAAAGGCCTATTTTCAGCTAGTGATAATCCCGTTTTTATTATAAGTGACCATATAATAAAATTCTGAAAAAAACATTGAAAGTAACAACAGCCTTGCACAGGAGCAGCTGATGGATAAATAGCATCAAGAAATTCTTCAAACGGATGGCAAAAAAATCCTGCAAATGTCTAGAAAATCCACAAGTGAATTTTTTGTCATTATTTGTGCATTACTTCAAATGTGCCCAAATATTTTCTAGAATTCTTAGTGATTTGATATCTTACCCTGTTTCAAAATACTTGTGGCAATTATATGTTAGATATTCAGCAAACACAGATCATATGTTTAGTAGCTTCAGAGGAGTTAAGTACAGGAAATTAATTATTTGCCAGGGAAGGAACAAAGGGATTAAAAATTAAAAGTATTAATGAAGCTTAGCTACTTTAAAATTTTATTTTAAATTTTAAATGATACGCCTTTGCTTTACTTACACAGGAACTGTACATCCAATTGCAAATCACACTTTATCATATGGCTGACACATTCCCCTAAAAATGGAGGAGAAAACAGTTCCTTGGCTACATTCCTTGGAATTTTGGAGTTTCAGGAAAGAACAAAGTCTCTGATATCCCAAAAAACAGTCAAAGTTTGAGTCCAGTATTTTGAAGTTCTAGTAAATGAAACTATAAATTAGCTGTACATAAACAAATTAACTTAGCAACAAGGTCATGGGGCTTCAATATGTTTTGTGAATGCTTTTCTCTTTGTCATTATTATCTCAGACAAATAAAACTGCTTGAAATACATGTGGCTGGTTCTTGCGAAGTTTTGACCCTTTTGATTTATCTTAAAATGCAGGTTGATTCAAGGAGGAAAAGAAAGTCAGATATTGCAGTGGTACTTCATAGAAAAGACACATTTTCTAATTAGAATGTCAGGTTTGCATTATCAGAAAATTAGGGTTATTTAGCCCCTGGGCCTTTTGTTGAAAAATCCATTTAAGAACATTCTATATTTGTATAGTCCAGTGTGATTAGAAACAGTAATAATGTGGTTTAGAGTGTGACAAAGGGATCAGAAATACAAGAAAACTTCAAAATAAACCCCTGGCATTAATAAATACGTCATTATATTTTACCTTTATTGCTTGCATGTGAAAATAACACCTTTTCAAAGACAATGTGAGAAATATTTCAGTATGTACAAGCGTAGTTGCTGAAGTGATACTTAGATTACAAAGTAAAATGAAATATCGTGATTTTTTTTCCCAACAAACAAATATGACCATATTTAAAACTGTGTTTTATTCACTGGTGAAAAATTACTTTAATTCAAGGAAGAAATGTATATTTCTCCTGTCCACCCATTAAAAGATATTTCCAGGAAATGCACACACTTTTTTTCTCCTGCTCTTTTGATAGCACTGGCAATAATTTATTACAAGATATCCAGAGAATGGAAGTAGCACGGGTGAAGCAATAAAAGGAGATGTGCAGCTCATTTAATCCTGTCCTCCTTTACCCAATGAATTTCTGAATTTCTGTATCTGTATTATCTGTATTTAAGGTCGTTAGTGTATTTATCTCAGGAAGGTGTTCCAATGTAGAGCAATAAGAAAGGTGGCTTTCTAATATTGACATTAATCCAATAGAATTCTAGTGAATCTACATAATTTAAAGATTTAATTTCTTAAATGTTACATTAATAGTAACTGCGGTTACACCACACTGGAATTATCTCACTTAGCACAGCTTTTGCCTCACCGTGTGGCTCCTTAATCACGATCAACACACTCTGCATTTTGCCAAATTAAAACAGTAAATTTGACAGTGACACAGAAATGAATCAAAATATTGGGATTTTAGTAGTATGCACTAAAAAGTGGAAATTTTATTGGATACAGTACTTTGGAACATGTAATGAGAAAAAAAGCAGTGAATAGGATATGTAGTTTACATCTTAAGGTATTTTCCTAGATGTTTCTTCAGCAGTAAGTAATATTTTGGGGGTTGTAACTCATGCAGAAGAATCACAAAAGTGGAAAGTTCTCAAATTAAGATTCAAAGCCCCACATCTAATATCTGCAGTTGAGTTTGGTTTGGGATTTTTTTTTTGGGTGTGGATGTCATTTACTGAAAGACGCATTTTATCCGCAGCCTTCTGCAAGTGAACAGATGGGCTGCAAAGTCCGGTGAACTGTATCTAGAATGAGGAAGACTGATAGAAACTGGAATTTTTATTTCCAGCTCTTCTTTCCTCCTCCAAAGGACACATATAGTATTAAGGAATGAAAGAAGCCTTATCTGTTGCTGAATTTCAGCAACTATGGTAAAGCTGTGAACACCATTTTATGCACTAATTCATTTCAAAAGTGATGAATGTTATCAAAGCAGCATTTGAAATAAGCAGAAATAAGAGAAAATGCAAGTAAAAACCATCACAAACTCAGTGATAGTGTGTTCATCAGAACAATCTGAGTTAATACAGCAACACTGAGAGTTTTAAAACATTGGGTTACTGGCCTAAGCAAAAATATAGGTAGATGGCGGGTCTGCCAAAGGAAGGACAGACACCTAAAATACAACTTTGTTTCTCTGGAAGGGAAAGAGATCTCTTGATGGAATGGGATAATATGGTCATTGTGAACAATCTTGAGAGACAAAGAGGCCAAAAATAAGTCAATTGAAGTTTCTAATGAACAAAAAAAGATAAATATAGAGTCACTAACATCTGCATTAAAGCAGGTCCCTGACTCACCCCAATGTCTCACAAGAATAGAAATGGAGGAGCAGCAAAGGGTCCCAAGATGAGCTGGTCCTCCCTCTGCCATGGCATCCTTTTGCTAGTCTTGATCTAATAGCTGCTCTTTGTCTTGCATTCAGCTCAAAACCTCCAGTGCAAGATTTTCCGCAGGCTTGCGTTTAGCTTGTTATGGTATTTTACCACCCCAGGACTTAGAAGGATTTTGCTCTGATTGTCCTTAACTGCAACGTAAATCAGACATAACCCAAGCAAAGCAAACAGGTTGTAAAGCTGGTGCTAGATTATAGTTTAGATTAAGAGGCTGTTACACAGATGCCTATCGCACATTATCTCTGAATAAAGGTATAAATCCCTGTACATGTCACAGCGTGTTTCTGTTCTGGTGGCAGCAGCACATTTAGGGGTACAGGAGGGTTTTTGGCACAGACACAGTGCAGACTTTGCAGACCAGAGTCCCTCCTGCCATCACAGGTGTTAGTATTAGGTGGTGCAAAAGTAAATGTGTTTTTGGACTGTGAATTTTAAACTGTTAAAACCAGGCTCAAGCACATCTTTATTGATCAAAATAGGAGCCATTACAATCAACACATTTTTGCCATGGAGAAATAAGTTTGTTTATTCCTATAGCATAAAAATCCATGCTTTGGGATTCAACGAACTCTTGGAAAGTGTTTTCTGCATCCTGCTGGCTGTGGGAGCGCTCTCCCTACAAAAAGCTGTCGAGATGCTTGAAGAGGTGCAGTCGGTTGGGGGAGCTCAGGGGAATATGGCACATGAGGCAAAACTTAGTACCCCAATTGATTCAGCTTTTGCAGCGTTGTTTGTGCGACGTGCACTCTGGCTCTGTTGTAGAGAAGAATCGGCCCTCTCTGGTGAGCGATGCTGCTGCTGGTGCTGCAGTTTTGGCTCATCTCACTGGTTTGCTGAGCAGATGGCTCAGGTGTGACGGTGCCACTGGGATTCAGGAAGCTGGAGGGGATCAGAGCGGCAGCACCAAACAGTGACCGTGACCTTTTTTTGGTGCATGTTTGGCTTTGGGAAGTGCTTTGGAGGTTCTTCTCGGTCCACGCACTGAGCTGGTTGTCGTGTACAATCCACATTTTGTCACACATCACAATCCGATTGGGCAATGTTTTGTTGTTGTTGTGTAGAAGATGACACTTCCAAACAATAATTTCTTTGTTTTTCGGTCAGCTCACCAGGAACCCACTTATTGAGCTTTTCCACCTTTCCAATTTGCTTCAAATGCTGAATGACCGTAGAATGGTTGACGTTGAGTCTTCGGCAGCTTCTGGTGTAGCTGTAAGAGGCCCAGCTTCCATGATCACCCTCAGTTGGTCGTTGTCACCTTCCGATGGCGGCCGCTCCGCTCCTCATCCTCAAGGCCTCGTCTCCTTTGCAAAACTTCCTGAACCACTGAGCCCAGGCAGCTCCTGGGCCAAACGCCGTGTTCGTCTTGCGAGTTGTCTCCGCTGCTTTATGACCCATTGTGAATAAGAATAAGAATAAGAATAAGAATAAGAATAAGAATAAGAATAAGAATAAGAATAAGAATAAGAATAAGAATAAGAATAAGAAAATTGCTCAAATTTGCTATCTGTCTACCATCATTTCCATAGTCTAAAATAAATCAGTAGCAAAGAAAACCATAGAACAAGAAAAACGCATTAAAATGATGTATAACATGCACATTTAAGGATGTGTTCCAGTATCAAACAGCAAATTTCAACAATGCAAAAACCGCAATTCCTTTTACACCAACATAATTACTGCACTTAGTGAACTGCAGAATGGTGCTAATGTATATACTTTACATAAAAACCTGTCGGCATACCTGTGACCACAATGTATACACACCATTCCGTGCTGAGCTTTCAAAGCCTCTTGACTTGAACAAGTGGAATAGACAATTTATAGGCAAACAAATTAGCCTTTATTGAAAAGCTGACCTACAGTTCAGATTTAATTATCAATCCCATCTCCGAGATTTTCTGTTTTGCTTTTCAATAACAGCAATTTAGTTTTGAAATCCACAAGGACACCAAGAAATAACCGTGCCATTCATAGGCTGTATTTAGACTTCTAATGAGCTTCTGTTGTCGAGCCCCTGAAAATGTTCTTCCTTTATTTCTGCATTTGTTGAGCCATCAGGAGCTCACTGTTCTCTTCATCATGTCATGGAGTACACTGAAAAAACAATTAAACAAGATTCCAATATTTCCTGTCAATTCAAAAGAATTTGAAAAACAACTAAAAAGAAGGGTGGGTTTGTTTTGTTTTTGTTCTTTTTTTTTACTTTTTAATTTTAATTTCTTTCAGAATATTATTTGAAACATAAACAACTCTTGACTGACACAAACACCAATGGAGCTAATGTGATTTTCATAATTTTGTTGACAGTATTTCAATCTGGTTTTACATTAGCATTCAGCTCTCCTTTACTGTGGCTTGATTTGACTTTGAAATAGCTGCGCAGTTTGGAAACATGTAATTGTTGTCTACATTACAGATAGGAAAATGTGTAAGGAAAATATTTTTGTAAGAAAGAACCATAATGACATTGGTCAGGAACTGATGCCTCTGCTTCCATAGTTCTTGTTCATCCGTGGGATTCTGGGCAGAAAAACCTCCTAACAGGAACCAGTTAAAGTCAAGAACCAAAAATACAGTAACAAGAGAAACAAATGTGTCTTTCAATGGCTTAAAACCCTTTATTGTTGTACGAAAACAATAGCTGTGTATATATAAATGTTCCATTGTCTGAGCAGGTGATGCACATGCCAATATTTATTGATGTTTGAAAAGCAGAAAGCTTTGTTTTAATTTCATCATAATTCAGAGCCAAAATTTGATATAAAAATTGCAATGATTTGAAGAGGTTTACACTGCACAGAAGAATATTTTGCATTTGGTATTTCTTGTTTGTTGTTGTTGCTGTTGTTTTACTTAAAATATGATTTTTCATATCTTCTGTAAAAATTGCTGCTTTCACATCACCCACCCACTAAGATTTCCTTGAGAGAACCACTATCTCTTACATCCTTGTCTGAGAAGAAACATCTGAATATCTGAAGCAATATATCTTATCTTTCATTAATACTTGACCTTCCCATGCTCTGGAATTGTCAGTGAATTAAAATCTCTGTTGTTTGTTTTTGTTTTTGTTTTTTTCCATGAAATTAGTGACAACAGCAAGAAGAACAAATTATTTTATCACTGAAAGAGACCCGTAACAAGTTGACTATGCTGGAAAAAGCAGCTGTATATCTTCTCAAAACCATCACTGAGCAGTGCAGAGAAATTTCTAGAATTATTTTTGAAGTTGCTTTAAAATTATTCAAGGCTTTAAATATATGTTTTCTTTATTTTCTTTTGTTGAGGTCAAGATTGTATGAGAATATTTATTTGCTAATGTGTTTATATTATTGAAATGTATTAATAGGAATGCTTGTTATTAGTATATCAGTTGATGCATTATATAGTTTGTTATACCAATTCATTAATTCAATTATATTGCTATCAGAACACTGTAAATTCAGAGTTTTTAATGTAAGCAACTATAAACTAACAAATTGATATACGGCTGGAAATTATGTATCACAAAGAATATTCAGTAGTGACAGGTTTGTCATTTATACCAGCCAAAGTACACAATTGCAGTTTAAAATTGTTTCAAAAATATTAGACACCTCGTATCTAGCTATTACTTGTTCTCTTTGTTTTGTAAGTGCATTAAAATGGAAGAGCTCTGCTTATATGGGAAGCATTTGGAGCCAGACCTATACTTGTCCAGAATAGACAAAGCTTCTAAGCGTTTCTCAGGGTCGCAGTGCAGACAGAAAGGGCAGGAGGTTGCATTTGGATCTGGCTCAGGTTTCTCCTTGACAGCTGCTTTGATTTAGTGTGGGGTTGAGATAAAGAGAGTAGATCCAATTTGTGCCAGCAGCACGGGAATCATCAGGATGTTAACAGGAGAAAGATGAGGTGAATGATCACACATTTCCCTGCAGCCAGCAGCCACTTTCCATCATCCCCGCATTGTACAGACGGTCCAAGCAATAGCGGAGCTGTCACTTTGGTTTCCATTGAGCCTGAAGAAATCTTCAGACTGTCTCCTTGCTTCTTCAGGACCAGCAAAAACAAACAGAAAAAAACAACTATGAGATAATCAGTTCCAGAAACTTATTGGAAGTTACAGGCTCATATTGCTGGATGTGACCCAGCACGGGTCAGCTAGCTAATTGGTTGGGAATGCAGATGATCATGGAATCATAGAATCAGTAAACCCCTCACTATCTTTCCCTTGATATATTTCCATTTAATTTTCAGAATGAAAAAGAATTGTTTTTTCCCCAACTGCTGAAAAGTGAAGAGATCCACCCACTTCTATGTTCTGACTAATTAAGCCCTGTGTAAATTCTGTTGTTATCAGAAGGAAGGCCAAAAGTTTGATCCACTAACCCATGTAATCTGAAACAACCTTAGTGATTCTGGAAGACAGACCTTTGAAAGTCTGGACTGTAGATGGGTCTTCACACATTTAACCCTGATACTCCTAACCCTGCAGCTCAGTGTGGAATTAGCATGAAGATCTTGGTGCAGATGAGATTCCACCACTTTTAGCAACATCATCAGTCCAGCTGTGCCAGGGGACATCGCGGTTCCAAATGCACTGGCAGAATCCAGCCCCAGGAGAATTAAACGTTAGACAATGAATTCGTGAAGACATTAGGGAAACAGAGAGTCTAACAATACACCTTGAGTGAACAATCATTTTTCGGAGGAGTTTCAAAGTGACTGTGAAAGTAACAGATGCCAGACCTTCTCCAGCCCCTCGGGAGTGCAAGGTTTCCACAATAACCTGATGTGGTCTTGGCTGTGCCATCCTGTGTCTGTCACGACAGAGCTGGAACTCATCAATGTTCCCTCATCTCCCATCTTTAGACTGTACATTCCCTGCAGCAAATCAGCTCCCTTCAGAGATTTTCTTGCCTCTGAGACATGTTTTAGTCCAGAAGGTGGTAAAGCACAATATCTGTTACGATACTTGGGCACAGCTGTTCTGGGAGAAGCCAATAATGTATAATATAATAGAATCACAGAATGTCCTGAGCTGGAAGGACACACAGGATCATGGAGTCCAACTCCTGTCCCTGCACAGAACACCCCAAAGGTCACACCGTGTGTCTGGGGACGTTGTTCAGTCTCTTCGCACCTGTCCCGTGCCGACTGAGGCCAGAGCGCAAAGGAGAGAATTTCAAGGGCAAACACTTTTTCCCGTGCAGTCCATGCCCCAGCCCAACTGAGACATCCCAAATGGGCCTTTAAGGGGGTTCTGATGCCCTTCAGTCCTGCAGGCACAAGGTGACTCCACTGATCACCAACGCTCACACCACCCCTCACTGAGCACAGTCCAACTTGGCAAAGCAGCTCTAGGTTCGCAGCGTTTGTTCTTAAGGCTTTTGGCTACAACAGCACCCAAGAAAATTTACAGTTAGAAGTAAGCGACTTTCCCCCCTTGATCGGCACCTCTCTCTCCATCAGTTCTGTGCATTTCTTTAGTTCCTGGGGAGGACGCAACGAGATTTTCCTCATTCAAAGAGAGGAGAAAGCGCAGCCACAAGCCTGCAGAAACCCTGCACAGATTAATGACCAATTGAATACAACCACCACTTGTGGTTACTGTTGATGGCGAGGAAGTGGAAAGAATGAAGAATTAATGCTGTTTCATCAGGGACACCAGGACCGTGAGGAAGCTGCCGTGGCCTCCAACCCCAAGGCCTGTGCAGAGCTGCTCCTCACTTCAGCTCTACATGCATACGGGACGTGGCTCTTGACTTGTGGCCAGAGGAATATCTCAGTTGGCAGCTTCACGGACATGATGGGGAGGGGGATGATTTCGGGCTCACCCTTGACAAGCTGTGGGACGAGATGCCAAGGACAGGGGGGTCTAGTGAAGACCCTCAGCTGGTGGCCCTGGGACGTATTGGCCTCACTGGAGCATTCCTGGAGTCTCATGGGGATGAGCCAGGGGCTCCTGAGGTACCAGAAGCCAACAGGGAAACCCCACTGACATACTGCAAAGGAATGAAGGGATTGATGTCACCGTCTGTTGCCATGGTGACTCCATGTCATCCCCAAGGCCATCAGACAGATGACAGCCCACTTGTCTGGCCGGATTTCCGAGTGCTCTGCAGTGTCTGTGACTGCGAGAAGCAGCAGCAGATAAGGCCGAACTCGTCCACCCTCGTCCTCATCCTTTTGACTGTGACGGCTGAGACAGGAGATGGACCAGGACCTGAGCTGAGGCCATTCCTGAGCCGGCACAGGACACTGTGGCTGACGACGTATCCTCCTGGCTCGATGCCATGGATGTGGGGGGCACCATCCCCGATGTCCCCAACAGCCCCGACTTGGCCGCCTTCCTCAGGGAGCTCAGGGCAGCTGTCCCAAGGACAGAGGGGTGGCCGTGGGGCTGGGGGACAGCGAGGACACCATCCCTCATGGCCTTCATTTCCCCAACAGCCTCACTGAGGCCACGAGTGATAATCTGGGGGATTTTGCAGGTGTTTTCATTTTGTTTTGTTTCCTCCCCGCCCAGGGAACTTATGAGAAAACAAAGGTACATTTCTGTGTCATGAGTAAACATGGCGAGATTCAGGCCAGACATGAGGAAAATTTTAGCCCCTGAGGGTGGTGAGAGCCTGTTTCTGTACCTCTTGGAAGTCCCATATGATGCCATCTGCACGGACAGGTGACACTGCTGTTCCTGCAGCAGCCCTGTGGTGGAAGCAGAAGAATGTCAGATGGGGAGGACAGCTCACCTGGGGCTCTTCTCTTTATAGGCCGCAGGTGGGTGATGAGGCATTTGCAGGGAGCTGGGACTGAACTGCTGAGAAAAATGATCCTTACTAAGTTCTCCTTGATACCCCAGGGACACATATGGCGTGCGTGATTTCAACACTGACAGCTCTGCTGCTGGCGTGTTCAGTAACACGGGCCTGTGAGGAAGCTGGCAGGCCAGGCTTCGCGTTTAGCTTAGAATCATAGAATCGTGGAATGTCCTGAACTGGAAGGACCCACAAGATCATGGAGTCCAACTGCTGTCCCTGCACAGGACACCCCACAGGTCACCACGTGTGTCTGAGGACGTTGTCCAGTCTCTTCCTGAACACTGTCGGGTTGGAGCTGTGACACCTCCCTGGGGAGCCTGTTCAGTGTCCAGCACCTCTGGGTGAAGAACCTTTTCCTCATGTCCCACTGATCCTCCCCTGGCACATCTTCTGCCATTCCCTGGGCTCTGTCACTGTCACAGAGAAGAGCTCAGCCCTGCCCCTCCTGCTCCTGCTGAGGAACCTGCAGCCCATGAGCTCTGCCCTCAGTCTGCTCTGCTCCAGCTGAACAAACCCAGGGACTTCAGCCGCTCCTCATACGGCTTCGCCTCCAAACCTTCACCATCTTTGTGGCCTCTTCTGGACACTCTCCAGCAGCGTTATCTCCTTTTCTCCTGTGTCCCCAGCCCTGCACACAGTGAATGCTCCAGGTGAGGCCGAGCAGAGCGGGACAATCCCCTCCCTGTCCGTCTGGCCGTGCTGTGCTGGATGCACCAGGACACGGGTCCCTCTTGGCCCCAGGGACACTGTTGACTCATGTTCAACTTGCCCAACTTGTTCAACTTGTTCTGTACAGCCAGGGTTGCCGGGTCCCAGGTGCAAAATCTGGCACTTGCCTTTGTTGAACTTCATGCAGCTGCTGATTGCCCATTTCTCCAGTTTGCCCAGATCCCTCTGCCAGGCCTCTCTGCCCTCCAGAGCATCAACAGCTCTTCCCAGCTTTGTGTCATCAGCAAATTTGCCAAGCAACCCCTCAAGTCTTGAGTCTAAGTCATTTACGGAGACATTAAAGAGCGCTGGCCCTAAGATGGATCCCTGTGGAACTCGCTGGTGACTGGTCCCCAGCCCAACATGTCCCCATTTACTAGAACCCTTTGAGCCCGGCCCGTCAGCCAGTTGCTCACCCGCTGTATCGTGTGTTTATCCAGCTGTGCGCTGGACATCTTGTCCAGAGGATACTGTGAGAGACACTATCAGAGGCTTTTCTGAACTCCAGAAAGATCACATAGACAGGCTTCCCTTGGTTGACTAGGTAGGTAACCTTGTTGTAGAACGAAATTGAGTTTGTCAAGCAGGACTTTCCCCTCATGAACCATCCTGGCTGGGACCAACGACTGTGTTGTCGTTCTGATGCCTTTCAATAACTCCCAGAACAATCTTCTCCGTGATTTCGCCAGGCACAGAAGTGAGGCTGGCAGGCCTGTAGTTGCCGGGGTCATCCCTGTTGCTCTTGTAGGTTGGGACAATGTTTTCTGTCTTCCAGTCAAACCAGCCCTCTCCAGATTCCCAGAAGCGCTGAAAGGTCACTGAGAGAGTTCTCGCTATGCCGTCAGCCAGCTCTTCAGGCACCCCTGGATGAATCCCATCAGGCACCATCGACTTGTAGGGTTCTAGCTGCAGTAGCAGAGCCCGTACAATTCTGGATTGATTGGGAATTCATTGCTCTCTCAGCCATGGTTCTCTAACCCAGGGCTATGGGGGCCCCCAACTCCATCTTCAGTGTTGAAGACTGAGGCGAAGAAAGCATTAAACATCTCTGCTTTGTCTTTGTCTCTGTTAATAAGGTGACCATGAACATCAGTTAATGGGCCAATATTATCTCTAGTTTGTCTTTTGCTATTAATGTATTTTAAAAAGCCTTTTTTTATTGTCCTTCACAGTATTGGCAGCTTCAATTCTAGTTGAGCTTTGGCAGCACAAACTTCCTCATGGAAAGAGCTAAGACTTGGAAGGCTTCGCTTGCCACTAAAGTCATCAGGATAAGTTGTGATGTGTTTCTAGGAAAACTGTTACGGAAAACATCCTCTGCGACCTGTTGTTAAGGTCAGGGGCCCGTCCTCAGCCTCACCTGAGCCCCCCGGCAGGTACGAGAGACACTTGGCGCTCATTCCCTGCTGGAGTCCCCAGGATCAGCTTGGCTACTGAACCTTCCCATCACAAGTGCCTCTGACGCTTATTTTCTGGTTCTACTTAACCCATTTCTCAGCAAACTGGCCTACAAAAAGGAAAGGTCTGATTCTCTGAAAATAGCAGCTCTATCACAACATTCATTGACACGTTAACATCACTGTAATGGTATAGCCCATTAAAATCATTTTCTCTAGGTAAATAAACCCCACGGTAGCATCACGACACCTGCAACAGTGTTATGCATAGGACAGACTGATGTGGATTTTGCAGACTGATTGATTAACAAAAAATTAAAAGCCTTCACAGCACATGTACTCATTAAAAGCCATTGATAGGGGGCTGCAAAGAAAGCAAAACTAGAAAATTCCCCAAGGAGACACGGACATGAATCCTGCTGCTGTGAAAAGGAACAACAGGGGTTGGAGAGGAAAGTGCCTTTACGTGAGTGGAGCAAACATGGGTGTAGTACGTGGAGGAAGGACTAGAAGAGGACGCTCATAAATGCAGAGAGTTTACAGATTTCTTTTTATTTCACAGTCACTGGCTTTCTCGCTCATCTCTCCCGGTGTCAGGGTCACAAACAATTAAAAAAGAAAAGCGGATGAGTTTCCAAGTTCTGGATGATGCGAGTGTGTTAGTTCTATGGAAAGGACAAAAAAAGGGAAAATCAAAGAAAACCAAATCTGTTCCATGCGGCTGTGGATGAACGGGAGAAGCAAGGCTCTGATCCCAGTCACATCCACACAGCTCTGGAAAACCTTCCGGAAAGTTCTGTAGGTCAGAGGTGTGATCTCCACTCTCCATCCTCCTCTCCTCAGGGTCAATATCCCCACAGCTCCCGACCAGCTGTGACACCGCAGCACAGGTGACACCACCCACGCTCCCAAGGCCTCTGTGATGTCACTGCACATTGCCATGACATCCCAACGCTGTCCCCAAGGCCATCTGGCCGCTGACAGCCCAACTGTCTGGTCGGATTGCCCAGCGCTCTCCAGTGCCTGTCACTGCGAGAAGAGCAAACGAGGCCAATCTCAACAGATTGATCCTCATCATCACCCAACCTCATCCTCGTCCATCATCAACCAACCTCATCCAACCTCTGCCTCATCCATCCTCATCCATCCTCATCCTTGTCTGTCCTGAACCTTGTCCATCCTCTTCATCCCTGATCCTCATCATCCCTCACCCTCATTCCTCGAACACCCTCATCGTCTCTCCATTTCGCTGCCGTGGCTGAAGCAGGTGAGGGACCAGGACTTGTCCTAGGGGAGGTTTCAGAGCTTCCCCGCCCCAGTTCAGCACCAATGACGGGCTCCATTGCTGTGATGGGAGATTCATCACCAGCTGGAAGCGCTTTGGGCACCAGGAGAAATTCTGTCCGGCTGCTCTTTACGAGGAGCCAGCCCCTCCGTGCTGGCAAATCCTCCTCCTGTCGGCCCCACTGCAGGAAAAGCAGCACGTGGGGTGCACGGGGCAAAGGACCATGAGGGTCTGAGGCAAACATGAGCCCATTAGCCCCTAGAGACGCCTCCTGATGCAAAAAACAGGAGAGAAAAACTGCAGGTGATGAAAAAGCGATATCTTTCCATCCCGGCCACCTTCAATCCAACAAATTGGGGTGAGGAAATCTAGCTCCCCAAAAATCACACTTGGGATGGGAAATCATGGGGACAGGAGACCGTAGGATAGGAAACCATCATGGGGCTGAGAAATTAGTATTTCGAAACCATCGTTGGGATGGGAAACCATCATTCAGGGCAAACCAGGCCAGGCAATCAGCAGCAGGACGGGAAATCCCTGGGATGGGAAGTTGTGCTGTGAAACTCAACCCCTCACCCCTCTGTGCTTCCCCAACAGAGAGGATCCCTCGGCAGCTGCCCATGGCATCCAAGGGACGGAGAAGGAGCTTCACCACCCCGGCCGTGGCACCACCGGTCCCTGCCCACGTGCTGCCCTCTGTCCCAGGGCTGCTGGTGTCCCCCCAGCCTGCCCAGTTCCAGCCTGTCACCCACCAGCTGGGACAGGGCAGCGTCTGGCAGGGGGTGCCGGGGGCCCTGGGGCAGCTGGTGCAGCTCCCGCAAGGGGTGCAGCTGTGCCAGGGGGTGCAGCCAGCCCAGCTCCCCCAAGGGGAGCAGCTGCTGCATGGGCTCCAGCTCCCCCAACCTGTGCACCCCGTCCAGCTCCCCCAAGGCCTGGATCTGGTCCCGGGGGTGCAGCAGGTCCCGCTCCCCCAAGGGCTGCAGCTCCAACCAGGGGTGCAGCTTCTGCAGGTCCCCCATGGGCTCCAGCTGTCCCAGGGGGTGCAACAGGTCCAGCTCCCCCAAGGGGTCCAGCTGGTCCAGCTCCCCCAAGGGGTCCAGCTGCCCCCTGCCCCTGCTGCCTGTCCCCCATCCTACCCCTGGGGACAGCAGGTGGTGACAGGGACCTCGCTGGTGCCACAGCAGCCCATGGGGCTGGGGCCGTGGGCTGGGGTCCAGGGCCAGTCCCTGTATCCCACGGGCTCATATCACCTGCCCGTCCCCCCGAAACACCGTGGCCCCGCGGCTCGTCGGGCTCAGGGCCCTGCTGTGCCCCACACCCTGCCCGGCAGTGCCCAGCAGCCAGCAGAGGCCTCCGGCAGGGACAGGGTGGCCGTGGAGCTGGGCGTCCCCACTGCCAGCCCCCACCAGCCCGCCCTGGCTGCACCAGCTGACACAACCACCGGGGAGCCCACAGGTGAGTGCTGGGCCGGCAGAGCCCGCGGGCGGGTGGCCGAGCTGAGCACAGCTGCCATCACCCACCTTGGGGGCTTTGTTGGCTTTCGCAGGAGCGGTGACCACCCCGGCAGCCCTGGGGAGCCCGGGGGATCTTCCTCAGCAGGGACCAGCCGCCTGCACTGAGGACATTCCTGAGCTGGCACAGGACACCACGGCCGATGACGTGTCTGCCTGGCTCAACAGCATGGATGTGGGGGACACCATCCCCGATGTCCCCGACAGCCCCGACTTGGCCGCCTTCCTCAGGGAGCTCCCCGACCTCTCTGAGTACGTGGCACAGGGCGGCTGCCCAAAGCAGCCAGCGCTGGCACTGGGGCTGGGGGACAGCGAGGTCACCAGCCCAATGTCCCTGACACCCCAAACCCAGCACCTGCCTCAACGAGCTCCCTGATCTCTCCGAGCACAGGGCACAGGACACCAGCCCCAGAGAGCGAGGGCCCGTGGCACTGGGGCTGCAGGACGGCGAGGTCACCAGCCCTGTCCCCAGCTCTCCCGCCTTCCTCAGCCGGCTGCCCGACCTCTCCGAGTACGTGGCACAGGGCGGCTGCCCCAAGGATGGAGTGGTGGCCATGGGGCTGAGGACAGGGAGGACACCATCCCTCATGGCCTTCATTTCCCCAACAGCCTCCTGGAGATGGATGGTTTCTGGGAGCCTGCAGCTGAGATCACCCACCCACAGGACCAAGTGGTGCTGTCACCGCTCGGGGACAGTGGGGACACTGGCTGTTCAACTCACGGCACCAGTGTGACCAACGAGGTCTACGACGAGCTCCCCAAGTACGTGGGCGAGGAAAGCTGTCCCCTGGAGCCCATGGTGGTGGGGGGCTGAGGGATGGTGAGGACACCATCCCCCATGTCCCCACCTACCCCACTTGACCCCCTTCCTCAACATCTCCCCACCTCTCGGGGCGCAGGGCAGAGGGCGGCTGCACGGAGGAGCCAGCGGCAGCGGAGCCGCTCCTGGATGGGGCCACAGAGCTGCCCCCCTGCCTGCAGAGGAGTCCCCTGCAGAGCCCTGAGCAGAGTCCCCAGGAGCCGGCAGAGGACAGTCCCTTGGCCAGTCCCTGCAGGGACCCCCAGCCGGAGGAACTGAAGTGGCCTTGGCTCAGCCCATTGCGGATCCCTTTGCTGAGCCCCCTGTCCAGCCCCCCACCGGCCCCCCAGACAGAAGAACTTCAGTGGCCTTGGCTCAGCCCCCTGAGGATCCCGGTGCTGAGCCCCCTGCCCAGCCCCCCGCCAGCCCCCCAGCCAGAAGAACTGCAGTGGCCTTGGCTCAGCCCCCTCCGGATCCCGCTGCTGAGCCCTCTGTCCAGCCCTCCACCTGCCCCCCAGCCAGAAGACCTGAAGTGGCCTTGGCTCAGCCCCCTGAGGATCCCGCTGCTGAGCCCCCTGCCCAGCCCTCCACCTGCCCCCCAGCCTCAGCCGCCCTCCACAGCCCAACTGATGGAGGAGCTGCTCCCCCGCCTGCCCCTGACACCGGGCACCAGCTGCTGCTGGGGGCTGCCAGGACCGGGAGCCGCAGGGGCCACCAACACCAAGCGCCCCGCGCCAGCCAGAGACGCCCAGGGGCAGGAGACGTCTCTGCTTGACGAGATCCCTCCAAAGCGGAGCAGAAGATGAGGGACACCAGGAGCCCCCTCTGCCCAGCACGACAGCGCTGGCCCCGGTCCTGCCAAGCGCCGGTTCTGCCACCTTCATCCGGCAACACTGCTTCACTTGACCTGGTACCAACAGCCCTGGGACCGCCAGCTCTGCCCATCCTGCTGCTGACAGCCCCACCACCGGCAGCCCCACCACCCGCTGGGACCGGCGTCCCCAGGAGCAGCGTCCCCACTTGGGCTGAGGACACACCCACCGGGGGACACACGACTGAGCTCGTCCAGCATTTCCACCCGCCGGGGCAAAGAGTGAAGGTGCTGGCACCGCTGAACTGACTGTGTGACCTGACCCACAAGTGCTGTCCCATGGTTCCCAATCCTCTCTGGTAGCCCCAACACCCCACGGGACCGGATGCCTCCCGCGCCAGTGACAGCAAGAACGAGCCAGCAGTGGCATCAAGCAGCAAGGTTGCACCAGGGGATCCAAACCACAGGAGTGGCTGGCCCTGTTGATGTCACTGGGCAGTGCCAGTTTCGTGCAGAGACACGGACATGGAAAGAGCCACAAGTATGGCCACCAGTAACCCACCACTCCAGCTCTGTCTCCACTCTCATTGACTTCAGGATTAGTCCAAATGGAGCAGTTGAAAATTATTTCTCCGCAATAAAAACCTTTACAGTTTAGCTGAAGTCGTTGAACAAACGGAGCCTTCCATGGAGCAGGCTAATTGTGGAAGCTTAAAGCCTATTGACTTTTCATTTTGTGTCAGAATTGTTTGTGTCTTCTTCTCATTGAGATATTTCGGAATATACCAAAAATCTGCGAGTTCACAGAAATGTGGAGAAAATAAAAGAAAATGAGAAATGTTTTCTCTCTTTTTTTTTTTCCTTTCCTCTAGTGTGACATACAAAGACTGAAAAAAGATGGCAAAGTTATCCATGAGAGGACACAAATGAGCAGAGTTAGCGCTGACCCGTGTGTATTGCAAACTACGCGCTGCATTTGTTTGTAAATCATGCTCAGTGGCTTTACTATGTCAAAAATCCAGCCCTTTGCTGGCCAGACAAAGAAACCCAGGGATTTCCCCTCTAAACCTTTTGCTGAAGGTGATTAAGGAGCTACCTTAGTGATCAAAAGCAGATGGTTTTGACCATACAAAACCAAATCAGGTCAGGATTCTTGCACATGGAATAACTCAGAAACCCAATCACTCCCACTGCTGTCCACAGCAGATGCTCTCTCTGCTGTTCTTCATGCAACCCAGTACCGATTTATGCAGTGATTAGTAAAGTCAGGGTAATTAGATGATTTTATAGATCGGCTTAAGCCAACTGGGCACGTGAATATAGAAAATGAGTCAGAGGCCCTGAAAGTGGTTAAAAAGGTCAGATAGTGGATTAGAGGGGGGCCTGCTGCATAATCCCAGTGTCTCAATACGCTGAACTTTCAAAGATAACATCTGTGAATAGAAGCACTTTTATCTTTTTAACTATTCTAGAAAATATTTGAAAATTTAGAAGCATAAATACATGTTCCCTTTGTTCTGCCTCCCCAGCCTTCCTTCTTCCCCGAACCTCAGGATTTGATGTGGGTTTCTTTAAACTTGTGCTGTCCACCATGCGTACTGCACCTTGCAGTTATTTTTCCTCATGTTTTCTTCTTCAGCTCCTCCTTTGGTTATTTTCCACCTGCTGAAGATATGTGCAAATCCCTTCACTGTGTCAGCTGAACAACCTGTCGCAATTTTGGCATCCTGTATGTGTTTTTGCCTCTTTAATTATTTTTTTTTGACCTGCGTTATTTTAGTTTGTTCAACAGCTATTCCCATCCTTCTCTTTTCCAGAGGATTATCATTTTAACAGCCTTTTCTATCTCTTACTCCTTAACCACACTGGTATCCAATGCTCTTTTTAACTATTCACACTTAATAGGATTAATTTCCCTTGTGTTCTCTGTGGTGATTTATTAACTACTTTTCTGCAGTAGATGGCATCTGCAATTCATTATAGAATTCCAGTTAACGTTTCTTGCAGATATTCTGCATTCCATAAAGACCTTTGCAACATTAAAAATGGGGAAAAGCAAAGAAAAAAAGATTTTTAAATGTTCTTTTACTGCAGGCCAATTCTCTCCCTGGATCCTTTTCCACTCCCATGCCAGACAGGACCCTTGGAAAGGTTGAGGGGTTCAGAAGTGGTTACGGGAAGCAATATTCCTCCAAGCAACATCCATTATTGATATTAATCATTGCTGTCATAGAAACATGAGTAATTACTAGATAGGAACAAATCACGCAACTGCACGGTGGTCACACTGCTCAAATGCAGTTCTGAAAAGGACTCAAACACTACAGTTGTGAAAGGAATATTGCAGAGTACATTAAATAAATAGAGCAAAAAAGTATTTCCCAGTCTCAGTTGCGATGTAAGCAATATACAAAAAGTTTGGATTATGTCCCATTATTACAGACTCTGTCGTTTTTGGAAGAGGCATAAGCTCAGATTTCAGCTCTATTCCATTTCAAGCAACAATTTTTGGCTTACTTACAATGTCCCAAGTCCTTTGAATGAGGTGTGTTCATGTTCTGTGTTTGGTGTCGGGACACACCTTTAAAAACATTCCTTATGCTAACTTAGAGGTGAGGTAATTTCGTTATTTAGCACATTTGGATCTTTATGGATGAAAGTGACTTGATCCTGTAAATCTGAGTTATGGTGCTGTTCTGAAAACATGATTTAAAGGCAGCTGGTGGAATGTTATCGTTCCCTGCCAGGAGGTTTTGTGTGGCCTGCACACATCTCTGGGTGTAACGAATTATCATGAGTTATCTCTGACCTAGAAAAGCCACAAAACTGTGCACATTTTCAGAAAGTTGTTCCTAGGCTTATATCTGTCTATAATTTCAGAAGATGACCAAATATCTAAGGCCTACAACTTGAAGATAAGAAGGTATCTCGAAAGCGAGGCTTACAGAAATTATTTGCAACAGACACATTCTGTATCTGAACCCATCACTGAAGATATTGCTCAGAATTAATGAGGTAAATCCACCTATTTGAGTACAGCTCCGTTTGGGTTTCCCAAGAGCTGGGCCTCCAAAATTAAGGTATCTCAGTGAGTTCATTTGGGTTTAGAATAGTAATAAATCTGATCAGCACCGCTGAAAATGTGTTTGCTTATTTTAAGATAATTTGCATCAGTACGTTACTCCAATTAGTACAAACCGAATCACCTGGAGAGTGTCAATGCAGACATGAAGTCATGTCTGAGCAAACCACTGACCAGCACGTGCAAGAGCATCTTCCTTTAGCAACGAAACCTTAAACGCGATAAAGATCAAACTCCACATGAAACTCAGCCGTGCTCGGGATGCTGCTAATCCGTGCGTTTTGATGCCTTCCCAGCATGTAATACTGTTAGAAATCAATAACTTTCCATGAGCCTGACTGACTGAGCGCTGACATTTGGTCTCATCGCATCTCTGACAATATCCTGGGACGTTCAGTAACTGTCCTGATGACACCGACAAGATGGATTTCTGCATTTAGGCAAAATGTCTGCATTTGTGGAGAAATGTCTTTTCTTTAGCACTGTTGGAGCTGTGCAGCCAAGACACCAGGGATCCCATTGATGTTTGGGTTCCATTCCTATTTTACTGTAGTAAAATTTGTGTAAAAAGTGCTATACACTTTTATTTTTTTAGGTATTGAAGTTAAAATATAGATGCTCACATATGCAGTTCATGGAGCTTCCTAAAAAGCATATAGAAATTGCTCTAAGTGAAAGAATTCCATAGTTTTATTACTATTGCAATCACTTATTTAGAAGATATGAGTGAAAATAACAATACAAGATTCTGAGATGACTTTTTAAAATTTATTTTGTTTTTCTTACAGAATATGCAAGAAAAGTGAAAAAAAAAATACCCCGAGAAACAATTTGCAGCTCCTTCAAGATTTTTTCACAGGCGCAATTTACTTTTATCCTTAATCCTCCCCACTTCACAAAACACAAGAGCTTTTCTCATCATCACAAGAGAAATACACAACTCTCAATTGCATGATTAACCTCTAAGGCTGGATTTTAATATTCTGAAAATATAATTGATAATTATGTACAGCAAGATTACATTTGAAGTTTCTACATTGTTGTGTTTTTTTTTTCTTACACATGAAGGCTTAGATCACATATTTGTCTAGACTAATATGTTGTCCAGTAGCTTATATCAGTGAAATGTCACATGAAAATATGTAAATGTGGATAAGGCCTTTTGGTTTTAGACTCTAAAAAGAATCACTTTTAGGCCACTAAAACCAAAGAAATGCTTTGCTTATATGTAACATTATGCCTGAACTCTGTTAAATGAGAGACTTCCTCAGAATCTGCTACTATACAGTTATTTTCTTTATCCTTCTGTTCCTCAGAGTCTCTTCTTTTCAAAAATTACCCCTTTTAAACTTTTTTTCCTTTATCTTTGGAAAATGATCTTATGCGGAAACATTTTTAGATTAAAGGAGACACTGCCAGAGGGTGTATATATTGTATTAAAAAACCTGTATCACATCAGCTGAGACTCTTATGAAATTATATGAAGTTTCAACTTGCGAACACATTGGGGGCATTCTTTAATTAGAGCTTTCAAGGTTTACAGAATCCGTCTCTATCAAAAAGTCCAATAGTTTATACGACTAACTTCTTTAGCGCTAATAATTGGCACACAAAGAAATAGTCACCGATGTCTTTGCCATTTATCTTCTCACAGGATGAATTAACCTGGGATATTTTGTTTTCTGGACATGGGACCAGAGAAGTTTAACATCTTGTCTGCTCCAGACGTGACTGTCCTCAGCAGTTATAACAAATTAGTCCAGGACTGCAAGCAATTTTGTTTTTTAACCTGACTTCTCAAGTAACAGTCAGTTAAATGATCAGGGACCTAAATGAAAGTTCTTGAAAGCAACTGAAAAAAATTATGAGTAACGTCATTAGGCTACTAGTTTGCATCACAGGAAAATAACAGAATTCTGTTATTTTGTGCAAGACAAAATACTAAACTTTCTTTTGTCCACTTCTCCAATTTATAGATAATTATACGGTTGGTACAATGGTTTTTACAGTAACTTTTAGCCCCAAATTTAAATACAAGAATGTGCTGTATTCCTTAGTCATTGTAACAACTGTTTTGCATTTAATTTCATCTTTAACTGCACAATGTACTATATTCATTACAATTTTAAATTTCTTGTGTTTTCTTCAATTTAGATTTTAATATTACAGAATGTACTCCATAATGAGTTTTTATTATTTTTTCAGCAAAGATAGTATGATAAGTAATGAAAATCTACCAGATGGCTCTTCCTCTCTAGACCCCAATCCGACAAAGCCTGAGATGTAATTAACTCCATATATGTATCACCACACCACTTTTTAAGGAGTCTCATGTTTTCTTTGGAGCATCTTTGAGCATCACCGCTACCTTTATTTACCTCGCTAAAATTGAATTAATTTTTCAAATATTTTCTATCCAATCTGCCATTATTTGGCATCAATGGATGAGACCATGAAGCTGACTGGGATCATGAATTGGGTCATATGTGTCGTGAAAGAGCATCCCGTAGTTCAAACATTTTCTGTGACGCTGATCAATATTGTACCAGTGCACTACAGATAATATTGACTCCATAAAACACTTCATTTTATAGACTTACTCCAGGTGATCTGTGGCTGTAACATGGTGTATGTTGCATTCACTCGTTAGTTTTTGTGAAAACCACATAGAAAAGGCCTTGAATGTATTACAAAAGCACACCAGTGCTGACTTTTTGAGATTAAATTAACACAAAACCCTGATTTTCTGCAATTACTAGTTTTTAAATTGTATTCCTACTTTATAATTTATTGTACTACTGGAGTCAGGGAAGTAAAAAATATATATATTAAAATTACCTTCTGAAAACACACACAGTACACTTGTGTTGGGAATAATCCCCAAAAGTAATGAAAAATATGCCAAAGTATACAAGAAACTGTGAGCACAAGTACTTGACACTTTATTCTTCTAAAATAGTGTTTATTTTTTTCACTTTCACAAAGACAAATCAGCGGTTTACAGCTTGCACTCTTAAATGAGCAATTGCTGGATGACATATTTATGATCTGTATTAAAAAAAAAATCGTATATAAAACAACCTGAAAAATTATTTGGCTTCTCTTTGAGTCAATGAAATGCAAGAAGCAAAAAGATTTGAAACAGACATTATAACCTTGATCATTTATAGAAAGAGGTTGTCATCTTTCTTGGAATTGTGGATTAAGATGCAGATTTTCTTGGCAACAGTTGCCAAGTGAAACACTGCATGACAAAACGGACTGCCTTCATTCATAGAAGATGAGAGCTCAGAAGTTATCAATTTGATTTCCTAACTGCTGAAATTTGCTTTTCAATTGTTCATTTTGTTTAAAGGGACAACCCAGTAATTGCATCTCCATAATAAAGCTTTGTGTAAAAATAACAATAGTTAGTTTACAATACGTGTTTGACCCAACCCAGTAGATGAGGGAAAGGCTGTGGGTGTTGTGTACTTAGACTTGAGTAAAACCTTTGACACCGTATCCCACAGCATCTCCTGGAGAAGCTGCAGCTCATGGCCTGGATGGTGTATCTGCGATGGGTAAAGAACTGGCTGGAGGGCCGGGCCCAAAGAGTTGTGCTGAACGGAGCCAAACGCAGTTGTTGGCCGGTCACGAGTGGTGTCCCCAGGGCTCAGCACTGGGGCCAGTTCTGTTTAATCTCTTTATCAATGGTCTGGATGAGGGGATCGAGGGCACCCTCAGTCAGTTTGCAGATGACACCAGGTTGGGTGGAGTGTTGATGTGCTGGAGGGTGGGAAGGCCATACAGAGGGTTCTGGCCCGGCTGGATCAATGGGCTGAGGCCAATTGTCTGAGGTTCACCAAGGTCCTGCGCTTGGGTCACAACAACCCCATGAATGCTGCAGGCTGGGGAAGGGCAGCTGGAAAGTGCCCCAGGAAAAGGCCCTGGGGGTGTTGGTGCCAGCGGCTGAACATGAGCCAGCGTGTGCCCAGGTGGCCAAGAGGCCACCAGTGTCCTGGCTGGTCCCAGCACTGGTGTGGCCAGCAGGCCCAGGGCAGTGACCGTCCCTGTGCTGGGACCTGGGGAGGACAAACCGCCAACCCTGGGGGCAGTTCTGGGCCCCTCACGCCAAGAAAGGCCTTGAGGTGCTGGAGCGAGTTGAGAGAAGGGACCGGAGCTGGTGAGGGGCTGGAGCACAAGTGTGATGGGAGCAGCTGAGGGACCTGGGGGGTTCAGCTGGAGAACAGGAGCTGAGGGGAGACCTTCTGATCTCTGAACTGCCTGAAAGGAGCTTGGAGCCAGGGGGGTCGGGCTCTGCTCCCCAGGAACAAGCACCAGGAGCACAGGAAATGGCCTCAGGTTGCACCAGGGGAGGTTGAGGTTGGATCTGGGGAACAATTTCTTCCCCAAGGGGCTGTGGGGCATTGGAACAGGCTGCCCAGGGCAGTGCTGGAGTCACCTTCCCTGGAGGGTTGGACAGACGGACATGAGGTTCTCAGGACATGGGGCAGTGCCAGGGGTGGGGTATGGTTGGACTCCATGATCCTGATGGGCTTTTCCAACCAAAATGATTCTGTGACTCTATGATTCTCCTCACAGGGAACTTGACAAGCTGGAGGAATAAGACAACAGGAACCTGGTGAAATTCAAGAAGGACAATTGCAAAGCCTCTGATTTCTGAAAGTCACTTCTCAAATGTGAATCTACAAAGGTAAATATATTTTGTGCCCTTGAGTTCACTGCCCAGATTCTCTTCTTGGCTGTGAAATGTGGGATCAGAGCACAGACCATCAGTGTCCTTGTGAATCCACTTAAGAATGTGCAGAAGTTTGGTAATTAAAACTGTGGCTTGATTGCTGAACAATGGGGAGGGGATAAGTGCAGGTTCTGTTCTAAGATTAGTGAACAGACTACAACACTGCTGCAAGAAAATTAAAGTACTTGAACCACCACAGGGAACAAAACTCATTGAATTATATTCAAGAGAGAAGAGGAAGAAAAAAGACAAGTATATGAATAGTTACTGCCTTGTTCTCAATGCATGAAAAATATCGTGGTGAGGTTACATGGGGAGGCTTGTGTGGCAGCCTGTGCACCTAGAACATGGGAGATAAGAGCTGAAAGGAGTTATTAGTCCTGGTTTGAGCTATCTAAAATTACGGATTTGTTTAAAACTCACAAAGTACTCTGAGTACGACATTTATTCTTCAAACCGCCAAAAAGAAACAAAAATACTGCTCGTGCTGTAACACTGGTCACACTGCTGAGACAAGGGAAGATCTCTCTGTGTAAAACTTCAAAGAACAAATTGTACAGAATAGATAAATCAAGGAAAAGAGTGGGAAAACTTCTTGCGAACTTCCACCCTGTGCCTCCTGATTTCAAAATGTAGGGATTTCTGCATGTTCCGCACATTATTTTTCCATACAGTGGTTTGTTTTCTGGGTTTTTTTATTTTAAGAGAAGCTGAGATGGGAACATCTGAGCAGAGCTGTAGGAGAGAAGGCAGAAAGCACGTGTATTACTGAAATGCTACTGGAAGGTTTCTATTAATATTCCTTAAAAACTGTAAGTTACCAAAAATGTTCCAAATATCTAATATATGATGCTAGATTGATCTGAAGATAAATGATTTGTATAGTGTATTAATTGGACTGTAAGTAAAATAATGATGAAGAGGCAACTGTTTGACCCTTCCCAACTGTTTTCAGAATGAATTGTTGTCCCCAGACAGGAAAAAATTAGATTTATTTTGCAAATGAAACAGTCTACTGAGAATACACATTAATCTCATGTTTATAAGTAGGCTGCATTTCAGAGATATGGATACAGTAGGAATTTTGTTTCACTTTTGTCCATTGAAGAAAAGAAGGGAAATGCTAAAGTCTCCTTAGTTTCCCAGGTAGTTTTTTTCTTGTGTTGTGCTTGTTGTTGTTGTTTCTTTGTCTGTTTGTTTATTTTTATTCAGCAAATATGGAATTTCTCAAAATCACCAGAGAGCATTGGGGTTTGTACTACAGCTGATCACAACAACACATCTCTTAGAAAAAAGGCTCCAAATTATCAAAATGAACATTTGTCTATGTCTACCAAAATGAACAGTGAGTCTATGATTACCTACTTAGAGATGTAAGATTTACCAACATTAGATTTCATGAGGGCTTCAAATTATGAATAAAAGAGTAATTAATATGATTGGTTTCTCTACATAAAATTATTCTTTGAAATAGTTTCTGTTTATTATAATAATAAAACTAGACGTAAAAGAAAAACTCCCTTAGATATTTTATAGTGTGTGCTAACAATTTTATGCCTTATTATTTCCAAAAACTCAGCATTATATAATGGCAATATTTATAATCTTGTCTTCCATTTCTTCCTTCTTTTGCTTACAGAAGAAATATGAATAAGGATTTTCCTTCTTACTTTGGTAGAAGATAATCGATACAAGAGAACAAAATAGTTTTCTACTTTTTTGATAATTAATATCTGGAAGACGTGTTTTTCTACCAGCATTTGGAGCTCGCTCATTTCACCCAGTTCACTCTCACTTGAAAAAAGAAAACACTATTTTTGACACAGTAAAGCCATTGAGCATGATTTACAAACAAATGCAGCGCGTAGTTCGCAATACGCACGGGTCAGCACTAACTCTGCTCATTCGTGTCCTCTCACAGATACCTTTGCCATCTTTTTTCAGTCTTTGTATGTCACACTAGAGGAAAAAAAAAAGAAAACATTTCCCATTTTCTTTTATTTTCTCCACATTTCTGTGAACGTGCAGATTTTTCGTATATTCCGAAATATCTCAAAGATAAGAAAACATAAACAATTTTGACACAAAATGAAAAGTCAATAGGCTTTAAGCTTCCACAATTAGCCTGCTCCATGGAAGGCTCCCTTTGTTCAATGACTTCAGCCAAACTATAAAGGTTTTTATTGCGGAGAAATAATTTTCAACTGCTCCATTTGGACTAGTCCTGAAGTCAATGAGAATCTGGCCTGCAAAGGGCTGGATTTCTCATGACAGAAAAGGGGCTAAACCTGAACAAAGAAGAACTGATGGTGTTCTGCACAGCCCTCCCAATGTGAAGCAGTCGTGTCTGATTTTTATATCAGTGGTGCTACCCCAACTTGTGCACCCACAGCATGAGCCCATCACCAGCTTGTGGCAGCACTGGATAAATGGGTGAAGACCTTCAGGTGTGAGCGCAACCACATCCAACAGAGTTGACACCACCACGCTGATCGAACAGCAACAAGTGGGATCGTCCCGCTCTGCTCGGCCTCACCTGGAGCATTCATTGTGTGCAGGGCTGGGGACACGGGAGAAAAGGAGATAACACTGCTGGAGAGTGTCCAGAAGAGGCTACAAAGTTGGTGAAGGTTTGGAGGGGGAGCCGTATGAGCAGCAGCTGAAGTCCCTGGGTTTGTTCAGCTGGAGCAGAGCAGACTGAGGGCAGAGCTCATGGGGCTGCAGGATCCTCAGCAGGAGCAGGAGGGGCAGGGCTGAGCTCTTCTCTGTGACAGTGACAGAATGTTGTCCAGTCTCTTCTTGAACACTGTCAGGTTGGGGTCGTGACACCTCCCTGGGGAGTCTGTTCAGTGTCCAGCATCTCAGGGTGAAGAACCTGCCATTCCCTGGGTTTTGTCAGAACATTTATTGACATGTTAACATCACTGTAATGGTATAGCCCATTAAAATATTTTGCTTTATGCAAAAAAACCCCGTGTTAACATGATGACACCTGTGACAGCATATGACAGACTGATGTGGATTTTGCAGACTGTTTTGTTAACAGCAAATATACTCATTAAAAGCCATTGATAGAGGGCTGCAAAGAAAGCAAAACTAGAAAATTCCCCAAGGAGACACGGACATGAATCCTGCTGCTGCGAAAAGGAACAACAGGAGTTGGAGAGGAAAGTGCCTTTACGTGAGTGGAGCAAACATGGGTGTAATACGTGGAGGAAGGACTAGAAGAGGACACTCATAAATGCAGAGAGTTTACAGATTTCTTTTTATTTCACAGTCACTGGCTTTCTCGCTCATCTCTCCCGGTGTCAGGGTCACAAACAATTAAAAAAGAAAAGCCGATGAGTTTCCAAGTTCTGGATGATGCGAGTGTGTTAGTTCTACGAAAAGGACAAAAAAGGGGAAAACCAAAGAAAACCAAATCTGTTCCATGCGGCTGTGGATGAACGGGGGAAGCAAGGCTCTGATCCCAGTCACATCCACACAGCCCCGGAAAACCTTCCGGAAAGTTCTGTAGGTCAGAGGTGTGATCTCCACTCTCCATCCTCCTCTCCTCAGGGTCAATATCCCCACAGCTCCCGACCAGTGGTGACACCGCAGCACAGGTGACACCACCCACGCTCCCAAGGCCTCTGTGATGTCACTGTGCGTTGCCATGACGTCCCCACACTGTCCCCAAGGCCATCTGGCCGCTGACAGCCCAACTGTCTGGTCGGATTGCCCAGCGCTCTCCAGTGCCTGTCACTGCGAGAAGAGCAGACGAGGCCAATCTCAACAGATTGATCCTCATTCTGATCCTCATCCTCAACCAACCTCATCCTCATCCATCACCACCCAACCTCATCCTCGTCCAACCTCACCCATCCTCATACTCATCCATCCCCACCAACCTCATCATCTTCCATCATCGTTCAACCTCATCCTCGTCCAATCTCATCCTCACCCTCATCATTCCTCGACCACCCTCATCCTCACCCCGTTTCGCCGCCGCGGCTGATACAGGTGAGGGACCAGGACTCGTCCTGGGGAGGTTTCAGAGCCTCCCTGCCCCAGTTCAGCACCAATGATGGGCTCCATTGCTGTGATGAGAGATTCATCACCAGCTGGAAGCGCTTTGGGCACCAGGAGAAATTCTGTCCGGCTGCTCTTTACGAGGAGCCAGCCCCTCCGTGCTGGCAAATCCTCCTCCTGTCGGCCCCACTGCAGGAAAAGCAGCACGTGGGGTGCACGGGGCAAAGGACCATGAGAGTCTGAGGCAAACATGAGCCCATTAGCCCCTAGAGACTCCTCCTGATGCAAAAAACAGGAGAGAAAAACTGCAGGTAGTGAAAAAAACAAAATTTTTGCTTCCCGGCCCTCTTCACTCCAACAAATTGGGGTGAGGAAATCTAGCTCGTCAAAAAAACACACTTAGGATGGGAAATCATGGGGACAGGAGGCCATCAGGGTGGAAAACCAATGTGGGGCTGAGAAATCACTGTTAGGAAACCATCATTCAGGGCAAACCAGGCCAGGCAATCAGCAGCAGGACGGGAAATCCCTGGGATGGGAAGTTGTGCTGTGAAACTCAACCCCTCACCCCTCTGTGCTTCCCCAACAGAGAGGATCCCTTGGCAGCTGCCCATGGTGTCCAAGGGACGGAGAAGGAGCTTCACCACCCCGGCCGTGGCACCACCGGTCCCTGCCCACGTGCTGCCCTCTGTCCCAGGGCTGCTGGTGTCCCCCCAGCCTGCCCAGTTCCAGCCTGTCACCCACCAGCTGGGACAGGGCAGCGTCTGGCAGGGGGTGCCGGGGGCCCTGGGGCAGCTGGTGCAGCTCCCGCAAGGGGTGCAGCTGTGCCAGGGGGTGCAGCCAGCCCAGCTCCCCCAAGGGGAGCAGCTGCTGCATGGGCTCCAGCTCCCCCAACCTGTGCACCCCGTCCCCCAAGGGCTGCAGCTGGTCCCGGGGGTGCAGCAGGTCCAGCTCCCCCAAGGGCTGCAGCTCCAACCAGGGGTGCAGCTCCTGCAGGTCCCCCAAGGGCTCCAGATGTCCCAGGGGGTGCAGCAGGTCCAGCTCCCCCAAGGGCTCCAGCTGGTCCAGCTCCCCCAAGGGGTCCAGCTGCCCCCTACCCCTGCTGCCTGTCCCACATCCTACCCCTGGGGACAGCAGGTGGTGACAGGGACCTCGCTGGTGCCACAGCAGCCCATGGGGCTGGGGCCGTGGGCTGGGGTCCAGGGCCAGTCCCTGTATCCCACGGGCTCATATCACCTGCCCGTCCCCAAGAAACACCGTGGCCCTGCGGCTCATCGTGCACAGGGCCCCGCTGTGCCCCACACCCTGCCCGGCAGTGCCCAGGAGCCAGCAGAGGCCTCCGGCAGGGACGGCGTGGCCGTGGAGCTGTGCGTCCCCGCTGCCAGCCCCCACCAGCCCGCCCTGGCTGCACCAGCCGGCACAACCACCGGGGAGCCCACAGGTGAGTGCTGGGCTGGCAGAGCCCATGGGCGGGTGGCTGAGCTGAGCACAGCTGCCATCGCCCACCTTGGGGGCTTTGTTGGCTTTGACAGGAGCAGTGACCACCCCGGCAGCCCTGGGGAGTCCGGGGGATCTTCCTCAGCAGGGACCAGACGCCTGCACTGAGGGCATTCCCGAGCTGGCGCAGGACACTGCGTCCAATGATGTGTCTGCCTGGCTCGACGTCATGGATGTGGGGGATGCGATCCCCAATGTCCCCGACAGCCCCGACTTGGCCGCCTTCCTCAGGGAGCTCCCCGACCTCTCTGAGTACGTGGCACAGGGCGGCTGCCCAAAGCAGCCAGCGCTGGCACTGGGGCTGGGGGACAGCGAGGTCACCAGCCCAATGTCCCTGACACCCCAAACCCAGCACCTGCCTCAACGAGCTCCCTGATCTCTCCGAGCACAGGGCACAGGACACCAGCCCCAGAGAGCGAGGGCCCGTGGCACTGGGGCTGCAGGACGGCGAGGTCACCAACCCTGTCCCCAGCTCTCCTGCCTTCCTCAGCCGGCTGCCCGACCTCTCCGAGTACGTGGCACAGGGCGGCTGCCCCAAGGATGGAGTGGTGGCCGTGGGGCTGAGGACAGACAGGACACCATCCCTCATGGCCTTCATTTCTCCAACAGCCTCCTGGAGATCGACGGTTTCTGGGAGCCCGCAGCCGAGACCACCCACCCACAGGACCAAGTGGTGCTGTCACCGCTCAGGGACAGCGGGGACACCGCCTGTACCACCCATGGCCCCAGCGTGACCAGCGAGGCCCTCGACGAGCTCCCCGAGCTCCCCAAGTACGTGGACGAGGGCAGCTGTCCCCTGGAACCCATGGTTGCAGGGGGCTGAGGGATGGTGAGGACACCATCCCCCATGTCCCCACCTACCCCACTTGTCCCCCTCCCTCAACATCTCCCCATCTCTCGGGGTGCAGGGCAGAGGGCAGCTGCAAGGAGGAGCCAGCGGCAGCGGAGCCGCTCCTGGATGGGGCCACAGAGCTGCCCCCCCGCCTGCAGAGGAGTCCCCTGCAGAGCCCTGAGCAGAGTCCCCAGGAGCCGGCAGAGGACAGTCCCCTGGCCAGTCCCTGCAGGGACCCCCAGCCGGAGGAACTGAAGTGGCCTTGGCTCAGCCCCTTGCGGATCCCTTTGCTGAGCCCCCTGTCCAGCCCCCCACCGGCCCCCCAGACAGAAGAACTTCAGTGGCCTTGGCTCAGCCCCCTGAGGATCCCGGTGCTGAGCCCCCTCTCCAGCCCTCCGCCTGCCACCCAGACAGAGGAAATGAAGTGGCCTTGGCTCAGCCCCTTGCGGATCCCCTTGCTGAGCCCCCTGCCCAGCCCTCCACCTGCCACCCAGACAGAAGAACTGAAGTGGCCTCAGCTCAGCCCCCTGAGGATCCCGCTGCTGAGCCCCCTGCCCAGCCCTCCACCTGCCCCCCAGCCTCAGCCGCCCTCCACGGCCCAACTGATGGAGGAGCTGCTCCCCCGCCTGCCCCTGACACCGGGCACCGGCTGCTGCTGGGGGCTGCCAGGACCGGGAGCTGCAGGGGCCACCAACAGCAAGCGCCTCGCACCAGCCAGAGACACCCAGGGGCAGGAGACGTCTCTGCTTGACGAGATCCCTCCAAAGCGGAGCAGAAGATGAGGGACACCAGGAGCCCCCTCTGCCCAGCACAACAGCACTGGCCCCAGTCCTGCCAAGCGCCGGTTCTGCCACCTTCACCCGGCGACCCTGCTGGACCCAGCCCTGGAGAAGAGGCCACGGCCCTGCCCGACACCTCGCGGTCACCTGGAGGAACCAGCGCCCCAGAACCTGCATCCCCCGACCTGGTACCAACAGCCCTGGGACCACCAGCTCTGCCCATCCTGCTGCTGACAGCCCCACCACCGGCAGCCCCACCACCCGCTGGGACCGGCGTCCCCAGGAGCAGCGTCCCCACCCGGGCTGAGGACGCACCCACCGGGGTACACACGACTGAGCTCGTCCAGCGTTTCCACCTGCCGGGGCACCAGGGGATCCAAACCGCAGGAGTGGCCCTGTCGATGTCACTGGACAGTGCCAGTTTTGTGCAGAGGGACACGGACATGGACACAGCCACCAGTACGGCCACCAGTAACCGACCGCTCCAACACCGTACCTGTGGCTCCCGCACCCAGAGGAGATGCGGAGACAGAGACCTGCACCCACCCACCCTCTCCAGCCCCAGCACCTCCCAGATCCCGCTTTCGGGCTTCAGCCATTAAACATGTTGGGTGTTGTTTTTGTGGCACCTCTGCCCGTGGCATCTGTGCGCTGGGAGGGGTGAATGCAGCCCCTGCCCACCCCGAGGGTGCTGAGCTGGGCTGGGAACGGACACGGATAGAGGATGGGGACAGAGAGCATCGCTCCAGGGGATGGGCGCCCGGGGGAGAAACCACGGGGACGGCATCAGTGGTGGGGTAAAGGAGGCACCGTCACTGCCACAGTGTCACTGTCACTGCCCCAGTGTCACCGTCACTGCCCCAGCGCCGGTGTCACAGGCCCGAGCTGCTCTCACGGGACATTCGCACCCGTCCCGTGCTGACTGATGCAAGAGCGCAAAGGAGAGAATTTCAAGGGCAAACACTTTTTCCCGTGCAGGCCGTGCCCCTGCCCATCTGAGACATCCCAAAGGGGCCTTTAAGGGGGTTCTGATGCCCTTCAGTCCTGCAGGCACAAGGTGACTCCACTGGTCACCAACACTCACACCACCCCTCACTGAGCACAGTCCAACTTGGCAAAGCAGCTCTAGGTTCGCAGCATTTGTTCTTAAGGCTTTTGGCTACAACAACAGCCAAGAAAATTTACAGTTAGAAATAAGCGACTTACCCCCTTGATCGGCACCTCTCTCTCCATCAGTTCTGTGCATTTCTTTAGTTCCTGGGCAGGATGCACCGAGATTTTCCTCATTCAAAGAGAGGAGAAAGCGCAGCCACAAGCCTGCAGAAACCCTGCACAGATTAATGACCCATTGAATACAACCACCACTTGTGGTTACTGTTGATGGCGAGGAAGTGGAAAGAATGAAGAATTAATGCTGTTTCATCAGGGACACCAGGACCGTGAGGAAGCTGCCGTGGCCTCCAACCCCAAGGCCTGTGCAGAGCTGCTCCTCACTTCAGCTCTACATGCATACGGGACGTGGCTCTTGACTTGTGGCCACTTGTGTCCAGCACCTCTGGGTGAAGAACCTTTTCCTCATGTCCCACTGACCCTCCCCTGGCACATCTTCTGCCATTCCCTGGGCTCTGTCACTGTCACGGAGAAGAGCTCAGCCCTCCCCTCCTGCTCCTGCTGAGGAACCTGCAGCCCCATGAGCTCTGCCCTCATGATTTTGATCTAATGTGGCCATTTTTATGATCACCTTACAGCAACTAAAAAAAATCAGAAGTTCTTAGTCAGGCAACTACAGAAGAGAATTCAATTCCTTTTTTGTCTCATCTGAAACAGGTGCCTGAGCCAACACAGAAAATCCTTTATCCTGTGGTTTAAGACTTAATTTTGTGCTGATGTATACAGTTTGTTCCCCTTGTCCAGGCAAAAAATGTGAAATGTTTTATCTTGGCTCACCTTTAAAATGCATTCAAGGAAGCTAGTGTCTAAATCTCTGCCTGATGCCAGGAGCTTGATGTTGACTTTCTAGAGAGCGTTTTTCTTCCACTCCTTTCTCTCCGTTTGTTATTTCTTCAGTTTTGTAAACAAACCAGAGCCAACTAATTTTTTAGAAGTCGTCTGAATAAATCCTGCATTTGAAAATTAAATGTCATGTGTACAAATCCCCCAGTAACTACACAAAGAGAGAAGCTTACTAAGTTTTCATTACAACACGTGATGGATGATAATGCTGATATTACTGTTCTATACAATTGTAGCAAATGAGGATTGGGCCTAACTCTGTAGTAGGCAATTTATTGATTTTTACCTATTAGTAGGTATTGTCTCACACATGAAACTGTATAATTTAATATATCTAAATGCCATCCAATTATAAACTAGTGATGGGAGAAATAAACTGAATATTCTGAAAATAATTTCTGATGCCTATGAAGCACTGCGGGACAACTGCTCTCTAGGTGGTGCTCTGTTAAACTAATATTTTTCCAGGTATTTTCAGTCTTTCTTCCATTGATCTTTGCTGTCACAGTTCCATCACCATTTCCCAAGAATCTACAGAGAACAAAATAACTCAGACTTTCCAAAATCAGTCTATAGAGAGAAATAAATATGTTTATGACAGACAAATGTGCTAGTCCTGCCTAAATATAGTTGGAATTCTAGTTAACCCCGGATTTTAGTTATCCCGTTATAACATTGAAGGGTTTTTTTTTGTGTGCAGTGCTGGTACTGAACACCAGCATATGTAGGTTCAGTATTGGGTAAAACAACATGAAAAAGAGGTCACAGAAACACCAATGGAAAATGGAATTTACTTTAGCTTATCAAAATAAATTATTGGTCAGAAAACAAATTCAATAGGACAAAACAAAAAGAACAACTTCATAAACCTAAAAATAGTTGAAGCTAAAACCAAAAGAGATTCTTACTCCTTCATCTATAACATCTACTTTAAATATAGTCTCTGTCAAAATTAAAAGTTGGATGACACTCTTTTTATATCAGAAGATACCCAATATACTTCTGTACAAACAAGACTATTCAGAGGGTCAGCAATATGTAGAATATTCAGAGTTTTGCATCCATGTGCCTTGTGCATTGAATAGCATTGAATCCTTTTGCCTCTACCTGCATTCCTGTATTCCTTTGCATTCGGTACAGAATTAACTGTTACAAATTAAGTTAGATTTTTAGCTTGTTTTCATAAAGGAAACAAGACTCAAACTGCCTGGGCACATGTGCCTGACTTGTTGCACATCTCCAGAATTACGGTTAAATTTTGAATCCTTCATCCAAATTAGAGAAAAATGTGAAGTTCTGGCAATGGGTCACTAGAGGTTTCCAAACCTTGTTCATAAAGGCTACACCATAACCTGTGTCCTTATGAGATCCCGCAGAATCAAGGCAAACCTAGAAATTAATCTCTCTGAATTGAGAACTATTTACTTGATACTAAATGAGATAAAGAGGCTAGAGACAAAACCATCAATCAGGCCCTTTGTTAATAAAAGTGCAAACAGAATTCTTATTCTGACTTTGAAAATACCATCCGTCTTCAGGCTGTATTATTTTAAAGTTGTATTCATTTTAAAATAATTAATTGGAATATTTCATATGAAAAGTAGGAAACATTTCCTTAATGAAGGAGAGGAATTTGTAAGAGATAACATTGCCATTAATGAAGTCTAATTAGAGATCCATTTAAAAAATAATCTCCTGTGCTAATTTATCATGGAAAGCTAATAGAGTTCTAACTTGAGACAAAAATAGTTCCTTGGAGTTTTATAAATGCTCTTGTCTGAGTTAACTATTTCTATTATTCAGAAAAAATAAATTAGTGTGTTAGAAACCTGACTATTAAATAAAGAAAATCATTGTATGCCATACATTAATTTTTCAAGTTATTTTTTGTGAAAGCAGGTGGTGCATTTTTTCATCCCTGTAGGTTCTGAAAGAAAATACTGTATTTTTGTCACTTTTTAGACACATCATTATTCTCCCTTAATTTCTATCCATTTCAAATAGTCTATATTTGTTTCTATATGGCAGGGATTAGTCTCACAATGTACAATGGCAATTTAACTTCATATCCACTCAACATGAGCTCCCCGACAACACATCATTTCAGAACATCCCCATTTGAACCTCCCACGTATATACAGAATTTCGTGCTGAGCAACTTGTTCTTAAGACTACACATTATTCAAGCTTGGGACCAAACTTACTACAAATGTTTAATAGTTCTGCTGCAAGACATTGTTAAATTATAAAGGAAGCATATTTCACTATGGTCAGAAATAGGCATTTCCAGAAGTAGATCAGAAAAATAATAAGATTTAGAAGCAAAACAAAGACTTGCCACTGAAATAAACTAATTAACATAAATTTAAATTATTAAAGTATATGATAGCAATTGCTTGGAGAAAACACCAAGCACAATCCAGTCGTCCCAAGTACGGAAAGATATCTTAAAGGGCTGATGTTTTACAGATGGCTTTAAAACACTTGCTTAAATCACTATTTTATTTTTATTTTTTAAGTCGTTGCTATAAAGTTAAGATGCAAACACAACAGTTTCCAGGATCAGCTCTTAGAAACTTATTTTGTCTTCATTAGATGGGAAAAAATGAGATGCTAGATGAGAAAAAAATGAGATGTTAGAAACTCTAAGTAAGGCACTAAAGCTGAATGCTATTGAAATTCTTTTTTTCCCCATAGGATTACTCTCAAATTGTGCTCCCCTCCCTGACATTATCAGAGCAGTTTGTTCGACTCAGGGCACATCCAGAGCACTGTTATTGCCGTACAGCACAGATATGTTGCAGCTTATCTAAAAGTTCTTCACTAAGCGTTTACACAGAATCCCAGAATGTCAGGGTTGGAAGGGACCTAGAAATCTCACCCAGTGCAATCCCCCCATGGAGCAGGAACACCCAGATGAGGTTACACAGGAAGGTGTCCAGGCGGGTTGGAATGTCTGCACAGAAGGAGACTCCACAACCTCCCTGGGCAGCCTGGGCCAGGCTCTGACACCCTCACCGGCAACAAGTTTCTTCTCAAATTTAAATGGAACCTCCTGTGTTCCAGTTTGAACTCATTACCCCTTGTCCTATCACTGGTTGTCACCAAGAAGAGCCTGGCTCCATCCTCCTGACACTCACCCTTTATCTATCTGTAAACATTAATGAGGTCACCCCTCAGTCTCCTCTTGTCCAGCTCCAGAGCCCCAGCTCCCTCAGCCTTTCCCCACACGGGAGATGCTCCACTCCCTTCAGCATCTTGGTGGCTGCGCTGGACTCTCTGCAGCAGTTCCCTGTCCTGCTGGAACTGAGGGGCCACAGCTGGACACAATATTCCAGGTGTGGTCTCCCCAGGGCAGAGCAGAGGGGCAGGAGAACCTCTCTGACCTACTGATCATCCCCTTCTAATCCACCCCAGGTACCATTGGCCTTCCTGGACACAGGGGCCCAGTGCTGGCTCATGGTCACCCTGCTGTCCCCAGGGCCCCCAGGTCCCTTTCCCCTACGCTGCTCTCTAATAGGTCATTCCCCAACTTATACTGGAACCTGGGGTTGTTCCTGCCGAGATACAAGACTCTACACTTGCCCTTGTTATATTTCATTAAATGTTTCCCCGCCCAACTCTCCAGCCTGTCCAGGTCTCTGATGGCAGCACAGCTTCCAGTGTCACCACTCCTCCCAGCTTGGTGTCATCAGCAAACTTGCTGACAGTCACTCTATTCCCTCATCCAATTTGTTGATGAATATATTTAATAGACCACCAGTACAGTAACATTGCACGTTAAGTTCTAACCTTTTTGTCAGGAAAACTGTGAACTCACCTGAAAATCTGTAACAAACAATCAGCTGCATTAATATGGATCTTAGGGTAAAATAATTAAACCCTCTTGTGTTGCTAAAGCATCTAGACAGAAAGAAAGAAACCTTTCCAAGTTGGAGAAATTGGAAGAGAAAACCAGCATTAAAGTGGAGTCTCACTGCGGCCCTCCAGAGATGTACCAGTCATTGCTTAATTGATTTATATGACCCACATGTATCTGGGATTCAGCAAACACCAGAGACCTCCCTGCAGCATCGTTCTTAGCTGCAGTAGTAGAATCTTCTATAATAATTACACCCAGTGAAAGGAAATGCTCAGTTCTAGACACTGTTCCGTAATTGCTTTCTAGTTTGCATATGTCAGCATAATAAACACCATAAAATATCATAAGTCTTTAAGCTGCAAATTGAAATTAAAATGGCCTTAAGAGCCTCTTCAAAAAAACACTGACTCCCATAATTTCACTGTATGTGTATAACTGTTAAAAAGTCATTATTAACTTTATAAGGAGTATATCAGAATATCTGTGTGAGTGAGCAAGACGCGAACAAAATGCTACAGGACAAGTTTTGGTTTTCCAAATAACTTCTTTTTAATTTACTACGAGTATTTAAATCAGTGGAGGTGTAAACCAAGTTGTTCCAATAGGATGCAAGTTGGGCAGGCCAAACATCATAAAGAGATCAGAAAAAGCTTTTCTTTTCCATGATGAATATGGACACCCTTTGTTATTCTAATTCACTTTTTTTGCTTTTTTTGTGAAGTATGTTTTGGAACTACATCGTTTAAGCAAAGATTTTTAAGAGTGTGAAATAAAATTTTCTGTGCTGGATTTAAAATAACATCGGAATATGAATTTTGATTTGAATTTAATTTTATTTAAGATGATAATGAACAGTTAATGCAACAAACACCAGTTGTTGCTCTAACTCACCATGACCCGATACCATGCAGGCTGCTGGCCTTTGAGCAAGAGGGATAAAAAATGGCCTGGACTTCCTAATCATTGCTTACTTGTTAATATTTTTGAGGTACATCACTGAACACTTGTCATTGATCTTTCTTTGGAGGAAAAAATAAAGAAAAAAGTCACTATCTTTATGGAAAATAGCAAGGTAGCCTAATGAATCAGCCTGGCTTAAGTTTCATGACCAGAGGTTCACTGATTCGATGTCCTGAAGCAAGTCAGGTCATCTCTCTGTATTTCTACCTCCCTTATTCTTTAAACAGTAATACTCATTCTTATTATGTAAACATTTGTGTAGTAAGTTATATTTATGGGTCTGATTCATTGTAGGGACCAATGCACACTGTGCATTAGAAGGGAAAGTAAATAAATTAAAAAGCAAATTACCTTTAGTTACCAAATAATTGTGGTATTTTACCACAAATGTAGAAAACGTTGTTATTAGCAGTGGAATATCTCGAATGTATCGTTTATCGGAAAGGGAGAAAGTGTTCTTGTTAAGAAAGGAGCTATTGCGAAACATAGACAGATTATGACAAATTCAACCATCAAAACTGGCATCATGGTCAAGCTCCTTTCTTAGCAGAGGGAACATGTTTTTCTTAATTTCCCAGTCAGGGTAACACAGGTACCCACAGGGTACAAAAGACAGAGGCAACCTTCACGGCAGATGCTTGATCTTTCTATGTGCTATACGGATTTCATGTCTTGAAGTCCTGCTTAAGCTTCCTGTGCATCCTTAAAGAAAGATTAATTCAATTTATTACTTCCAAATAGCGAAAGGAGGAATATGTTAAGAGTGCAGAACTGCTCCCGTGTCTCTCACAACTATATTATTTTTCTATCCTGTAGTATTCACTGAATCCTTGGTGAAAAACGCACTCAGCTGAGCTGTCAGGAGCATCGATTCTTCCTTGTGCCTCAGGTGTTATAGAGGTTGTATCATTAAACACGACAAAGGGACGCGCAGCTTATTTCAGAAAAGAGTCTTATTGCGTTCGCTCATCTTGGGGTAGTAACTGAGTCACAGAAAGGAACCCATTTATTGGACAAAAATTAGCCCAGCATAAACAATTTTGTTATCATTACCTGCTTTGGAAGGAGAAATGGAAGGAATGTCACCAGCTCCACTCCAGCAGATGCTACTGGAGTCCAAGGCTTTTCATTTAAACACAGCGCCCAGCCCACTGCACAGATGAAAAACTTGTCAGGGGAATATACTTTTTGCAGTTTGCAGGTTCCTTTGTCATCCTCTTCTGCTTCGACTGAAGCTCGAGTTTTCTTTCACCTCAAGCTGATCCACAAACTCATCCCTCACACCAGCATTTGGCAAAGCGTTAACCAGAGAACAGAGACAGGATGAAAGATTTCTCAGGGGAGGTTTTGATATTGTATCTTACATCTGCCTCTGGCAGCCCTGTAACAGTACTGGTGTGACTCAAGCTCCAAACTAACCCTGACCTAAGCTCTAAAGCTGAGCCTGGGCCACCCTGCAGGCAAGATCTTGCAGCCATTGCCTAGGTAACAAAGTTCTCAGGAGAACTCAGAGTCTCGCCTGCCTCAGGCGACCCACTTGAAGGCACCTCTGACTGGAGCTTGAGATCTTTTCCTGCTCTCAAACTCAGCTTCACTGCTCAGATGAGTCATTGATCAGAGAAAGCAGCTCCGCAGGGCTGATTCTTCCCGCAGCCCACGCGATGTCTGTGAGAATGAAGATGGACCGAGTCTAATTGGAGCTCTCTCTATAACCTTAACCCCAACCGCCATTCTTCAAAGACCCTTTGCTGTAAAACCCCACACATTTCCTAGAGAAAAACTTCCTCAGGGAACAGTGGGCACCTCTATTTGACAGTCTTTTTATAGCCCCCTGAACCTCTACGATTTCTCTCTCCTTGAACAGGAACCCTAATTCTAATTTGCTTCTCAGGCTTAACCAAGAACTCCAACTCTTGCCCAAATTAAACAACTCCCCATGGATGAACTTCCTTCTGTAGCTTCCTTTGGCAGACCCTTTCCAGACTGTCTTCAGGTCTTTTTATTGTTCTTAGCCCTTTTCCTGAACTACAATGTAACCCTAAATGTTAACATCAGCTGAACTTTTCCCAGGTCCTCCAGCTGTAGATTTGTTACAGCAGAGCTATTTTATTAGCCCATGCGTTATTTCATTGTAATAATTATATTAATGCTAATATTAACATTTATATAATTATTATTTATACAATATAGAGAGTGTATATTACTGCCGTGGTTTAACCCGAGCTGGCAACACAACCACGACAGCCGCTCACTCAAAACAGGGGAGAGAATCGAAAGGGAAGGGAGAAACTTGAATTGAGATAAACACAGTTTGATAAAATAACAAAATACTAATGTACTACTAGGAAATACGTATATAAAACAGAAATAAAAGATACTCAAGGCAACTCCTCACCAACTCTGCCCACACCAGCAGCCGGTCCCAGGAAGCAGCACCTGGTAAAACAGCTGATCCCAGAGAGAAAAGAGGGAAAGGGCAGAAAGGCCCAGAGGCTGCTACAAAATGGCAAAAGGCCAAATGAAACGTCCCAAACAGAACTGCCCCAGCTCTCCTTATATCTCCTCAAATCTGAACCTGATGCCAACGGGCTGGAACACTCTCATGCGTCAGTGTGGGTGTCCGTCCAGCTCTGTCTGTCCGTCCCCTTCTTCGCTGCCTCACACCTGTGGGCAGAGCTCAGAGTGTCCTTGGCTCTCAGACCAGAGCAATTAAAACATTCACTCTGTGCTGGGTGTTACCTCTTGTTCTCAAATTAAGTCCAAGCAATGACCATGCCAGCTATGAAAAAGAAAGGTTTGTAACTGCACAAAGAAATTTACCCCATTTTCAGCCAAACCAGCACAGCCAGACAAAACACAGATGGTGGGTGAGCTCGAGCAGTTCTCCCTTAACTCTTCAGTGTATTCTCACTGGGTATTTTAGACCCCCCTGTCAGTCACCTAAGCCTTTGCTGAGCCCAGTCTTTGGAGACCCTTGTGGAGGATTACCACCAGTAGCAGCCCTATGTATTCCTTGGGCAGATTCTGCTGAGCCCTTCTCAAGGGCTTCTACTTATGCATTGTCAAGCACCTGAGACTCATCTGAGACAAATGCCACAAGACACATGTTGCTCAGAGAGAACAGTGCTGGAAACCCATGTCTGGTATCAGACCTACCTTCCCACTGGAAGCATCATAGTCTTGCTAAGAGGGGAGGTTTAGATTGGACCAGGGGAGGTTTAGATTGAGTATCAGGAAAAAAGTCTTCATGGAAAGGGCTGTCGAGCATTGGAACAGGCTGCCCAGAGCAGTGCTGGAGTCACCATCCCTGAGGGGTTGAACAGATGGAGATGAGGTTCTCAGGGACATGAGGTTAATGTTAAATGTTCTTCCTTTCATCTGAGCCCAAGTTTGAAGCCTATTCCTTATTTTATCCACCCATAAACATTTGTACCAAATCTCCGTCTTTTCACAAAGACGAGTCTGTTTCTGTAAAATGTCTTTATTTGGACTCTGATGTTACAATAATCTTTGAAGCCCTTAGTTTTTCAAAGCACCGTAGAGAGTATCAGTCCATTGAACACAGGAATCAAAGAACAGACGCTGGTTCAAAGTCAAACAATGAAGACTTTATGAACTTTCTTCTATTAACTGTTCAGATATGGTTGGATACAATCAATAATGAAAACAACCTGAAAAAAACCCTCTCCATGAGTCCTCTTCCACATTTTAAACAAGAAGTTGGCCTATGGCAGAATATCTCAGTTAAATGAAGTTATATCAAGGACGCTCTATCACAAATCAGAATAAAAGTGGAGTATTTTTTCTTTAGCAACATTACACAATACTTTAAAACACTGAAATATTTGAAGTAACATTCTGAAAGTATTAGTTTTGGTGTATATATATATACATATATATATAATATTTGGTATATTGTTCTGCAAATGCTACCCAATATGTCTATTTCATCTAATTTTAACAATGTATAAAATGTCTTCTTTCCAATTTGCAGGCACCTCTACTATCTGATATCTCCTAACCACAGCAAAGAAACTGATTCTATAGGTGTTTGCTGCTATTGCTTCTCAATGCTGGAACTACCAGAGAAAAACCAAGCATTCCTGCTCCAGCAGGGGATTGGACTAGATGATCTTTCAAGGTCCCTTCTAATCCCTAACATTCTGTGATTCTGTGAAGCTGTTAGCAGAGTTATTTCTTTATTTTTCTGCACACCAGTGACTCTCCACCAATTAAACATCTTTTGATAAAGAAATACAAAACATATTTTTTTTTCTGTTGTTAATTACAACTTCTGTGAACAAGGTCTGAATCGTCCTTTAAGTTCGAGTGTATGAAATACTAATGTAAGAGACTCACAGGGGTGAGCCATGCTTTCGTCACTCATGTAGGACTTTCTATAGAATATTCTTTTACAAGAAACATGAGCCACCTTCAACGCTTCCTGCGCACAATGGTTGAAAAGTTCTATTCATTTTTTTCTCTAATGGCCCAGAATCATCTGAAAAATCCCATCAGCCTATATGTTTTTACTGAAGCAAGCCCAGCAAAGCAGGTTTCATGACTTGCCCACAATGACCCACATCACAGTTCTGAGTCTTCTGTTGTTTCTCCAGCACATTCTATAGTTACAGCCTTTGACACCTATAAACTTTAAATACACTAATGAGGATTAATCAATAATGAAAACAAACTGAAAAAAACCCTCTCCGTGAGTCCTCTTCCACATTTTAAACAAGAAGTTGGCCTATGGCAGAATATCTCAGTTAAATGAAGTTATATCAAGGACGCTCTATCACAAATCAGAATAAAAGTGGAGTATTTTTGTCTTTAGCAACATTACACAATACTTTAAAACACTGAAATATGTGAAGTAACATTCTGAAAGTATTAGTTTTGGTGTATATATATATACATATATATATAATATTTGGTATATTGTTCTGCAAATGCTACCCAATATGTCTATTTCATCTAATTTTAACAATGTATAAAATGTCTTCTTTCCAATTAGCCTCCACCACCAACATAAGCTTATTAAAACACTGCAACAGCATGTAAATATTCTGCAATACTGTGATGGCACAGCCAGGCACAATGCGTGAATGTTTTACATCAACACGTGACCAATTTGACTCCAAAAAACACAGCAGGGGACATCTGAAACATTGGGATCCCCAGGCCCCAAGGGAGAAATGTTATGCCCTCTGGAATAAGGGTATTTTAAAGGGGATGCCTCAGGAGGTGATTGGATGGGTTACCTGCTCCCAACCTGGAAAGGCTTGGCCAAAATATGGATGGGGTGGAAAAAAACACAATCCAAGGTGAACCTGAGGGTGGTGAAAGAAAACGGGGGGATAAAAGCTATACCCTTGTGTAATCCTTGACCTACCCCACTGAGGCAGACACAACCTCCTGATAATAAAAGGTTTACACAATGGACAGGGGTGTTCAAAAGCATACATATTTTCGGTATTGTGTTGGCTCGTATTTGCAGACCCTGATTGTTATATTGTCACCATGTTCTCTGAAACTTCATATGTAGCTGTACATAGACTTTTCGTAGTAATGTGACTTGCACGGTCGGCCTTCTAACAGTGATTTAATTCCAGTGTATAATATCTTGTATAATATTTGTAGTTATAGCCCTCTTAATATTTTTAGGATGTATCGAAGGGACCTGGTATATTCCAGAATTGAGAACCATTATACGTGACATGTGTACCTTTTGGGGATATCCAAATTTAGGGTTTTGAAATAACACTGCATTGTGTGACAAAGAGATCGATTATTATGGATATACTGTTGTCTGTCATTGTGGGATACTCATAACCTCATGAAGAGGTGAACATGAGAAACCAACATTCTGAAGCTCAGCTGACGAAACAACGTGCTGGGGCAGTGATGGAGGGAACACCGGTGCCACTGCTCGGTCCCCTACTCTATGGGGAACATATGGGCATGTTCCAACGGCAAGTGTATTCACATGGGAACATTTATGAACAGGCGGGGCTAAGATGTTCTGTTGGTCTTCCTACCATGTGTCCATTTACGATGTTTCACTTTTCAGCACCCCACCATGGTAGGAAACACCAAGAAAGCCAAGGGCCCCAGGCATGACCTGGCTGGGCAGTATACAGCGTTGAACCACCTGATGACTGTATCTTTGGCATGAAAACGTCCTTGTTTCTTGAAAATTCCTTTATCCCATATGTTGCATTCCAAAGACATCAATTTGTGTTAGAAAACTGAACAGGGCACTTACATGTTCTTAGCAATTGGACAAGAGATACTTCTGGGAAATTAAATTTACAACCACAACAAGCATCTAAAATGGCCTCACAGAACCCCTTAGACCCGGATATGTTGTTGTTAACAGAACATGGTGAATGTGGGATGTTGAGTCTTAGGGAGAGAAAAGGTTGCATGATGACACACAATACCATGACCACCATAGAGGGGGTTGTACTTCCGGTGTTGTCTTGCCTGTGCCTGGGAATGATGGTGGCAATATTCAAGAATGTCTCCAACTTGGGGCTTCCTGGACCAGATCCCAGGAAGGAGATATTATCATTACTATCTTCAGCTAACAACACTTTTTCAGCAGCTTTAATGTTTTTCTCCTAACAAACACCCTGGTGACATGGGTTGCAGTAGCCCAGTGGTAGAGACCACCCCCTGCTGCCTGCTGTGGGGTTGAGCTGGGGGCTCTGGCACTGTCAGTGCTTGGGGCAGGATAGAAATGGGACTGCAAAGTTCAGTTCTGAGAGCAGAATCCCAGAACCCCAGCTGGTTGGGTTTCAGGACCTCTGTAGATCCCCAGTGCAGCCCCCCTGCTCACGCAGGGTCACAGAGCAGATCACACAGGTGGGTCCAGGCGGGTTTGAATGTCTCAGAGAAGGAGACTCCACACCTGCTCTGGGCAGCCTGGGCCAGGCTCTGGCACCTCCCAGCAAACAAGTTTCTCCTCATGTTCACATGGAGCCTCCTGTGTTTCAGTCTGTGCCCGTTGCCCCTCACCCTGGCGTTGGGCACCACTGAACAGAGTCTGGTCCATCCTCTGACACCCACCCTGAGATATTGATCCCATTGAGCAGATCCCTCTCAGCTTCTCTTCTCCAGCTCAACAGCCCCAGCTCTCTCAGTGTCTCCTCAGCACAAAGATGCTCCAGACCCCTCAGCATCTTTGTGTCCCTGCACTGGACTCTCTCCAGTAATTCCTTGTCCTTCTTCAACTCGGGAGCCCAGAACTGCACCCAGAACTGCAGATGTGGCCTCCCCAGGGCAGAGCAGAGGGGGAGGAACAACCTCCCTGACCTGCTGCTCACACTGTTCCTCATGCACCCCAGGTACCGTTGGCCTCTTGGCCACAAGAGCACATTGGTGACCCTGTTGTCAACCAATTGGTGCATACAGATCTGTACATCCAGCTGTAGAAATCAGTTCTTCCTTCTGATGACTCATGTATATTTTTGTGAAAGGAATATCACTGTTGCATTAACAGTGTGTCATTTATGTTAACTGGTGCAGAAAATGGCTTTTCAAAAATTTATGCAGCTTATCACCTTTGAATAAATACTTGAACAGGTATGTCTTTATGATGGATGTTTAACTTGTTAAGGAAAATAGGGGTTTTTCGTTTGTTTTGTTTTGTTTTATTTTAATATTCGGGTTGCAATATCATTATGATGGGACAAGAAACCCAGAGTATAACCTAAGCAGAATTTAAAAAACAAGAACAAAACCAAAAACAAACACAGAAATCTGGAAGTATACTACGCATGATAACTGGAAGTAGGGGAGTTGGTGAGCTTAAACCACTTAATGAGTTGTGTTGTCTTGTGGTTAGAAAACACAATTATTCATTAAAATTTTTGCTTCACCAATTCCAGTTGTCTGAATGCTTTAATTTTGAAAGATATTTTTACTACTTTTGATTTGCATTTTAGAGGGCAGTTAATCTGAGAAATATTGATCATGTAAAAATCCACTTCTGAACTATGCTTTAGCTCGTAAAGATAGATGATGAGTGATGTCACTGTAAGGAAATACATGTAGAAAATCAAAATTTTAATTTTTCTAACACTTCAAAAGCCACATCATAGGTTTTATTAGACACTACATGGAAAGGGCACGTATAAGAGAAGAAATGCTAATTAGAGAGAAATTACATGATGCTTTGAATAAAACTTGCAGTAATGTGGGTTAAGGGGCAGAGAAATGTGCTGAGAACTCCCTGCTTTTCTGGTTTAGGATCCTTTATGTTCTTAGATACTCTATATACACTTACAGAAACTATACAACTTCCTACAAAAAAATGGAAGATGGTATAGAAACATGGAATAGTTTGGCTTGGAGGGACATTCAAAGCTCCCCCAGATCCCCCCTGCCATGAGCAGGGACATCTTCACCAGCTCAGGTTGCTCAGAGCCCCGTCCAGCCTGGCCTGGGATGTCTCCAGGGATGGTTCATCCACCACCTCTCTGGCCAACCTGGGCCAGGCTCTCACCACCCTCAGGACAACAATTTCTTCCTCATGTCTGGCCTGAATCTCCCTCCTTTAGTTTGAAACCATCACCCCTTGTCCTGTTGCAACAGGCCTGTGAAGGAAGCCATACCCTTCACTTTCCCCTCAGCAGCTGGCACAGTCCTTTGCACCCATATTGGTGGTTTCTGACAAGACCATTTACAGATTCAGTGAGATGAGACTAATTATTGTAGATGCTGAAGGAGGTTGAAGTTGCTGCATTATACCGCACAGCAATCACACACAGCAAAAAGAGAGTGGCTGGAGGACAGCTTCATAGAGGATACGATCACAGAGATCATGATAGTAACAAAGCTGTGGTGTCTGGTGACAAAATGGCCCCTTTTGGGAAAAGGAGGTGCTTTCTGAGTATGAAGAGCAGCCAGTCAGTGGATGTTCTAAGACCATGTGGGATACAACGTTGTGGAGAAATGGCCACCCCAGTGACAAGATGGTGGCTACCTCAAACTGGGACCCCAAAATGGAGGCCAGAGGAAATGGCAGCTTTTCATGGAGGGGGCCAGAGTGTGTATGGGCAAGCACAGGTTGGCTCCCTGGAAATGGCTTTTTTTTCTGTGAAATTTGGTGAAAATTCAAAGTGTAGAAGACCAGGTCTGTTCATTTGGGTTGAGCATTCTTAATTCCCAAAAGTGATGTTCGGTGAGAGCTGTTTTTCTCACGCATTTTGATTAAAATTTTTGCTAATACCAACGGAAGTAAGTGAAATACCTTCAATGAAATGTTTATGTATGCACACGGAGTATCTTGACTTCTTTTCTAAGAGAAAAAGCACCTAATTAACTTTTAATATTGCTTTTGTTATTTCCTTTATGATGTTCATAATTGCATTGCTGATTTTTAATTAAACGTGTATTTTGTGAAATATGTCACATAAATAATCCTACTCAGCCATACTTTTAATAACTATTCATCATTCATTTAGTAGGTAAAAAGGGCAGTGGAAACAATTACTGAAACGTGCTCCTACAAGGCAGAGCAGAACACAGGAGACTTCACAGAGCATCTCATTGTCTGATTAAACCTGTTGATGGGTTTACAATGGACCCTATTTGAACAGGTAAGACAAATTTACTGTTATCCTTATCCCTTGTTATTAAAAACAATGTCCTAATTATTTCTGGCAGGTAATTTCGTAGGTGTTACTTTGGCTATTCATACATTAAATATTCATATCATTGCTGTCTTTTTTCTTTCTTTGGGACTTTTAATGGTAAAAGATACTGGAAACAGGACTTGTACGAACAGTTGACTGATCAGATATTTAGATACTTTGTCAGAATCTGTGCTTCTGGGTGCCATGCAGAACTTTGAGATGGACAGATAAATGATCTGTATTTAATGAGACCAAATTACTTTTTGAAATGCAGTGAACAATTTCTGTGTTCAGTAGAGCTGAATTTCATGTGACTGTGTTCAGTGAAGTGTTCGGTACTGCTCTGTTCAACCCAGAAAGTCCAATGCAGGAAGGAGAGGCAGCCACAGAGGTTCCATTGCTTTAATTTTTACAATTTGTAATTATCAAGCACTTTTCAATCAAAATCATTTAAAAAAACCCCAACTACTTGTATATTTTCAAACATAAAAATACATTTAGCTGTCGTTCAAATCAAAAGAACATCACAGAGATACTGGAAAGCTTTTCTGAGTAGAGAAGGACTTTAGATTGTCTTACAGGTTATTCCTTTACCAGTGCCATAATCACCATTAAATACTGGTCTTTTCACAATCACACTTATATTTGAACTGATCACTACCCTTTCTCCTGATCTGTTAGGATAAATGGCAGTTTCATCCTCAATAATTCTAATAATTAGTTACAATATTTATATTCTTGCATTAATCTATTGAAAAAGCGTATAGAATAATATATTTTGTCACATTTGCTTAATGATAATTATTTTTCAGCAGTCTTTTCGGCAGTTCAGATCAGCCTATCGCTACCTAGATCATCTTCACGGTTAAATACTCTTATGAAGAGGGCTGGCACGTTGCTTCATCTTCTTAAGATACTCTCAGCTTCATCTGATTTGCCTTTTTCCGGTGCCATGTACAGGAGTAACTGTTCTTCTTTATGGTTTCAGGTTGAAGATTTTCCTTATCCGCTTGCACTTTCTTAATTTCTTTTGCTTGAAATATGTCCATGGCTGATTTAACTCTCGTATGTGCATTTTCCTCACAATTTCCCGCGGAGTAGCTTTTTTTATACTTTGCTAAACACAGCACAGCTTTCATAGCCCAGTAAATACAGTATTGGCATAGCTTTTGGCTTGCCACGAGCTTTATCCCAAAATAAAAACATGGTTTTCAGAGCTTGTCAGGCTTTCTTTGGATTTGCTTTTGTCTGCTTAGAGATTTGTTTTAGCTCGTTTATCTGTAAAAGTAATTGGCTAATAACCATGTAGCTGTTACATATGCAGTTTTACCTTTATTTAGCTTTGCACAATTGTGTGGTGTAGAACCTATTCCTTTATGTATCTTGTAATTAATAAACAGTAATAATTATTTAGTGTAGAAAAAACTGTGAAGAAGAACATGCTGAAAATAAGACACAGTCGGTATTAATTTTTGCTCCAAAAGACACTCGCTTTTTTACATGTCTAGCTGCCTGGACACTATTCAAATTTACTTTTTAAATGAACGGTAAGTACGGCTTATTTTTGGAGTGGGGCTTATATTCTGAGCATCCTCAAAACCCCTGAAAAATCATGCTAGGGCTTATTTTCCGGTAGGGCTTATTTTCGGGAAAACTGGGTGACACGATCCTTGAAGGTGCAGACACAGGACCGTAGAGGAGGCCCCAGGGCCATAAGCAGCATGTCTGCAGTCACTTGTTGGTCACCAAAGGGTTGTAGCACTGGGAAGTGGGAAAGAGTGATCTTTGCTATAACAGAAAGAATAAATGACATGGATTTGATCTATATATTAGTACATCTTATAATCATGTGGCAGCAGGGAGGCTCCAGAAAAGACGACGAACGGAGAACTCAGGGTGACCCAGCATCCACAGTGCCCTTACTACCCTGTCTCACGGGACCTGAACACAAAGGGAGATCAGAGATGGGTCCTGGTGACAAGGTCCATGGACATGACAAACCAGGTGCTGTGTCCAGCCAGGAGCTGCAGCACAGTAACATGGGGTGAGTGACAGACTGCAGTGAGTGAGTGGCTGTGTGGTCCCTATGGGGGTTAACCCACAACTCTGCTCCATGTCGAAGTAAAATAACTGCCTTCAGACACAATGCAGAAGTTAAGAGCGGCCCTGTCTCCCAGGTCTTTTAGTCCAGCATCATCTGCCAGCCCACCGGAAAAAAAATCCTATTTGAATTTGTTGTAAAAAATAGAGGACATACCCTTCCAATGTTCTTTATTGATTAGCAGGTTTAGACAATCCTGAATAAAACCTGTGAGCCAATAAACTAGTTATTTTAGAAAATGCTCAAATTTTCCTTGATATCTGGGGTATTTCAAAATGGCTGTATAATTTGGCTGTATTTGAGAGGAAGACTTGTGGCGGCTGCTGTTTATACCTTGCATAAGGAGGTTGTTCAGAACGTACTTCTTGAGACAGAATTATTCCATTTGTTAAATGCTGATTCTTAGAAAACTAAGCCTTAGGATAAATTTCTCTGGAAGGGATTTGTAGAGTCCTTCAAAAATGAGACCGGTGGAAAATCACTACAAATTTTGGCAGAGTTTAACTAGACTCCCAAAACTCAGCATTCCTCTGCTAGTATTCTACTCTTGAATACCTTCCCCCAAGCTTCTTGTTTCCACAGCAAGTATTATTAAATAAGCTATGTGAGTTACGACTCTGCTTTTGCTTGGATTGATGGTAGTTCAACATTTTGTTTGTTTGCAGGTGCCTCTGGGAATAAAATGGTTCAGAATTAATTTATTTTTCTTGGCTTTTCATCCTGTTCCTAGCACCTGCTAATTTTACATTATGTCGCGAGCATACCTAAGTATCTGGTGGCTTTCCTCTGTGTCCTGCTATATAAAAGTCTACAAAGTGTATTGAAAGCTTTTTGTCAACCTTCCTTCCATTCCAGCTCTTTACTGTTAATGTAGAATCCATTTTCATAACACAGATGTCTATGCCTAAAACACTGGCACAGATGGCTCAAATTGAGTCCTATGTGTATCATATATGTATTAAAAACAAGTTTACATTCAGATTTAGAAAACTGGTCCACAATGAAATTAAAAAAGCAGTTCACTTCTGAATTTTGCTTAGCCAACTAAACCAGTTGCACTGAAGTTCAAGTAGCATGAAGATTAGGGGAAGAAATAAATTGAAGGCTGAAAATCAAAGGAAGCTGGATCTCATTTTTCTTTAAACATTTGACAATGATTTATTTTATTTTACAGCAGGATGATGTATAAAACTTGGGTTCCAAAGTCAGAGTCAGCCAGTAGTTCCCTGCTCCCTGATGAGCAACACGTTGTTACTGGTAGGGTGAAATAATGAAGACCACGCTAATGCTCCTTCTATCTCAGCACCAGAGCTCTAAAATGTTGAGAGAAAACAAGTTGTTAAACTGAATGTTGTTATGAATAAGGTTTGCATAGAATGAAATAAGAAAACACGCAGTGTGTCCTTTGATAATGCTTCGTTATGATGCTAACAACATCTGACCAAAGCTGTCAAACTGGTAATGGGGCTCTCCACATCCTATTCCAGCTGAAGAAAGGGTGTAATAAACAAGTAAAATTATTTGCAGAAGAAAAAAGAAAATGCTTCCTCCTGCTCATCTTAAAAATAATGTTCCAGGGCTCTGGATAAATACAGCAAAACATGTTTCACCAGTTTGCAAGTTTGGAGTCCGGTTGCTTTTCTGTCTTGCAACCTTTATTTCCAACTTGGATCCTGCCAGAACTGTGCAGGTAATTCTGCTGCTTTATTCTGGGTGTTTGACTTCTAGACCAGAGAAACAGACATTTTGACTCCATGAGATGAAAGGTGGAAAACACCCGTAATTCAAGATGTTCATTTGGCTTTATATCAGGTGATAGGCTGTTATGTAAACAGCAAGTTTCTGAATGGACACAGTGAAAATCCACATTTTTTACAAGACCTCTAGATAGTGTATCACTGGACGTTTATTCAGAAATATTCCTAAGCGGACACAAGTTTTTCCTTTCCAATAGAAAACGCCAGCACTGTAGCAATCATCCAACAAATGCGATTTTGTGTCTGCTGTGGATCTGCCATCGGATGAACTGTCATGCTAAAGGCATCCATAATGGTGGTTTTGAGTTAAACTTCTGCATGGAAGTGAAGAGTGAGGTGAAACTGGGGAGCAGATACCAGGCTAGAAGGGACAGGAAGAGGCAATATTTTTATTTTTTCTCCAGGATTGACTACTTTACGGACTAAATATTATTCCCACTTCAACTAAACATCAGTAGAGAGTACTCTGAAGATCCCAGCAATCTAGTCTAGTTCATCATTATTTCTATATTCAGAATAAATATTTTCTCTTCTTTTTGTAGAAACCGTGCTTGAAGTTTACCGTGTTCCCTCTTTTATTCTCTGTGTTGAGCAATCCCAATTTATCTGATCTTTCTAAAAAAAATGTCTGGAAAAAGGCTAATGAGATAGACAAAACCTTAAGAGCAGGAATTAAGGACATGTAGCCAGGTGCTCATGATAATGAGTAATTGCAAACAGTAACTCTTCCAGTATTTACAGGAATTACTGGAGAGAGTCCAGCACAGGGACACAAAGATGCTGGGGGGTCTGGAGCATCTTTGTGCTGAGGAGACACTGAGAGAGCTGGGGCTGTTGAGCTGGAGAAGAGAAGCTGAGAGGGATCTGATCAATGGATCAATAGCTCAGGGTGGGTGTCAGAGGATGGACCAGACTCTGTTCAGTGGTGCCAATGCCAGGGTGAGGGGCAACAGGCACAGACTGAAACACAGGAGGCTGCATCTGAACGTGAGGAGAAACTTGTTTGCTGGGAGGTGCCAGAGCCTGGCCCAGGCTGCCCAGAGCGGGTGTGGAGTCTCCTTCTCTGAGACATTCAAACCCGCCTGGACCCACCTGTGTGATCTGCTCTGTGACCCTGTGTGAGCAGGGGGGCTGCATTGGGGATCTACAGAGGTCCTGAAACCCCAACCAGCCTGGGGTTCTGGGATTCTGTATATATATTCTATGAAACCACCCAGCACTACTAAACTAAGAGACAATTTTTGCCTAAGGAGCTATTCCACATAATTTAAGGCTACAAGGACCTAGCCCTTATCATTATATAGTATGGTATAAGTAAAATTATAAGCAAAGTAAAGCCATATTAACACTGGACATCAGTTACCACTTCTGTAAAATTTGATTTGAATGAATTATTAAAGTCAACTGTAGCAACTATGCATGGATTAGGATCACTAAGTACATCTAAACTTTTTTGGATCAGAGCCTCAATATCTACTGTCAGAACACATTGCACAGAATGAGAAAAGATAGCGCGTGCAAAACAGCCTGCAGGTGCACACTGAACAGCGAAGAAAAAGTCATTACAAGCACTTCAGGAAGAACTAATAAACCTTTCCCAAATCCATTTTAAAGGAAATTCGAAAAAGGACTTTGTCAGCATTCAGACAGGCCTCCAGGAGAACACAGCCGCCCGCATCTTCATTGAACTGTCCTTTCCACACTCCTGGTTACCTTCAGGAAAAGGGAGTCCTTAGAACTGCTTGAGTCCAAATGTTGAAGATTTCTCATCGCTATTTCAAAAATGTAGCTCCTGAGAACTCCTTTGTCACAAATATTTCTCCTAAATTGAATAAACTTTTTTGAAAAATTGGAACAGTCTACAGAATAGAAGATGTAGCTTCTGTCAAGTTAGAAATATGATAGTATTGATACCATGACTGTTTCAGTAAGGATCGACATTGATGCTGTATTTTGTTTCTCAGATCTTTGTGGGCTAAAGTAGAAATATTACCTGCTGGAACAAAAGCTTGAATCAGTTCTAACAGAGCTTTTTATGAAAAGTGGATAAAATATGTTTGAAGTGCTATTACTGTTCCAGATATAAGTAGCTACCTCTAGTACTGCTGCGTTACACCTGGAAGATAATCAGATTTCAGCCTGTGACTGGATCCTGCATCCTGCTGCACTGAACACAGTTCCTGTGCTGTCGGCTAGAAAAGCACTAATTTATTAGGATCAGTTACTATGATCCTGAGCAGCAGGGAATAATTTTAATTTACAGTTTCACAGATTGTGCATCTATGAATACTCTTAGCACCACAGAATCACAGAATGGTTGATTTTTGATGGCACCTCTCGAGATCATCTCGTCCCACCCCCCTGCTCAAACAGGCTCAGCTAGAGCAGGTTGCCCAAGACCGTGTCCAGGCTTTTGAATAACTCCAGAGATGGAGATTCCACAACCACTTTGGGTAACCTGTGCTGGTGTTTGATAACTCTTACAGAAAAAAAAAAAATAAAAATCCTTATGTTTAAGTGGAATTTCCTTTTTTTCAGTTTGTGTCCATTTCCCTTTCACTGGATGCCATTGAGGAAAGTCTGAATATGTCTTCTTTACTCACTGCCATCAGGTACTTCTACTTCTACTTCTACTTCTACTTCTACTTCTACTTCTACTTCTACTTCTACTTCTACTTCTACTTCTACTTCTACTTCTACTTCTACTTCTACTTCTACTTCTACTTCTACTTCTACTTCTACTTCTATACACTTACTTCCCCAAGCCTCCTCTTCTATGAGAAGCGGTTGAGTTGCCATCCCTGGAGGGGTTTAAAAGACGTGTAAACATGGCGCTTAGGGACCAGGTTTAGTGGAGGACTTGGCAGTGTTATGTTTCCAGTTGGACTCAATGATCTTACAGGCCTTTGCCAACCTAAATATTTCCATGATTCTATGATTCAGGAAGAATCCAAGTCCTTATGAGAGAAAATATAATGAAAGGCTTGTGGGTCAAGGTAAGGACAGGGAAATCACCCAGTAGTTACCATCAGGGCCAACAGGCTTGATTTGGGGAAAATCAATTTACTTTATTAACAATCAAATCAGAGCAGAATAATAAGAAATAAAACCTATATCACAGAACACCTTCCCCCACCCCTTCTGTCTTCCCATGCCCAGCTTTACTCTGGAATTCTCTACCTCCTTCTCCCACAGAAATGAAGTGGGACGGGGAATGGACGTCACAGTCAGTGCATCACACTTCGTCTCTGCCGTTCCTTCCCCCTCAGAGGGAGGACTCCTCGTGTTCTGTCCCTCCCACGGGACACAGTTCTCCAGGAACTTCTCCGACATGAGTGCTCCCCACGGGCTGCAGTTCCTCATGAACTGCTCCAGTGTGGGTCCTCCATGGGCCACAGGTGGATATCTGCTCCACCATGGACCTCCATGGGCTGCATGGGGACAACCTGCCTCGCTGTGGGCTGCACACACAGGGGAATCTGGAGCAGCTCCTCCCCATCCTTCTTCACTGACCTTGGTGTCTGCAGAGCAGTTTCTCTCACATATTCTTACTCCTATCACCAGCTGAAGTTGCTGTTGAGCAGCAACTTTTCTCCCTTATTAAATGAGTCCACCACTGTCCCTGATGTCCTCAGCCTTGGCCAGCAGCGGGTTCATCTTGGCCCTGGCCAGCATTGGCTCTATCAGACATGAGGAATGCTCCAAGCACCCTCCACTACCAAAACCTTACTCTGCAAACCCAATAGCACATGACATGAGAAATATGCTGGACATGACAGATAAAATGGGAGAAGCTCCAGATGTGCCAAGAGGGGTGGTGGTTGAGTACCATCATGTGACAGGTGGCCAGACTTCACAAATAACTGGAGAAGGACCTTCTGAGGTCAACAGTCTCACAAAGGTAATTGTACCAGCATCACTAATACTGTTAAAGATTGAGGTGACTTAGGTAAAGGTATTGGGAATACAAAATTTGTTAAGATGGAGCAAAACTAGGGAAAAAGGAATTAGGGGCAGGGAACTTGGGTGGAGAAAAGGGTAAAAAAATATTAAAAAGGATAATTAGGCATGTAATAATGTAATCCAGACTGTTCAGAGGTACCTGCTAGGCAATCGTGCACTTGGTCAAACATAACCTGGACCTGGACAATGAACCACAACTGCTGTTCCAACCACATTGAACACGGAGCATTGCCTTTTCACCAGGCCCGATGGTGTCGACATCCTTCTGCCATCCCAACCTCATGTCAGCAGGTACATCTACGGATAAAGGTACATTTTTCTTACTTTCCTCGTGACTGTTGTTAATGCAAAACAATGCGGTGAAAATACAAACTAATAACTTTCATGTTTATGAGACAAAACTGTCACGCAGGTTTGAAAGGATGTAACCCTGCAGACACACTCCTGTCAGCAATAATTCGTGTACTTTCATGTACATGAAACGCTTGTATTTTCTATTTCTTCCCTGACAACCTGAAATGTGCACCTAATGTAAAACATTTTATTTTTAAACCTTCTGCATCAGCTAAATATCCGTCAGGATCTGCTAGATCTGGGGGTGGGGTATGACAATCACACAATTTATTTTTGTTCTCATTAGGTCAAATTGTTATTTTAAGAAGTTCTACAGCAATTTTTTTATGACTTAAAATAAGTCTTTTATTTATACATACATTCCAGGTGTTCTAGCCCTTATTAATATCTTTGCTTTTTTTTCCATTTGAGGAAATTATTCTAGTAAGATTGTGCTGAACTGCTGCTGGGATTTAAACTCCTGGATGTGAAAAGGGGAACAAATCTGAATAGAGCAGATGCAAAGCAGATATTTGTTTCAATGCAGAATCTATTAAATGAGGGTAAATGAGACAAGAAGGGTATATGAGAGAAAGATCTGGAGAATAATAACTGATAAGGGGTTTCTCCTTCTAATATTTAATGTCTGGTATTTTAATATATTATAATAGACATTCTTCCCTGCACCTCCTCCCAGTCATCTCTGTTGTAACTGTGCAGGAGGGAAGTTTAGTTTCAGTTTAATGGATTTGTTTGTTCATGTTTGGTTATAGTAGGTAAAATTAAGGTTTATTCATGTTAGGGAAGTAAGCATCGTTGTTACCACCTTCTGAATTCTTGTGCAAGAGGAAAGGCTGTCTTCAAACTTTTTAACAGACTTGAAATTTCTGGATTGTTTATTTGTTTTCTGGGTCACACAGAGCTGGAGGTTTCAGTAAGTCATGCTTAATCTCCGGGCCATTCAGGCCAGATTTTAAGTAGGCTACAGATGTAATTTTTACCAGGTAAATAATGTAGCGTAGCAGGGTAGAAAGGTTTAAGGGCTGATTTTGTAGCTATGGCTGCATAATGCAGCCTGTAACTTATCAGAGGTGTTGTACATTTTTTTTATACCTGTGGTGTAGATTTTGAGAGTATGTCCCAGATTGTGCCAAAACAATGAGCGATAATCAAGAAAGTATTTAAACTTTTGGATACAGCCAATTAAACTAAAGAAATTGCATAATGGACTTTGCCAGGCATCTCTTTCTGAGATCATATCCATCCTTCTTTTTGCTGCTTTATTTTCCCCCTCCAAACATCTTTGATTCCTTCAACACTCGATGCATTTGCATTGCTCTGTTGTCTGAGAGTTTGATGCCTGCTGCTTATTTTTTACCTGTATTCACAATCTCCTGGTTTAGCCATCATAAATGTTTCTTTTGGAAGTAATTTTGCTATCACTGAAAAAGCATTATGGCTCTGGGAGCGAGTTAAGCAGCAGGAATAGAAGAGCTATTTGTGTGAAAGATACTTTTCATGCAAATATTCTTAAAAAAGTAGGGCAGGATATGTACAGAGACCATGACTTGAGAAAGCTACTTTGTGAAGCCTTCCATATACCAGGTTCTTTTCCAATAATTTTTCAACTGTTGGAAGAGCTGTGTTTCCTACTGTGGTGCGACACGCAGCAACAGCAAAGCTGGATTGCACATACAGCATCTGTCACAAAAGATGTCTAGAAGTGTTTTATTACTTTCCAAGCGTATATCAACAGGTGTTCGGAGCGGTCAGAATAACACAACTGCTCAGTATTCAACTACTATTAAATATAGTTTATCTATATTTAGTTGTAGTGTATTAAACCATACTGAACATTTTTTGTTACAGCAATAATGTTCTGTCTTCTGCTTGCTTAACCTGATGACGTTTTTGCTTGTGCTAATGCACAACAAACAGGTTTGGTGCTGGCTTGTATAAAGATACATTAATTGTGATTAAATTTTTTTGCCTTTTCTTTAGTAGACATGAAAAATAGTGCCATCTGTAGAGAAAAAAGGTCAGCTCAGACTACAAACCGAAATATTGCAATAGGAGCAAGGACACAAAGTTCTCTCTCTGGGAAATGCTCCTCGAGAAACAAAGTAAAACAGACAGCCTTGGAGGAAAATGCCAGAAATGCACCTACCTTATTGTTCGCGGAATTCCTACCCAGTGGGAGCAGTGAGGAGTCTGGAACTGCTGAGCAGCAAGAAGCAGCTTCTTTATTCCTGTCGTCTGGGATCATCGCTCCATCCCCTTTCTAAGACTCGGAAGAAAGCCTGGAGGAAAATTCAGGGGAAGGAAAAGGCTGTAAGTATTGTAAGTCTTGCTTGCTAGTCTTAAGAAGACTAGGACAGAGAATGCAGAAATTAAGAAGTAATTAGTCAAATGGAAAGAGACCTTTAAAGGGCAAGGAAGGTGCAGGTTTGAAAATGGGTAAGCCTAGGAAAGGTGAAGCTGCCCCAGGCCTGAGATCTGGCCTTCAATTGAGCTGTTCGCCTTCAAAGCTGGAAGAGATTTGCGCACATTTGCATGGATGTGATGAAACAGGACACAGGATTATCAATACTTTTCCAAAAACCAGTGCTGTTCTAGCTATTTATAGTGTCAAGCAATGGTCATGTAACTGGGAAATACAAGTTAAACTCAACGGGGAGGGGAGGGGAGGGGAGGGGAGGGGAGGGGAGGGGAGGGGAGGGGAGGGGAGGGGAGGGGAGGGGAGGGGAGAGGAGAGGAGAGGAGAGAGGAGAGAGGAGAGGGAGAGGGAGAGGGAGAGGGAGAGGGAGAGGGAGAGGGAGAGGGAGAGGGAGAGGGAGAGGGAGAGGGAGAGGGAGAGGGAGAGGGAGAGGGAGAGGGAGAGGGAGAGGGAGAGGGAGAGGGAGAGGGAGAGGGAGAGGAGAGAGAATGCTTCAGCTGGACATTAATATCACTCATGTTTTCACCCAACCAGGCTTAACTAGGATCAAGCAGACTGTGCCCCTTCTCTTTCTGTACTTAAACAGTGTGAAATTCTGACTTCCGGCAGGTGTAGGATTTTCTGACTTTCACAGGTTAAACATGAATTTGCCAGAGGAAACATTATGTTATCCATTATTCCTTTCAGCCACAAAGACATGAACCGTAAGGAAACAAATAAGTAGCATTTTCAGTTTATCACCGGTATTTCACAGACCGTGAATTTAATATGTAATCAGAGTTTTATTTCTCACTGGTATTTTTTGCACTTTGTCCTCTGTCACAGACACTGAAACTTACAGTAAATTATTTTATTTCATTTCTCCCTGTCTTAGTTTTGCTAATGTAATATCAAGGCCAAGGCTTCGATGTGCACCTGGGACAGCTGGATCAGTGGACGGGTAAGAGTTTTCAGTTGTGTGAAACAGCTTTTGGGTTTTTTTAAGTCCATAAAGTAACTGAATTTCATAGAATACATTGCAAACAATTGCCTATGGCTGGCAACTGTATACTGTATGACTATTTATCCAAACTCTTGTCCTTGTAGAAATAGAGTGAAGTGTAAATGATCAGAAGGGCCCATACTTTTCCTAATCCTAACCCTATACCTAACACCAGCCCACTGACCAGCCTAGTGGTTAAATATCAATGTGCGAGCAAAACTGGAGATTATCAAATGAAGGGAACTTAATTATTTAGTCTAAGCTTTTCTTTTTATGGATTCATAAATGTCAACTGAAGAAATACCTAGTTAGTCTTTTAAACAGGGTAAACAGATGAATTTTCATTGTTTTCTTTTTACAGTGAACAAACATACAGCATGTACTCTTTGTGATGATTTGATTGTATGTCTTTGAAATATGATCTCTAATAGTGCAATAAATTATTTCCTGTTTTTTTTCATATAGAAAGCAATCCTACTTAAAGTTTTCATGTTCCAGCTTAGTAAGATGATCAAAAGATTTATTCAAGGCTTTTTTTAGAGAAACTTGCATGTGTATTGGAATAAAGGAAGGAAGTAGTCATGTTTCTACAGCTTTAATTGTAAGAAAGGATTTTAATTATATTATTGCTTTATATATATTTGCCATTTCTCCGTACTTTATGTAAGAAATATCACACAAAAGATTCCATCTTAGATATGTGAAATCACAGCACTCTTCTGCAATTGGGGGAAACAGTGGTTCCAGAATGCTATAGACATGTTGTTATCTTCCTTCCAAACAAACTCTACGCTCAACAGTAAATATTATGTAATGTTGAGTAAAAGGTCCACTAATGTGCACTGAATTATGCTAAGCTATTTCAGAGGTTTGTGGTGATGGGTAGAAAATCAGTCTAAAAGGGGTGAATTCATCAGTGTCATGGCCCTGATGCCTTCATAGGCTTTAACAGCTCAGATGAACCTCATCTGGGGCCTCCATCCACTGCACGCCCATGGGTGTCGGCCCAAGACAGGTTGGAGCCTCCAATTAAGCTGCAGCCAGTCCCAGGCCTGGCAGAGACCCTGTTCACCCACATCTGATGGGTGATTACAGAGATGGGGTTGACTGGTTACTGTCATAGAAAAATAGAATCATTTTGGTTGGAAGAGACCCTCAAGATCATGGAGTCCACCCATAACCCACCCCTGGCACTGCCCCATGTCCTGAGAACCTCATGTCTGTCTGTCCAACCCTGCAGGGATGGTGACTCCAGCACTGCCCTGGGCAGCCTGTTCCAATGCCCCACAGCCCTTTGGGGAAGAAATTGTTCCCCGCATCCAACCTCAGCCTCACCTGGTGCAACTTGAGGCCATTTCCTCTGGTCCTGGCGCTTGTTCCTGGGGAGCAGAGCCCGACCCCCCCTGGCTCCAAGCTCCTTTCAGGCAGTTCAGAGATCAGAAGGTCTCCCCTCAGCTCCTGTTCTCCAGCTGAACCCCCCAGGTCCCTCAGCCGCTCTCGTCACACTTGTGCTCCAGCCCCTTCACCAGCTCCATTCCCTTCTCTCCACTTGCTCCAGCACCTCAAGGCCTTTCTTGGTGTGAGGGGCCCAAAACTGCCCCCAGGATTGGCTGTTTGGCCTCCCCAGGTCCCAGCACAGGGAGGGTCACTGCCCTGGGCCTGCTGGCCACACCAGTGCTGGGACCAGCCAGGATGCTGGTGCCCCTTTTGGCCTCCTGGGCACACTACTATCAGTAGACCTGATCCTGTCCCTGTCCTGTGGCAAGGAACCCACTCTGCCAGATGCGTTATCCCACCTGGCTCTTAGATGGCAGCTGCCATTCACTGCTCCCTGACTCACTGTGATGACAGCAAAGCCCAAGCTGCTGCCTTTCTTGGTGCAATATTCCTCATGGAACATGGTGCTCATGTACTTCAACGGGAGACATGTCCACCCAACAACTACAACAGCAGTTACAGCAGTTGCAACAGCCGTGCAGCTCTGACAGCAGTTCTGCATCACAAAGAAAAAAAAAACAGAATCTCAGGAAATAAGCAAAAATGTAAAATAGTTTCATTTTAAAGCTTCTTTCATCAAAGAGAGACAGGAAAAAGAATGAAAAAGAAAAACAATTATAAAGAAAACCTTGGTACGTCTGTATTACAGCAATGTAGAAATTCTGCCACATTTTTTCTCTTGAGTGAACTCTGCTTATTGCTTAGATCAACACACAAGAAGCTTTATTAGAATTTTTGCTGCTGTTATATTATCATATTGTGATGAAATTGTGGGGAGAATTCAGAAGACATAACAAGACATCCCAAAGGAACAGAAAATGTGGCTGCAGGAGTAGCGCCAGTCACCCTGAAACGGGGCTGTTGCATGCAGCCATCAACCACAGCAAGTACCACCCCACTTCTGTTTGCTGCCAAAGCAGAGCAGCACCTTAAAGTTTATTAATCAGGTTATAATTAATAGTGTAATGAGCAGCTACAGTGTACGACACTGGTAACATCGGTAATACTGTAATGGTGTAGCCAGACACTGTATGTGTGGGTTTTACTAAGGAAAAGATGAGCACAAGAAATTACAAATAGACTGAATCCTGCTGAATATGTAAAAAGTTGACCAGCAATTAAACAAACAAACAAACAAAACAAAACAAACAAAACAAAACAACAAATTTAATGTCAGCAATATAAGGGGAAGACAAGATCTTCCTTTTCAGGAGGGAAGTGGCACAAGAGCATCAAGCACAAAGAAAGAAAACTGGAGAAGGAAGATGAGGCTACTGTGGTTTCCATTTGTCAGGAAGATCTACAGCTTGACCATCTTGACCAAAAAATGCCAAGGTCTGTGATCATGTACTCTTTTTAGCTGGGGTAGAGTTAAATTTCTCTGTGGTAGCTTGCATGGGGCTGTGTTTTGGATTTGTACTGCAACTAGTGTTGATAACAGGGATATCCCACACCAGGTGACGTCTCACTCAGCAATAAAACTTGAGGGGTAGAGGTTGGTAGGGGTTGCCCTTGCTCAGGAATGGTCTGGGAAGCTGTTGTTGGTGAACAATTGTTTTCTCTTGCATCACTTGTTTTTCTTGGGTTTTATTTTCCTCTCTTTGTTATAACTCTACATCATTGACCTTACAATATTGTGTATTTGCAGATAGTTTAGCTGTTGAAAGTTAACAGTTTTACACTTGTAGTGATGATGTTAATAACATGTAACAATTAATTGTTATTAATAGCATAAAGTGTCTTGTGAATGAATGAGTTCACCAAGGTTTTATTTCAAAGCTTAAAATTGGCCTGATCTGTCATTCTTTTAAATACTCCCATCACACTGATCTCTAATTTCCTTGGTGATAGATGTTCAGATGCAACACATCACACTTCTGAAACACAAAGGCCATTAGAAGAGAAATGTTCTGACTGAAGTAACGAGGCTTGTTGACATTTGAAAGGCCTGAAAATGAGACAGCTGCTTCCCACTGTTTTTTCTTTGATGTGCTTAAAATGATCACCTGTCTGAGCTTCTCAAAGGAACAGAACATCCCGATACGTCCTTGTTTTATTGTGCACTGAGATGTGCTGAAGCAACTTTCTAATTTTGTCCACAGAAAATTGATTTTACCAATAGCTGGCTTTTAATTAGATTTAATGATATGAAAATTTCCTCTTCTTGGAAACTGTGTCTTGCTTTTCTTCAGCATGCAATCTGCCGTTCTTTGGTAACTTGCCAGTAGGACCACTAAGACGTGACTTAAAGTGATGCTTGAAACCTAGGAGAAACAGGTTAGAGTCTGTGAGTCTAAATAGCAACAAGAATGCAGAGACATCCGTATATAACATATAGAAGAAATTTGATAGAATAAATGCTTTCTCATCTGGTTCTCATAACGCTGTTCTATAATTGGCCTGCACCCTTTTCTTGTCAAATACCCCTTGTTTTTTGCAGAGAGGTGTGTGTAGCATAAACCCTGTTACACGTGTCGATTAAACAGCAAGCAGCAGTGGAATCTACTTCATGCAGAATCCAAGACTATCCACAAGTACAGTGTGGTATTCTTCTCTTTTTCTGAATGACTAGGCCATTTCATGACTAGGCCATTTCATGTCTAGGCCACCCTTTCTCTGACAGACCAGATGCGTTTGACTTTTTAAGTGTCAGGACTCAAGATAACTTGCTATGAATTGTTACTTTTTTTTTTAAAAAGAAAGATGATTTCTGCTTTAACAGACCCATCCTATTTCGCTGGAATCATTTTATAACCTGCAGTACCCACTTGAGTAGACACACGCGCTTTTGGGCGGCAGATCCCTGTTTCTTGGAGAAGTACATTTTGTAGTGTGCACAGAATGGCACTTCAGTGGGACCAACAGGAGTAACGCTGGTTGTTTCCAGAATTATGGTTTTGCCATTGAGTCACCTGGATTTTTCAAAAGAGACTTGTAAAAAAAAATATACATATTTATGAAGAGTGTGCTGGAGCAAATATTCACTACAGAGGGGTGAATTTAACTTGCCCTGTTAAGTTTCGCCTGATCGTAATACCTCAGTCTCCAATGCTTTCTATTGTTCTTGGGGATTTTCTTTGAAACAGTTGTATAAAACAATTGCACCCATGAATAGCTCCATTTAAATAAAATGAATATGGTGTTACTCAACATGAATAAGCCGTTGTAATCCTTCCCTCAATTATTTTTTGTAGAACTGAGGGTGCAAGCTTTCACCATTAAAAAAATCCAGATGGATATGTCTCTGAAGTGGATTGGCAGACAAATTGTCAAAGAATGTTTGCTCAAACTTTCTGTTTCGTCTCCAAGAAGAATAGAAGAGGGAGACTACTAATATCTTTGTTAATTCTTTCATTGATCACTAATTCTCCACCAGTGTTCATTATAGTCACAAAAGAGGATGTGTCTGGTGAGGATAAGGGTTCAAGAAACTGTTGATCTGTTGTTCAGTTTCCAATGCTGGACTGAGGTTTAATCCATACCATGATAAATGAGGGAATAAAACCACCTTTCTGGTGTCCCTTTGCCACAAAGAAGAACAGAAGAAACTCTATAACGCCACAATTACATATTACAACTATATTTACTAGGATTTATCCCTTTCCATAGCACTTAGAATTGGACAGTCTGGTCTAGGCTCATCTTCCATCTGTTTAATGGGAGAATAAAAGTTTTATGGTCTAATATCTTGGCAAGTTTGACAGTTTTCTCAATGCCGTGTTCAGAACTGTAAAATATCAGTGCAATTACTACATCTGGAAGAAGGACATAATCAAATACGTTCTTGTAATTAAATGCAATGAACAAGTAATGTAAAAGTTTGTAGGCAAACTATTCTTCATCAGAAGGAAGACCTAAAAAATGTTTGATTTGATCATGTGAGTTTGTAAGCAGCTGTCTAATGAGTAATTTGAAGATCTGCTGTTTTCATATCTTATTTCTGGAAGTAATAGACACCAATTTTCTACTCCCCCTCCACCCCCAATTATTAATACTTCCAGAGTTTTATTTATTCCTGTATAATTTGCTGTTTATCCACAAAGTTTCTTCTCATTCTATGAAAAAGTTTCAAACTTCACATGATTCTCTGAACTCTTTCATCAGGAACATTGCATTTTATTTAATTAGTGACATTGTATAGTTAATGGAAATTCCTCTCATTTTTATTTTGTGTGAGATTTAAGCCAAGTATAACTACACTTGGATAGAACTCTAAATTATTTTCCTTTTCATTTGTACAGCTTGTTCTGATCTTATTTTGTCATCTTCAAAATGAATCTATAAATAACAAAATATTCCAGGTGAGACTTCTGTCCCTTATTCCCAAGTACTCCTCTCATTTTTGGGGAAGGAAATCATGACATTAGCAGAATCTTTATATTCCTGGTTATTATATTACTATAATTTTGTGATTTAGCTTCATTATGTAATATTGGCAGCAAAAAGATTCTCTATTAGTTGTGCTTGCTTCTTAGAAAAGTCATATGTCTACTCAGTAAAATCAAAAGTTCTACTGAGGAATGTTCTTCCAAACTTAGATTAACCAGATTAATCACTAGATAAATTTGACTCAAAACATCTGCATTTAGCTAGGACAGAAGATAGGAAGGACATGATATTTTATGAACTATTAAAATAAGCTCCATCTAATTAGCTCTGGAAAGATTATGTCATTTTTGTAGTCTGTATTTTTTGCTTATTCATACATTTTTAAAACTTCATATTTTAGAATTCTGCCAACTACTGATAGTAAGAAAAACTGTCTTTTTTGTTTGTCATGAAGAAAATTATAATAATTTTATTAGGCTGATTTACTACATTAGAAAACAAGTAGAAGATGAGCAAGGATTTAATCAAATTATGACAAACCAATCCTAGAGAAACTGTGAAATATTAGTGTTTTCTTTTTTTAGTAAATAGAGTACATCTGGAAATTTAAAAAATCGTAACTGTGATTTCTTCTTGATAATTGTCACCCAGAGCAAATGAATTAAAGGTCCCACAAAGCACAGATAACCTAATAATACAATATATTTTACCTTTTGAATTTGTAAATAGTAGAATTTTCAAGACTTACTGGAGTGCAGACAGCAGATTGAATGAGCTCTAGAATATTCAATGGGTCAGGGAGATTTTTACTTTTGGTTACTTTTTGCCTACATGAATACTCAGACTTACTAACATCTGGGAGGAGAATTGGCTACAAAAAAACCCCACAAGCGAGCAAACAACCCCTCTCTCATAACAACACACGTATGCATACATGGAAGTGTATTTATATAATATATGTAATATTATATGTATCGGAATAAGGTATACTTGCATACATATATGTGGGTGCACACATATTTATATAAGAAAATAAATTATATTTTTACCTGTGTATAAATATATAAAATACATTATTACACTTAAAATGTTATCAGTGTCTCAGTGATAAAATGAGACCTGCCTCAGTAGAAAGAAAATACTTCAAGTAAATAGGAAAAGTTCGAGGAAAAAGAGTTATAACTCAGGTTAGGCCTCCCTAACTCCCATAGTAAGCGGAGGGCAGTGACTTGTAGCAGGAGTTCAGTACATTAGATGTGCCCAAAGCTCAAAATGTGCCATGGGAAAACCAGAAAAGATGTGTTTCAATGTTGAACTAGTGAATGGTCTCCTGGCATAGCTCTGTTTGTCATGATAAATATATAAATATAAATATATATTTATATAAATATATATATAAAATCAGCTATCTGTAGGTGTTATAAGCAGGTGAGTTGTTTTAAAAATCAAGCAGGGTAGCTTTCTCACAATCTTAGTTCACTTTTAGACAAAAATAAAAGACTTACAGAAGGTCTAGACAGCTAGTACTGAATGTACTTTTAAAAAATACATTTAGTGTTTAAATGCAGCTGTTTCAACTAGAAAAACAAGAATGAAAAAAAATATTATTTTTGATGGCTGTTTGTGCAGTGCAGCTGTTACAGGCTGAACAAATGAGGACGTAAATTGCGGTGAAATGCAGATTTTGAACTCTATGAATCATGCAACTCTTCACTGTTGTGCTCCAGAAAACACCAGCTCTGTACATCAGGAAGCAGGTGAGGAGTGTTCTGGGTTTCTTTGTTCATTTAGTCGTGTTGATATTTAGAGAATAGGAGAAAAACTAGCGAGGGACACCTGTCTGAAGGACACCTCCTGTTGGGAGCTAAAACTCTTTCTTTTTTAAAAAGCATTGTCAAATTTTGTGGATTAACATGAAGTATTTTATAGCCGTAGTGGTGTATCACCTTACAATATGCTGGGAAAACCACTAATTCCTGTCGGAAGTTTGTATTAACAAAACTCAAATTGTAAAATTGTATTAATTTGCTTCAATGGGACTGGAATTAAAAATTGTGCAGCTTTTCAGGACTGATTGAATAGTTTCATTTTCTGTGTAGAGCTGTGATCCAAACACGCGCTGACCTCATTCACAAAAATTGTATGTTCTTTAGTGCAGAAATAGCATCTCGGGAAGAAGGACAAAGAAACCCAGTGAGAATCCTATACAAAATAAAATCAATAGCTTTATTTCTCTAATAGCTTGTGTTCGAAAGAATAAACCCTCAGCAAACCCGTTCTGCCCTGAATTCTGACTCTTGGAAGTGATTTAAAGCAGGAGTCGGTCTGAGCAAGTATTGGCCAACCAGCCAAGAGCAAACGCTTCAGGTCTTGAAATCAAAACAAAAAGTGTTAGCAAATATTCAGTTAACAGTTTCAGTGGTTGTCTATGGCTCATAAAGCAAATAAATAATTACCAAAGTGTTCAGAAGTCAGTATACAAAAAAAGTGTATTTAATCTACAAAAGCTGCCTCCTCTGGGCGATAAATTTGCTACCATTGCATCTGCTGATTAATATGCTCCTGCTATGCAGGCTTTTTGGGAACGCTGATAATAACGGCAGTTCAGGGCTAGACTGATAAGTGGAAAATTGCAGTGGGATTCAGAACCTGCTCTGCGATCCACAGGTGTGAGTAAAGTACCCAGAGTCCACATTGCACCTCAGGGAGCAAATTCACTATTAAATATTGAGGTTTACTCTTTGTTCTCTTTTTCCATTCCAGTGAATCTAAAAGTATTTGCAATATTCTTCTTAGTTTTCTCAATGCATGAATCTCAGAAGTGTAGCATATATATACGTATATACACACACACACACACACACATATATATATATATATATACATGAAAATAAAGTAGTATGGTATCTTGGGGTCGTTTGGGTATGCCTCTGCAAATTAATTAATCTTCTCATAACAGTCTGAGATAATTAATGTAAATAGTTCATGATTGCGCTGGGAAAACACACGTTATTCAGCTCATGCTGTCAAAAGTGTTTTGCTTAATCCAAATGCAATATTTTTATTTTCCTGAAACTAGAGGACTGATTTCCTCATGGTGAAGGTGAATTTTGGGAGCGCTGATTGCCTGAAGCTAGTTAGCTTGCTCTGTTTTCTGGCTTGGAGACCCAGGCCCCATTTATGAGAAGAGTATTTTTCAACTAGTGCAGGTATGTTTAGTGCATAGAATACACCAAAACGCAATAAAACACATGCAACATGGGCCCTGGGCTGGAAAAATGGCAAGACATGAGCAGAACATCAGTTCGGTGGGGGATGCATTCAGTGTGTTCATCCAGGTCATTGATGAACAAGTTGAACAGAACTGGATCTATTAGAGAGCAATGCAGGGGAAAGGGACCTGGGGGTCCTGGGGACAGCAGGATGACCATGAGCCAGCACTGGGCCCTTGTGGCCAGGAAGGCCAATGGTACCTGGGGTGGGTTAGAAGGGGGTGGTCAGTAGGTCAGAGAGGTTCTCCTGCCCCTCTGCTCTGCCCTGGGGAGACCACACCTGGAATATTGTGTCCAGCTGTGGCCCCTCAGTTCCAGCAGGACAGGGAACTGCTGGAGAGAGTCCAGCGCAGCCACCAAGATGCTGAAGGGAGTGGAGCATCTCCCGTGTGAGGAAAGGCTGAGGGAGCTGGGGCTCTGGAGCTGGACAAGAGGAGACTGAGGGGTGACTCATTCGTGTTTACAGATAGATAAAGGGTGAGTGTCAGGAGGATGGAGCCAGGCTCTTCTCGGTGACAACCAGTGATAGGACAAGGGGTAATGAGTTCAAACTGGAACACAGGAGGTTCCACTTAAATATGAGAAGAAAGTTCTTCCTGGTGAGGGTGTCAGAGCCTGGCCCAGGCTGCCCAGGGAGGTTGTGGAGTCTCCTTCTGTGCAGACATTCCAACCCGCCTGGACACCTTCCTGTGTAACCTCATCTGGGTGTCCCTGCTCCATGGGGGGATTGCACTGGGTGAGCTTTCCAGGTCCCTTCAACCCCTGACATTCTGTGAATCTGTGATTCTGTGTGACCCAACACTGGCCCTGGGGAACACCACAAACCACAGGTCTCCAAACAGACTCTGCTGAAGGAGCCTCCAGAAATCACCCAAGAGAAAAGTTTGAGTAAGCAAGTAGGTACATATTTAAAGATCAGCTCGTGGGGGAACAATCCAACAATAACAGTTAAACCAATAAGAATTATGACAACAAAGGTACTCTGAAATTATGCACTATGTATCTAATCTAATCTGTTAAAATATGACTGTGAGATACTTAAGGTCATACAAACATGAGTCAAACTGCTTAAAGACACCTATAAAATGTGATGATGTTTGCTAAATGAATCCCAGGGCACTCCAGTTAAAATCCTTGTCACTTTTACTGAAATATCCGGATAACTGCGAAGCTGTGAATGTTTGATTTTGTCAGGATGCCGGTGTGATTGTACTTGCCATGCCTGGGTACGATGGTTGTCCTTGGGAGCCGTGGAATTGAAGTTTTCTTTGCTTTTACCACATTGTCTCGGGGGAAATGTGTGCTGGGGGGTGAGGTGTTTCTTTGTGACACAAACAATTCAGCTCAACATCATTCACAGTTTTGTCAACACTTCTCTTGAGTGTTTGAAGAAGTTATTTAAGAACTCCAGGAGCTGGGGAAAAAAAAAAATGTTTATTTGAAACATAATGGATGTGTTGAGGAGAACATAAAAAGTGGTGTAGATGACAGATTTTTTCATAGCTATGGAGTGAATGATGTTGTAATTGTTTGCACAGGAGAAGGGGTGAGGGAACAAAATAAATCTCTTAAAGGTCACGGGTGGTGCTTTGTCTTCATAATAAAAAAAGTTTAGCTTCACGGTTTATAAAGAGCTTTATTTTTCTGCTTTTTCTGCTTTATGTAATAAGTCTTACAGCCTTATTACTTTCTTCTTGGTCTAATTTAAACTGCCTGGGAAACTATTTCCTTAGTCAGTTTTAACATGTTGAACTATTTTGTATGTCACTGTTTTGGGGCTGCTGGCTTTGGAACAGTGAAGCTTTCAATAGTAGAAATATCAATATATTTCCAATTGTTTCTTTTGTTTGTCTAGAACTACTGTTTCTTCAAAAGACTGCTATTAAGGTCATCAGGTATTAAGGTCATTACAGATCTTCAAATTAATGAAATAAAGGAAAATCGATGAAGATTGTAGTAACGAGCACACTAGTAATTTGAAAGTGTTGTTAGAATGCTCGACAGCAGTGGAGCTCTTCCTGATTGAAAGGAAAATAAAATCCTGGGGGAAAATCACCAGAGTTTCAGCCCAGAACTACCAACAGAGGAGATAAATGGAATTTTCACCCTGTCTTTCCACATGTTGAAGTTGCTTTAAAAAATTCAGAAGTAACCCTGCCGGTGGGGTCTTTGGCGAACCATTGCATCGACTGCTTGTGTTTGCAAGGCAGCACCGCAGTTCCAATGGCAAAGCAGAAGCTTTTCTGGAGTCTTTTAAAAATGTTTCCAAAGCACGATGAACTGTGATTAAATCAATAATGTGAAAAATTGATAATACTGAGAATTCTAATACTCTCCATCATTTCAAATAACCTTTGACAGTTCATATAGAATAAATACAATACTGATATTTTCCTGCTAGAACTTTAAAGGTAAGGCTATAAAATTCCCTTGACTTTAGTGGTGGAGAAAAAAACTGATGAAGTATTTAAAAAGTAAAAATGACATTTTTATTTGGATTTTAGACTGAAGAAATAAATTAATCAGTAATAAGAATGTTGACTTCTTCTCTAGCATATTGGTAATAATCCAAAGCTCCAAATGTTTGAATGTATAAGAACTTGTAATTCTAAATTGGGATAGAACTATGCTGAAGAAATATTTTTTGGGTTGCCTGGAAAAGTTATTTTTATATAGGTAGGGATAATTCTATAGACTCTTCTTCCATCTTCTGTGCATATTGACAGCTTTTGATGCTGAATTGTAGAGCTGCCTTTGAGTTAATAAATAGTATTTACAGTAAAGTCTCTTTCAGGTTAGTGATACTACTTAAAATATTGTAGCGACTAGACTACGACAACTTGTGTCTGCTGCTTTTGAGGCTTCGAAAGTGTGTGGCCTCTCAGCATAATGACCTTCTTCATTATCCTTATCAGACCGTATCATATGATCTTGAAGGTCTCTTCAAACTGAAATCATTCTGTGATTTTATGTTTGTACGTATTTGATGATTCTACATCGGAGTAGTGACAACTAAGAATTCTATTTTATCTTCACACAACCCATCATATCCCTCATGTGGTTGTGAAGACACAATGGGTAGCTAAATATTATCCTTTCTTTCCTCCAGTATGATGGCAATGACAAAGGATACAGAGAAGGCAGAATCTGAATTTCCTGCTCTGTGCACACTAACAACAGAAACATCCAAATTTCCCTCTCTCATGGGCAAATTCTGTCACCTTCTGGAGTAAAGCCAGAGGACCATGCGTCAAGTTTCACTCAAAAGGTCAGAGAACCTTCTCCAGGTCCTGAAGTGCACTGTCATGCAGTTTATAGATGATTGTGGGGACCGGTTGGTAGTTTGAGGGATTAGTGCCAGATTTAGGTTACGGTTGGATTAGGTAATCCTCAGGGCTCTTCCAACCAAAGCGACTCTGTGATTCTACTGCTTTATTCTTGTAAGCAGACTCTTCAGTTCTTCCTATAACAGACATTTGAAGACAGATTCTGCAAAACTGTTGCATCACATGGGGAATTTTCATTCCATGGCAGCTTTGACAGTGGTGGAATCAGCTACGTTACCTTCAGAGATGGAAGGAGATGGAAAATAGGAGCCAGTGAGTGGATCTTCTGAAAACGGCTGAGGGTATCATTGGTTTTGGAAGTTCTTATTCCAGCTTTCATCGTCCATGTATTCTTCAGACAGAGCTTGTTAAACGCTGTAATATGTCCTTCAAATCAGAATGGCCTTTTATGTGAAATGACACTATATATTTGTTAAATATGAAAAAAACACCAGTAAATCTTTAAATATACATTGTTGAGGATTGTTTGCTTATAGAAAAGTATTTCTTCTTTTCTAACAATCTTGACAAAGATATGTCATATTAAAAATTACTATCCCAAATTTTCTGGTTTGTTTTTAAATTCTGGGACAAAGAACAGGGGAACTGTGGATATTCAGCAAACAGCGAAACAGGCATGTGATTTAAGTTGGGGATTCACAGTGGGAAGTTATTTATAAAGCTATCCTAATTCTTCATTTGTTTGAAACACCAAGGCACAGAATAAACATTGAGGCCTACAGAACTAAAGCTAATGATTTATCTCCACATTATAAAAATTATGTATTTTCTTTATTTTTTTTCCTGTTGTCTTGTAAGAGATCCACTTGACGTTTGTAAGAATCTGACCACTGACTTCCTGGGAACAAGGCTGATTTCCAAGCAATTTATCATGCGAACATCAGCTTTGAAGCCCCAATAATTTTACGAAGCTCCTTCAGTAAGTAGCTTAAATTGCTGCTGAATTATTTAAATATTAGTTTGTTTTAATGGGAGCTTTCGAATGCACTACCGAATTCAAGGGTATAAACTGGATTTTTCAAATAGAAATTATATGTATCTTTTTCTAAGAATATGTAAAACTCTCTTTTAATTTTGCTCTGCATCAGTACGATGTCAAGCCAGTTTTCCGTTTTATGCTGTAAAAAAGAAGCATGAGAGTAAGTTGTTCAGGTTTTCGCATAAGCATAATCCAAGAAAAGCCAATTATTACTGGTAAGAATTTGGTCCATAGTCTCTCTATGCCTGAACATGGGTAGATAAGTCACTTATTTGCTAATTCATTATTGAAAATAAAAAGCAATCATAATTTGGAAGCTTTCTCTACAAGTTTCCAGCATAGCCTTTTCACATTTAAAGAAGAAATGCAAAGAAGAATAAATTAAATGGGTTTTCCCATTTAATTTGTCTCAGGTGTCAAGTTACATTTCCTGGTATGTCTTGGACAAATAGAGGGTGGTGGAAGAAATACTTTTGTGACTACTAATCTTTAAAAATGGACATTTTTCCCCCCATTGCAAGAGTTGCAGGATCCCTGCCGACTTCCATTTTTTCTCTTGAAAAAGATTTTTCAGCTGATGTTTGATTTCTTACAAATCAATGGCAAACAGATTCATTTTATAGCTGAAAATTCTGTTATCAGAACTTCCTGAGTCTTATGCTTTCACCTCCATAGGAATTAACCTAGCAATGAAGTCAGAAGGTGAACTTTTTTCTACATGGTTGGTTGTGTGTGAAGATGAAGTAATATTTTATGCTTAAGATGTAGCTTTACATTTATCTTGTATTTAGATAGAGAGATAAATAGGTAGATAAATAGATGTTACTTAACATACAGTTGGGTTTTATAATGTCTGTTATAAAAATATGTAAGCCAAATAATGCTCAAATTTACCAAATCTAGCAAATATTTTGGTATAAGGTACTGGCTACCCTTGATTTTTTTTCTGCATTTATGCTGTATGTCATCATATTTATACATCTCTTGCTCCTTATTTAATAAAAAAAAGATGATATTTGAAGGACATTATGACTTTCTTTGTATTCGATATTATCTGAATATTTTTATGTTACACAGAGACTATTGGCAATAAGTCTGTTAGAGCATTAGTGGATGCTATTGAGATACTTTCAAAACCTATACCAGTACTTCAAAGCAAGCATTTCAATAATATTGACACTCATTTGATAATGCCCAAATTCTTATATTATGAATAAAATTTCTGCTCTGGGCACTATACACTTGCAAATTGCATATGATTTTCACTCAAAAGAAGTGCACTCATCCTTTCGTAAAATATGTATTGGAATTGTGCAGGTGGTACTGGAGTATATTTGATTTATTGTTGTCTTATCAAGCATTGCACTGTGATATCATATTTATTCAACTCTGTAATACTAAGGAAACACATTAATTTTAAGTAGTCTTCTTATAACATGTCAGAAGTACAGGTGTTTACAGCTCACAAATTAGGTCTCCTCTGGTATTACCAGGAATCATGTCAAAAGCTGGAAAAAAGAATCCCTTAAATATTATCAATATTTCAGATTAAATGCCAAATCAAATCATCATCTCATAAATCATAACACAGGATAATCATGATATTGTTTTTCTATACCTTCTTCAGAGCAATGTTGTTTATCCCAGTGGGGTTGTGCAGGGCCCACATCACAGTGATCGACCATGGGCAGATGAACGTGGGGATTTTGAGAGGCCGTTCTGCAGGTCTCCTGGGTTTTCCAGCAGAAGATCTATGGCTCGTTGCTGGGCCACTGACCCAGCAATGGGAAGTTACTTGCTTTGATCCCAAACTGGGAGGAAGGGCTGACACAGCAGAGGCTGTGCTGCCATCCAGAGACCTGGACAGACCAGACTGGGCAGAGAAGAACCTGATGAAGTTCAACCAGGGCAAGTGCAGGGTCCTGCACATGGGGAGGAACAACCCCAGGCACCAGCACAGGTTGGGGTGACCTGCTGGAAAGCAGCTCTGCAGAGAAGGACCTGGGAGTTCTGGAGGACAACAGGATGACCATGAGTCACCAATATGCCCTGTGGCCAAGAGGACAACAATACCTGGAGTACACGAGGAACAGTGTGAGCAGAAGGTCTGGGAGGTTGTTCCTCCCTCTCTGCTCTGCCCTGGGGAGGCCCCATCTGCAGTTCTGGGTCCAGTTCTGGGCTCCCCAGTCGAAGAAGGGCAAGGAATCCCTGGAAAGAGTCCAGGGAGGGACACAAAGATGCTGAGGGGTCTGGAGCGTCCTTGTGCTGAGGAGACACTGAGAGAGCTGGGGCTGTTGAGCTGGAGAAGAGAAGCTGAGAGGGATCTGATCAATGGGATCAATAGCTCAGGGTGGGTGTCAGAGGATGGACCAGACTCTGTTCAGTGGTGCCCAACGCCAGGGTGAGGGGCAACGGGCACATACTGAAACACAGGAGGTTCCATCTGAACATGAGGAGAAACTTGTTTGCTGGGAGGTGCCAGAGCCTGGCCCAGGCTGCCCAGAGCGGGTGTGGAGTCTCCTTCTCTGAGACATTCAAACCCCCTGAACCCACCTGTGTGATCTGCTCTGTGACCCTGCATGAGCAGGGGGGTTGCACTTGGGGGTCTACAGGGTCCTGCAGCCCAACCAGCCTGGGATTCTGTGCAGTCCTGCTCAACCTGGTTTCCTCGCTGGCCGTACAGTGTCACCAGACCGCAGCACTCCCTCACCTTTGACATCACGTTTCTACATGTCTTTGTTACACCAAGGTTGAACCACTTCAAACATCCTCTAAACTACGCTGCGATAAAAGGTTAACAATTACCCCCAGCCTGTGCAGAAAGCAGTTGGGCAATTACTATGAAGTTCGGGTGGAGGTTTTTTGATCCTTCCCACTGCTGTGCTGTGCACAAACTGCTTGTTGGCGTTTTGATGGAGTTCAAGGGTTTGGTCTTAATGTTTAAAGTCCTTAATAGAGTGGGTCACACTCTCTTGCTGGAGTTCTGATCTTCAGGGATCTTTCATCTCGCCGTCAAGAGATCTGACAGGAAAGGTTAATCGTCATGAGGAGTGGAAAGAGCTTCAGTTTGGCTTATGTCTTTGTGGCTGTGCCGTCAGATCTGTGAAATGTCTTCCTTTAAGAGGAAGAAGTGGTGTGGACTAAGGCTCTTGAAAGAGGCATAGAGTATTAATCTTTACAGGTATTGGCGAGGCACCTCTGACTTGTCTAAATCTTTTCCTGGAGGTTAAAGGTTGAAGTAGAAAGAGCTCAGCACAGTTATATCTGTACATTCAGGGTATGTTCTTGGCATAGACCACATGGCAGCTCATCTCCACACAGCTGAGACTTTGGTTGCTTTCAAAACCAGAGGATCCATATCGTAGGAATAAAACGGCTCCGAAATCCTTTAAGTGGTCCTACAGCCACACCGTTTCTAGTATTTTCATACCTTCACAGATAAACACTTTTAACTAATATTTCCTCAAATAACTGAGCTGCTCCATTTCTCTTTCACTCCATGCGTGTGGTTTGATATGAGGTGAAGTTTGCTTTAGTCCAAAAAAACAAGGGAATCACCCAATTTAGATTTCTATTTAAGAGGCCACGTTTTTGAATAATCCTGCCTTAGCTTTCTTAGAGCTCCAAGAAGCTTCATTCTGTAACTATCAAAACTCAAAATAGCAATTATGCAATTCGTAGAGCTGTAATTTTGACAGGATCCTGAGGGATAGGAAGATGATAGTCTTTCTATTTCTCTATTTCTAGAGAACTTTGTAATTAAAAAATGTCCATCTTTTGCAAAAGTTACTACAATGGCTCGATTGGAAATTTTTGTGTCATCTCCAGAGAACTAGCTTGAAAACTTTTCCATAAATGTTATGACAAAGGATAATTCAGATGGTGAGCTAGTTCACTCATTCCCATTTAGAAAGGTAGCTTCACCTTGGACATAAAAAATTAAAAATCATAAATAAAAAATTTTGTCCAAGGCTGCTGTTGTCTTCTCCTCAAAGGCAACAGTGTACCTCTTGATCAGTAGATCAACTAGTTCACATAGTCCTGGTTTTTTATCTTTTTCTGGAAACAGAAGATGCATTCTGATTACATCAGCACTTTCAGAAATGTTCAAGGGAGATTATTTCAAACAGACAGTGTGGTCAGACTTCACTGGTTGGTTGAATAGCTGGTGAAAAGATGAGCACATCGTCTAAAAAGTCACTTTTTTTTTGAGATGTCAATAGAAATGGGAATGTTTGCTGTGGGTGTGTTAACCTCTAATACATTTAGCACCAGCAGGTAATTCCTTCCTAAAGTTTTCCTTTGACAAAGCTTTTCAAGCTGTCAAACTTTGGATGGAATCCCAGTTTTTAAGTCTTCTGTTCTGGCTTTGTTTTCTGTTTTATTAAGACTTCTCTGGGAACTCATTAAGAACATGTATAATCTAACAACCGAAAGCCAGGTGGCATTTGGGCAGATTTCAGTGTTTTCAGTCAAATACCTAGAATTTAGATAATGAGTGTAACCGACTGAAGCTCTTGCTGTACCGTTCCTCCCATCTTGTGGTAATTTCAAGCACCAGAGACAAAATAACCCTACTACTAAATAAACTTGTGTTTGTTTCTTTTAGTTCCTCTCCATCTAATATTAACTTTTTATTTACAATTTATAATTCAATTATAACTGAAACCTCTCCTGTCTGCATAAAAATTCTTTTTAGTACGAGAGGTTTACAGATGAGAACATTGGATAATAAGCCAAGATATAGGAATTATTTTTATTTATGCAAATGCGTATTTTATTGCGATGAGCACAATGTGTTTATGTTCTGAGTGGCTTTAAAATCCAATTTATTTCTGTGGGTATGAACACAGAAATGAAAGTTTGCAAGAAGATCAGTATTCTCTCGCCTGTAGTAATAAGATTCTGTGAGTTTTGAACAAATGGAAAATGAGTTGAAGAGAGAGATTAATTTACATCTTCTCCCCACTAAGTACTTTGTAAAGAGTGTGAAAGACACATTACGGTACAATCTCAATATTTAGTGTAGAGCCTGACATTAATACTATTTACCCATGTACTTAATGCCTGGGCACAGCTGATGAGAGCAGTCATTTAGAAATAATATTAGTCAGTCTATCTTGTTTAAACAACATTACAAACCCACTCCTAATATTTCTTAATATACTTCTGATTTGTGAAATTTTATTTGGTGAAGTATTATTCAGATAACTGTTAACCAAGCTGCGAATTGTTAAACTAATTCCTCTTTCTGTTATGTGGCCAACATTTTTAAGGCTGTTTTCCCATCTTCTAAGAAAATAAGAAGTTGTCATGTTAACCATTGAAGACAGACAGCTCATAATTTGAAAACAGTTTTGTGGTGTTGGATTTTTTGGGGGGGTTTTGTTTGTTTGTTTTCTTCCTGTGATAGTTTTCTTAGCAAGTTTTGGCTCCCCAGAGCTGACTAGAATGTGAAACGTATGTTGGTAAAATTCAAGACAGTTTTAGTGAAGAGAACACTAAATACAGAGATAATATTTATTTTTGCGTTTTTGTATGACTCAAAAATCATACTTGATTAAATTAATGTAATATTTTGATACAAACACAGATATTGCATTCAGGTTAGAGCCAATCCTCGAGAGTGGAAAAATAGACTCAAACCAATCCTAGAACATAAGAACAAATACTGTCATTGAAGGTCTATTTCAATTTAATCATCATCTTTTTTTCCTGTCCGAGTCAGAACACTTTATCCAATTAAATACCTGCAAGCAGAGACTTCTTAAACCTTCCACAATTTGAAAAATTAGGGTAGTATTTATTTCAGAATTTTGAAATAGCATTTTTGAGGTAGAAGATAGCATATAATCAGGATCCAGTGGAGAATTCCAAGTAAGAAAGCATAATGCATCTGTGTAATATCTTATTTTGCAGACAGTCACATTATTTTGAAAGCTATGTAACAAACTTATCTGTTTAGATTTAAATCCCATACGTTTCGTATGAGAAATTGAAAAATATATAAAGTAGTATTGTAAGGAAAACATAAGATAAAACTTACTAGAAAAATTAACTGCAATGATACTTACAGGAAAGAAAATAAATGCTAATGAAAATCACCTGTTTTACAACAAACCTGATTTGATGTTTAAGGGCCCTGGCAAAAGTTCAGGAGATCTGACCTTTTCTGAATACATTTTAGAAGAATCATGGAAAAATTGATATAGGAACTGGCGGATTGTTTTCCTGATGGAAGTAACATTCCTTGAAGAAAAGATACAGAAGAATTTATCTGGTCGTGGTAAATTATTCATAATATACATTTGAATAGATGATGTTAACATAGGATTCATGCTTTGATTTCTTGATTTATTTGAAGTGTGGGTTATTCTCAGTGGGGAAGGTGTTTCTGTTCCCCACTGGGTTTGTTCAGCTGGAGCAGAGCAGACTGAGGGCAGAGCTCATGGGCTGCAGGTTCCTCAGCAGGAGCAGGAGGGGCAGGGCTGAGCTCTTCTCTGTGACAGTGACAGAGCCCAGGGAATGGCAGAAGATGTGCCAGGGGAGGGTCAGTGGGACATGAGGAAAAGGTTCTTCACCCAGAGGTGCTGGACACTGAACAGGCTCCCCAGGGAGGTGTCACGGCCCCAAGCCTGACAGTGTTCAAGAAGAGACTGGACAACGTCCTCAGACACACGGGGTGACCTGTGGGGTGTCCTGTGCAGGGACAGGAGCTGGACTCCATGATCCTGTGGGTCCTTCCAGCTCTGGACATTCTGTGGTTCTATGGAACCACCCATTTGGGCAGCAGCCCCATTTCCATCGGTTTTACATGACTGGGATGTTGCAGGCACACCTGCAGTTGTTGCCAGGCAATGACTTACGTGATTGTCTATGTGCTTCTGCACCTAAAGAATACGTTTATACCTGGAAAACACAAATGTGCAAAATTCTGCATTCTATTTTTAATAATTTTTTTAAATGCTATACTTTCTTGCTGGTACAGAAATGGCCTGAACTAGCAGTGCTTATACGAGGTCAATAATTCAATATTAACTGAAACAGATTTTCTACGACTAAGTTGTAAAGGCTTTGTTGTTGTTGTTGTTGTTACCAGAGATTCCTTTACATTAGCAGTAGACTTCATTTTGTGGAGAGACCAATAATTTCAGATCCATTTTCACTTTTAACAATTTAGTGGTCACAAGCACATTTATTTGCAAAGGTAAAGAAAAAACCTGTGGGGCTTAGCAGCGTGCTTAAAAACTAATGCAATGAAATTAAAATTAGCCTTGAATATGATCAGTTAGTGAAGCTGAACAGACTTATAGAGACCCCTGTGTTCAAATGTCAAACTCCTACCAGCAAAAAAATTCTGTATAGGTCATATCCAGACTAATTAATGACTCATTTTCAGTTTACTTCGGTATAAGGCTCCTCTATGATTTGCAGTGGAATGTGTATATAGGGGGGAAGAAAGAGGCTATAAATTAAGGTCTATGTCAATATTTCAATCCACTAAAATTCTGGCATAAATAATAATACAAGGCTTTTCTACCTACAATTGTTAGCAGAGCGAATGGAGTATTTTAAAAAATTATTAACTTGCAGAATATTCAGGACTTGCATTGCTTTGGAATGATATCTTTGGTAGAAAGAAACAAGTACTAAACTTTTGGGCTTCATCCTTTAAAACCATTGACTTGCAGTCACCAGCTGGAAAGTGCAATTGATTTCCATTTAGCCATCATGAATTTATTATAATATATATGTATATGTATATATTATATGGAATAGGTGAGCGATGTGGAGCACAGTGAATCCCAGCTCTTGTGACCCACACAGGGGTGTAAACTCGGAAAAACAAAATCCCCTTGTTTCTCTTCAGTCAATTTGCTGCAAATATTGTCTGGTGGAGTGAATACAGTACGTTTCTAAGCAGGAGCAAGGTGGGGATGATCAAACAGAAAGCTTCTCTGATCAATTACATTACACCAGTGGTAGTTTCTCATTGTTCCAGGCAGTGGTGCGACAATACCGAGCAGGTAACGCGATCTTGGTGTCAGTCCTCGCTTTCCTATTCTGTCAGCAAAGGCTTTTAGAGCCATAGATTGGGATTATCAGTCTCAAATACATTTGAAGATGTCAAGAGGTGTTATTGGAAGTCTCCTGGGAAAGAAAGCATTCCAATTTCATGAAAGATAAGACACATAAAACAATGTCACATTTCCAAGTTTTTCACCTCTTTCCTCAAAGTAAGTGCTTTAAAAAGCTCTGAAAGACATTTTTAGTGACTTTTGTCATGTTACTGTCACAATTTCTGTTGCTGGGTTTTCCTGTCATGCCACCAACACTGTGGAGGGTGTGGAACTAGGTTTTGAATTAGTTACTTTTAATGGCGTGTTGGCATTTTATGTGCTTAATCTACTGAATTCAAGATTTTATCACCCCCTCTTTACCACTTGATTTGAAACTGTACTGAGCAGCTCCCTTTTTTTTTACTTTGATACAGTTAAAATTTAGATATAAGCAATTGCATAGTTTGTTGTTTTGTTTTGTTTTTTTTCTTTGCCCCCCCCAGCTATTTCAATTTGGAGTGTGTGGGGGAAATTATGTGTCTTAATATATGTGGTTTTTTGCTTTGGAGGCTTCTTTTACTTCCTTGGTTTATTGGTTTTATGTTGTTGGTTTGGATTTTTTTAATTTGTTTTTAAGATATGCTGCTCTACACAAATTTCTGGGTTTGGTTGTGGGTTTTTTTCTGCTGAAACACACAAACCATCTAGTACAGAAAGATTTATTTTTTCTGAGTTTTCTGTGAATTTTTTGCTTTAGTTAACTTCTACTTTGTTAATGAATCAGTCAGTTTTATATATTTGCATCTATAGTGCCAGGGGTGTGTTATGGTTGGACTCGATGATCTTATAAGTCTTTTCCAACCAAAATGATTCTATGACTCTAAGTTGCCATAATTTCCATATTTCGATAGCAAATATAAACACTTTTTAAGTCTGTCGAACTATCTAATGACCCCATGCTGAAGCTACACACCTGTTTTATATGAGTAACAGTTTGTTGAAGATCTACACATATCTTGAATATGAATCATAATGATAGTCTGAGATTGACCAACTGCAACTGTTCAGGGTTTGAAGCCAAGTTGAAAAAAGCACGCACAAAAGTTTCCAGGGTTTTATGAAATCTTTTATGTTTAAAATCCTAAGGTAAAATATATAAATACTATTTTCTCTTTTACATTGCTAAGGATTTGCTTCATGCAGTTGGATTTGGGTAGGAATTTGGGTTAAAAATTAAGAGTTTCTGCAGGATATAATCAAGAAAGCTGGGTTTTTAATCATTTTTTCATATACATTAGACCACCTCTGAGAACAAAGTACAGTTGAGGCTTTGGTATTTTTTTCCATTCCAAAACTGTTAAAAATGCGTGTTTTTCATTAAATGGTGCTGGAGTCAGAACTGCTCAGAAGAACTGGAATTCAAACCTGCAGTTTCCAAAGATATTCTGCTTAAAAAGATACATGTTTTTCTCTAGCATTATTTTTCTGTGACATTCTCCAAAGTTCTGGACTACTTCAGATCCATATTCCTTCACCACTTGTTTTTCTGTTCTCATAGCTATTCAATTCCATCAAAATTATTTCTGAGCAACGTGTCGGATTTCCCATTGTCTGCCCTATAATACACTCCCACAGAATTCCCGGTGCTCTATAGCATCAGTAATCCGTTGCTTTCATGGCATGTAAGTGTGTTATTTTTACTTAGTTCTTATTTTGGAACGCTTCTGTTTTTAGGAGTGTCCCTGGTAACTTCAGTGTTTTAAAGAAAAAGAGAGAAAATGGACACGATGGATGGAACAACTATTTCTAATTCATGTGCAGGCTTTCTGTTTTCAAAAGGATTGGTGGAGAAAGAAAGGGAAGGTTGACAGTTCTCCTGGCTACTGCATATCTCTAATATTAGAGATTCTTAAAGAAGTTCGGGTTACAGGAGTTTTCCAGGGTCATCGCTCCAACCTGCTCCTCAAAGCAAATCGAATTAGATCATGTTGATCAGGGCCTCGGGTTGCCTTGAATATCTCCAAGGATTGAGGTGCCACACTGAGCATCTCTCAGTATCTGATCACCCTCATGGTGCATTTCTTTTTTTCCTTCTATCTGATCAGAATTGTGCATATTCCAACCTGTGCCTCAGTTTCCCTGTATGCTCTGTAGACAACCAAATGTCTCATGAGTTTTATCTGGGCTGAACTGTCTCAGTTTTCTTGGCCTGTCCATGACCCCTGAACCACCTTGGTGGCCTTCTCTGGACTCACTCCAATACATCAATAACTGTATTGTAATGGGAGGTGTGACCTGTGGGGTTGTCCTGGGCAGGGACAGGAGTTGGACTTGGTGACCCCTGGGGGTCCGTTCCAACTTGGGACATTCTATTCTATGATTCTAAATCCCAAATGGACACATTATTCCAGATATAGTCTCGCAAGTGCCAGATCCTTTTATTTGAACTTCTGATTACGCTTTTATTAATACACTTTGGGTGTGCTTGGCCGCCTTTACTGCAAGGGTACATGGTTAATTTGGGTTAATGCTGTTGTCCAGAATGACCCCCAGATCCTTTTCAACAGCTGCTTCCATGCCAGTCAACCCAACCTCTGCTGCATGGGCTTATTTTTTTGCAGAAGTAAGATATTTCATTTGCTTTTGTTGAACTTGCTGATGTTTTTGCCATCTGTTTCTCCAGCTTCTGGCGTGTTCAGATCCCTCTGAAGAGCATATCAATCTCTCCCCAAACTTGGTGTGTCCACGTGCTTGCTGACAGTGTGCTCCATCATCCCAGGATGGGAATCATTACAGAGTATTGATTCCACTATTGATGCAAGGGTAGGATTAGCACTACAGTCTGTGTCATGGTCTATGAAATCTGGGTTTATGATCCTGGTGCTGCTCTGCATCTGGTATGTTCATGTCTATTATCAAACAATTTTAGTTTAATGAGTTGTCTTTGAAAAGTTTTGCTCTTCCCATTCTACAGTTAAGACATCAATAGAAAATTCTAGGTCAATAATATCCCAATTGTCCTGCAAGGACCTTTAGGAATGTGAAATAGCCTGAACAGCCAGGGAATTGCACAGTGTTTCTCCATATCAGTGCAGGCTGACGTCCTGCTGGCTTCATTTCTTCTGGGCAGCTTTCTGGTGGTTCCCAGGGACAAACCTGCTGTTATGTTCCACAGCTCCCTCCATAGGAAGGTTTTGGACAGTCTGCAGTAGAAATTTTACCATAAATTTTGGTTTCCTAACCACTTGAGAGGAAACCTTTGTTTATCTACCAGTTTTATTTGTTCTACATTCGAGACTTTCGAGGTGACTCTGGTTGACACTGCTGGTTTGCTCACTGTCCATAATGAGGAGTCAGAGATGAAGCTGCTGTTGTACAAACTACAGTGAAGGATTTAGTCTCACTACGTGTAACAGATGATGTGTTCAGTCTGTGTATGCACATATATGCAGAGACTTCGCATTTCAAAGAAAACCCCTTAATGGTACTCAACCCTTTTATTTGCTGCAGCTTACTTCTAGAGTAGGAGTATTAGAAATCCTTGTCACGTATATAATAGCTATTAGAGAAGATAAAATATTTTTGCCGCTTCATGACACTTACTCTTTGAATTGACCTTCTAATGAGGTTGTAGAAAATCCTAATGGGGTCTGATTCGTGTTTTGTTGATGCCGGTGGAACTTTGTGGGGTGACTTTGGTCCTCCAGATGGAACTCATTCCCAGATAGAGTTCTGCAGTGTGGAAATGAAACAGCATTTCAATCACTGTCACAAGTTAAAGCAGCCGGTCCAATCACCGCCTCACGGTAATTACACTGAGGATTGGGTTAATTTTTGATCACTCTCATTTATGCTAAGACACATCGTTTTAGTGTACACACCGACACACTGAGATGGACCATTTATGAGGGGTGATGGACTCCACTGCCATTAAGTTTTAATGCATCATTAATTTTCTAGGCAGATGTAAAACAAGAACTATGATACTCTGTTCTTCATTCCCAAGGTTGACTTAAAAGTCAGTGACCTCTCTTGATTGAGTGGTCATTAAAATAGTCTATACTAGACTCATTTTAATCTTCAGAGCATATAAATATTAGGAGTTTAAAAAAAAATGTGCAAATTTTGTCTAAAACCCGAGCTTATTAATTTCTACGTTAAAATAATGTGTACAGTTATCTTCAACTGCACCTGAGAGAAGGATTCCTTTGTCTCCTTTGTATAAGGTGAAATTCTAGCAAAAATAATTGCATAATGGAAAAAGCATTTCAGGCACCCAGTCTGCAAGGATTTAAGTATATTCAGTTTTTAGGTATTTAAATTATGCCCTTCAGCTGGAATTTTTTTGTGAAGGCAGGAAAAAAAATGGCGCTTGACCATATAATAGAGAGGATTCTATATAAGGTGGAATGATGATGTCTCCAGAGGTTTAAAATCCAAGGTGATATGGAATCATAGAATCACAGAATCATTTCAGTTGGAAGAGACCCAGAACTGACCCCAGGATCTGAGGTTTGGCCTCCCCAGTGCCCAGCACAGTGGAATGGGAATCTCCACCTGTAGCGTCCTTGCAATGTTATTTCCAGCTGGATCAGCTGAGACTCACCACACGGTTGTTCAACTGGTGTATGGAAGCACATTCCAATACCAGTTTCAAATTACGCACCTAGAGTTTTGCCAGTTCTTTGGTCTACAGCAGGAACTGCCTGGTGTCTCCTGACTTTCCTCATCTCCTTCCCCCTCCGGGGAGTTTATCGACACATCCTGGTACACAGATGGTGCCTCTCAACTGGTCCACACACAGGAGAGCTGCCTGGGGCGATTCCCCAAAACTGCCTCAGACAGTGATCTCCCATCCCCATTATTCACAAAGATCTCTTATCCCTGTTATTCAGTCCCTTCATTGCAGAACTTTGGGCACTTGGGTCAATCACCTTCTTGAGGATCTGTCAGGAGACCAGTGGGTCTCTTGGCTGTAAACCAGCCCCTTTTTTCCCAGCACTCAGGTTTCATCTGCACAGAAATCTTGATCTGCCTTGGTTGTTGTTACTTGTTTGTTTGTGTGCCTGTGTGCTTCGTGCCACTGTTGGAATAAAATGGATAGTTCAGAGTGCGACTGAAAAAAATGAATGTCTATATATAGCTGTGTGCTTGCTGTGTTGCCAGCACACATCATGTAAGTGAAAATAAATAGGTCTGAGTTCTCCACAGCAATGATGGAGCATTCCCAGATGCCTGCCTGGGTCTGTCATTGTGCCTCCTTCATCAGGCAGTGAGCGAAAACTAAAATAATTTACAGTGTTAAGGACAATTATTATGGTAACACCCAACAGGGTTGTCAAACTTGTCCAAGTGGCTTTAAAATGAAAGGAGAAATACAAGCGCAGGGCAATATGGTGCTACCAGGCCTGAGAAGGCCTTAGCCTTTATATTTTGGGAAAATTCATACAAATTGGGATGGACTATCATGGCAGTGTTGTACACTGAGGAGTAAACCTTCCTAAAGCCTTCATCTGCTCCATGCTGGAACAGATTTATTCAATATAAATGTGATGAAATCCCACAGAGGAGACAAACAGTAAAATAAGTAGACACTTGTTTTGTGGTGGGAGTGGTGGTTAAGTACATGGTGTTTACAGAAATGTCCTTTTAAAGAGAAGAGCAAAAGGTAGTTGAGCTTGCACAGCTGGAGGAAGCGTCCCAGATTCTTCCAGTCAGAGGAAATCAAGAGATAGATGCACAGTGCTCTTTTTTAATCTCCCCAGATATTTCATGACAACAGTACTGTTACTTTACAAGACTAATTTCACAGAAAAATCAGGAGCAAACCAGCAGCATTTTCAGAAACTTGGTAAAAGATCCTGCTTTCTTTTTCTAGACACTTGTTTAGCAGTTTAGTTTCTTTTCTTCTCTTGTTCCTGAAATTCAGCAGAATAATTTTCTTCCCACGTGTACTACTGATTGCCACCCTCTAAAATTGAACGTACCTGCACTATTTGTTTGGGCTTTGTTGTTAGTAATCCCTTTCTTTATATTTTTTTTTCGTTTGTGCTATAACATTTGAGAATGCCTTGTTCTGAAATATATGGGACTTGGGGTGGGCGTGTGTGTGTGGAAGAAGGTGTTGTTTCAATTTATTTTTGTTTCTCATTATCCAAACATATTTTAGTTGGCAATTAGTTAAATTAATTTTCTCGAAGTTGAGCAAGTTTTGCCGGTGACTGTCACTGGTAAGTAATCTCACTATCTTTAGTTTTTATTGCAATCCATGATCTTTTTAATCTCATTTTCTCCCCTTTCCTCCCCTCATTTTATCTCCCTCCCTGTTGGGGAGGGAGAACACAAGTGCAGCTGGGTGGGCATCTGGGAGCCGGCCGAGGTCACCCCGCCACAGTATAGCATTTGTATGTGCATATATTGATATAACATATCAATATTGATGTAGGAAAAACAGTGCTTTGAAATCGGCTTTCCTAGCACATCAAGTTTTACAGCAGAAGATGGGAGTATTGTGGTGGAGGAACTGGAGGAGTATGAGAGAGACGCAAATGGAACTTATTATTAGGCCATTATTCTTTTTGCCTTTTATGAGCAAAAAATGGCCCTGAATTACATTAGTTTGGAGATTACATAATGGTGACCAGTCTAGGCAGGAAGATTTTGCCACAGCCTCCTAAAACTGGGGGAAAAGTGTGATTAGTTGAGCAGCGCTGTATGATTTCATCGTTAGATTTGATCAGGAATCCCTATTAGGAGCAACTTCAATTCACGTGGATTATTGAATTTTTACCTCAGTAGAGTATTTGATTAACACATGGTGAACAAAAGTAGCTACCTCTTCATAAATATTTCCATGTCATATTACTGACAATAGCTTAAGCAGAACAAATTTGAGATGTGACTCTATCTACGGTATTAGGAATAGCTGTAGCATAAGGACCTTGGTTGTGGTTGGACCATTTTCTTCATTTAACTAAACTTGCAGCTCTAGATGATTAATTCCTTAGTCTAGGTTTGGTTGTTTCAATAATTATTGCACTAGGTAAATAAAATGTTATCTGAACGCATAACATTCTAAATCCGACAAAACAAGATGACATAGAGGTTTGTAGCACCTATTAAATTTAGAATTAAGCCCTCAAAGATTGTTAAGGAGTTAATGAATTAACACATTTATAGGTAGATTCACTGATACGGTTTCGTGCCAGTGGGACCCAGCTTAATGATGGTCACAATGGATTTGGGACGAGCATTGACCTTTTCTCATTGCTTGTTCACCTGGTTGAGCTTCCGTCCACAGGCTGTATAAATGGTGGTGGATGGAGTTCTGAAGATAATTACCCCATTGCATTAGTGGTGTCAAAACCTTGTCAACGCTTGTCCCAAAAAGGCATTGAATAGTGTTAGTTTGGAATGATTTTTAAAAGGAGTAATCTCATTGTTAAATACAATATTTAAGAAAGGACATTCTTAAGACAGAACAAAAGATATGAAGGAAGAATGTATATATGTGTGTCCAGTAGTCATCAAAACTACGTACACAGTGACTACTGATTCTTGGTGTTCAGTTCTGAAGCTCAGGTAATGACTACTTGTTAATGGTGAAGCTTACTTTCTTAAAACAATTTATTTTTAATTGTAAATGTTAGAACTTGTTTTGCATTAGCAAAAGGTCTGTTCCAATTAATGTGTTCCTTGTGTAATGACAAATTCTATCTCAAATAAGAAAACTGCTTAAATAAGATGTTTATAACATACAGTGCATTACAGAACATTTTATGATTCATGTAATCTAAATATGAATACAAATTGATGATTTTCTTCTTTCTTGTGCTTGAATGGAAATGTAATTTTTTTTCTCTTTAATAACCTATCAATGATTTTTTGGAGTAAAGGGTCTTTCTAGGTCACTGGACTGTGCCTTATTGTAAATATGTAAATTCTACCAACACATATATATTAGCATTTGTCTTCAATTGAAAGACGTAAATACAGCTTTGTGGCATTTATGGGGTGAATGAGGAAAGGAAGGAAGCAATGACAAGGAAATTATAGTGCAAGTTTTTTAAGTTCGAAAGCTGAAACTAGATTTCTGCAATTACAGTATATGGATATTGTATTGCTTTTTCAGCTCATGGTCAGTTTTTAATGTTACAGTCACTCTTAACCTCATTGATTTTTTTCCTTGGTCATTTCAGGTATTCTCTTATGGTTATCTATAAAGTAAAATATATCAGAGACATTTTGCAGTCATACACAATAACTTTGCTGTGATTCCAGTCTGGGTTTGGGTTTATTTGCTCGTTTGTTTAAAGTGGAAAAGTCTAGAACTACTAAAAATATATACAAATCAAAGTATATCTTATAGAATCATAGGGTCATTTTGGTTGGAAGAGCCCATCAGGATCATGGAGTCCAACCATAACCCACTCCTGGCACTGCCCCATGTCCTGAGAACCTCATCTCCATCTGTCCAACCCTCCAGGGATGGTGACTCCAGCACTGCCCTGGGCAGCCTGTTCCAATGCCCCACAGCCCTTTGGGGAAGAAATTGTTCCCCAGATCCAGCCGCAACCTCCCCTGGAGAAACTTGAGGCCGTTTCCACTGGTCTTGGCACTTGTTCCTGGGGAGCAGAGCCCGACCCCCCCTGGCTCCAAGCTCCTTTCAGGCAGTTCAGAGATCAGGTCTCCCCTCACCTCCTGTTCTCCAGCTGAACCCCCCAGGTCCCTCAGCCGCTCCCATCACACTTGTGCTCCAGCCCCTCACCAGCTCCATTCCCTTCTCTCAACTCGCTCCAGCACCTCAAGGCCTTTCACGAGGTGATCCTGCCACCCCTCTGGCCACCATTTTGAGCCTTGAGGTGATTTTGGTGCCACCGTTTTGAGCTCTGAGCTGAGGGGCCCAGAACTGCCCCCAGGATTGGTGGTTTGTCCTCCCCAGGTCCCAGCACAGGGACGGTCACTGCCCTGGGCCTGCTGGCCACACCAGTGCTGGGACCAGCCAGGATGCTGGTGGCCTCTTGGCCACCTGGGCACATGTTGGCTCATGTTCAGCTGCTGGCACCAACACCCCCAGGGCCTTTTCCTGGGGCACTTTCCAGCCGCTCTTCCCCAGCCTGCAGCGTTCATGGGGTTGTTGTGAACCAAGTGCAGGACCCAGCACTTCGCTTTGGTGAACCTCAAACAACTGGCCTCAGCCCATCAATCCATTCAAGCCAGACCCCTCTGTATGGCCTTCCCAGCCTCCAGCACATCAACACTCCACCCAACAAGGTGCCATCTGCAAACTGACTGAGGGTGCCCTCGATCCCCTCATCCAGACCATTGATAAAGAGATTAAACAGAACTGGCCTCAGTACTGAGCCCTGGGGACACCACTTGTGACCGGCCAACAACTGCATTTGGCTCAGTTCACCACAACTCTTTGGGCCCGGCCCTCCAGCCAGTTCTTTACCCATCACAGATACACTATCCAGGCCACAAGCTGCAGCTTCTCCAGAAAGAGCTTCTCTCTTGATAGAGTAAATAGGTGTGTGCACATTAGGCAAATTCTAATTTGACTAAAAGCACACAAATGGCAATGTGAGGTGGAAAGAATCCATCCTGGCCATACTTCACCTGAGTGCAAACACTGACTCCACACTCCTAAACTCCTCTCTTTTTTTATGCAATGCCACATTTCTGCCTCAACAGAGTTGGGTCTGCCAATAATGACAGAATTTTTAAATACGGGTCTTTATAATTTGTGGAGTCCCTTTAAATGTAGATGTGTACTCTTATGCATACCTGAACAGGGTATGTACTACTTACAGAGAGAAGCAGCAAGTAGAAAACTTACACTGGTCCCAATCAGAAATGCAATAGTGTTCCACAGATGTATTAATTTGCCTACAAATATGTAATTTTGTGTAAATATTTAAGAAGCATTACATAAAGGACTTAGTTTACCATTGCATTATCTTGCATACTTAGATAAATAGGGTGGGAAAATGTTATTTGTACCTCTAACAGCCCAGAACGTTAGTAAACATGCTTAGTTTTAAATATAGTCTGAAAAAATAACCTTCTTTGATGTTGCCTTTTGCACAAGATATCACTTACCAGGACATTCTATAGCTCTTTTTAGTTTAGTTTGGTAACACACACGGCTTGAACAAGATAGAAAAGCAATTATTAAACAAAGACTCCAGCAGGAAAAACATCAAAAAGCATTGATCGTAGAAGTTCATGTCATGAAACACACCGGACAACCAGACAACCAACAAACAAGTATTTGCAAGCTCTAAATGGACAGAAAGCAGAGAAAGTCGCATTTCTGAGTGTATGAGAGAACTTTCATTTGCGTGGAAACAAATCTGCCACGTTTGTTACAGTTCCTAGCTATACAATTTTTCAATTTATCCAAGTAGCTGCAAATAACGAATAAATATTGAAAGCAGTACTTAAATGAGTAGGTAAGGGAACTGGGTAAAGAAGAGAACAACCTGTTCTTCTGAGTATATGGTGAATAGGAGAGATAGTGATGAATTTCCTGAGGGTTGAGGTCAGACGTTTCCACAGGCAGATTCCAGGCAATTGATTTCAGTGTTAAATACTTCATTATGAAGACTTTTAAAAGCACGTTAGGGGAGTGTCTGTAAGAAAAAAAAGAAAAATCTTGCTGATATTGCCTTGCAACACGAAATTGCCCTCAAGTAGCATAACGTTGTAATAGCGAGTGCACACTGACCTTAAAATAGTTGAGATGGAATTTCCCGCTCGTGTTATTAGGGTATTAGCTTAGCAAAGCATGATTTTTGTTAAAACCCTTTTTATTGAAAAATTACTTGGTTTTTTTTCTTATTTGTATGTAGTTTAATGATTTTTTTTTCCTTTTTTATTTTTTTTTACCAGACAAGACCTTGCTTCAGTGAAACGCAGTGATAGAAGCTGAAATGGCGCTGCAGGTCTAATTGTGGGGAAAGGCAATTGAAGAGTTAGAAATGATAAATGGGATAAATAAATGACACAGGTCAGTTTGTTGAGGGTGGTTTGCACCATGGACGGTACAATGCTGTGTTCTAGGACCAAAAAAAGAACTCATTGCCACCAAAGGGATTTTTCTTGTCATTTTACACAGGATAAAGATAAAAAGTAAGCATGATTTCTAGGCAAATATATAGATATACATGATGTGTGTTATTGATACACTGAAAATATACTCATTACTTGGAGCAAAAATGCAGCTAACTTAAAAAAAGATTAAGTAAATGTGAGGCCTCTAGTCTGATTTTGAATGATAGGAAAGCTTGTTTAATCCATTTTTCCTTCCAGAAGAATGAATGAGGGAAAAGAGTATTTAATGGCTCATTTTCATCTGAAACTGTACTATTGGCTATCTTAGTGTTGAAATACCACCTACAAATACATACTGAAGTGGGACTGGATCAAGAAGTCAAATATTTTTTAATAACTGATATTTTTAGGGAGCCTAATTTAGTAGAAAAAGCCGCAGTGGAAAGCAAAGCTGCAAGCTCAGGACAGACAGATTGAAACTGGAACCGTGGGAGTTGGGAGGCAAAGTAAGAGAAAAAATGATTCATAAAGGAAACAATCAGAAAAAATAGTAGAAAACTAGGTGTTTCTCTTTTCATAGTGTCTTCAGACAGTTGAACAGAGAATATTTGGCTCAAAGAAATGTCAAGTCGAAGTGAGTGGTCTGTGGTATAGGTAGAAAATGATTTCTACTGCTTTCTAGATTGTCACACAAAACAATAAAGATTGAATCCATCCCAGGAAAGGAGTTAAAGTGGCTTCAGTCTGTCATATGTTCCGATGTGGAAGTAATTCCTGTTACAAGGAATCTAGAGATGAGGTTGAAATTATGAATAAATCTCAGAGGAAGGAAATGTCATTTTCTCCCAAAATACACCTAATGTAACTGTCTCAAACACAGATTTTTTCTGCTGTACTCGTCTGGAAGAAACAATTAGGGTTGAGGGTTTTTTTTTTGATTATTATTATTCACTGTGCATTCTAGGAAACTAAAGCAGATCTGAAGTAACTTACTGACTTCATTGCCTTCATACAGTCAAGAACTGTGAGTTACACAGTTTATTGTGTCCACAACTTTCTCCTTCCAGACACCATCTGAATAATAATTTACAAAGAAATGTAATTGTTTACAAAAACAATTTTTAATCAAGAAAAAAAGAAATCCTTTTAAGCCTATGTAGTACTTCCTGATAGTTCTTAAAATACAGTTACTTGCAACTGTATTGTTTACTCATCAGTATTGTTTTATGTAATAAGGTAAGTACAAGATCACAATAACAGCCACTTATAATATATAGGAATAGTTCTACATCCAGAAGTCATTGTATCTGACACTGGACTTCTTGCTTCTTGGCTAATGTGATAATTAGAAAAGAAGAAGCTAAGAGCTTTACAGAGAATTTGCTTTGGCAAAAGAATGAAAAGGAAAGTCTAGAAAACTGAGCTAATAATTAAACCAGCAACTCCTTCCCTGTTATGCCACTCAAGCGTGAAATATCATTTTACCTCTCTGTGTCATTCATTATCTTTTTCTGATAAAATAGAAGTAATCTAGAGTTGTTCGTCTTTTCACAGTATCTGTTGCAGTCGAGCTCCAAATGTTGGCTGCACTCATTGCATTGCAATATCATTGAAAAAACATTGTATTGCAATAATAAATGACATGATATACAACATGATATAATAATCTCTTTCTGACATGAAGAGAAAAAGGTATGTTTCTCACAATAGACTTAGATAATGATCTGTCAACAACATTACAATGTCTATTATCCCAGGAAAGATTTTTGCCTTTACTAATAAAAGGGATTTTACTGGTTTTGTCTTAGGCTGAGTGGATTTTCCCTTTGTTAGGTTTGATAAGAGTTGTTTAGCAACCAAGTGACTGTTGTCTCCTTTTGGTTCAGTTTTACTTCAGTTTGTAGGGATAACAAGTAATGATTCTGTGTGGATTGAACTGTCTACGCCGTCCAGAGTAAAATGTCGTGTGGAATATTTTAGATACAGGGTGATCCCAGAAGTTAATTCCAAATCACGATGGTCAATCAGTGATTGTTACAGGGATAAAACCTCATGTAATTCAGGTAAAACCACTTTGGGAGATAACAGCTGAGTAATAGAGGACAAAAGAAGGAGCACCTTGGCAGACTGTGCTAGGAAAATGTCTATAAATGTATATATAATGTGTATATATTTATATATATATACACACAGTGCTAAAATGACATTTGGTACACTGAAGGCAACCACGAGGCTGATGTGGCTCCTGGTGAACATGAATTTGATGCCCCTGATTTAACCCTGTTGTAACTGGACTAACAATTACCAAGGTTGAGAGAGGCATATTTATGACTCTCTGTTGAATCAATGATGGCACTGTTGTGTATTAATATTAGTGTGTTTCATCAGATTCAACTTCCCCTGGCTTATATTTGTTTACATGATTTTATGCTGCATCCATTTAATACAGTTTCTTTTTGTTTGGTTGAGTTTTAAAAATCTCTTTATTTAAGGAAGTTCAACTATGGTTTCTAACAGTGTATCAATGATGAACTGCTGTGTGGTAGTTAAATCTGAACAACTAAAACCAATGTCTTTAGAAATAATCCATTTGTTATTCAAAGCATACAATTTCCTTCCTTCCTCTAACCTCATCACCAATGTAAATCCATGTTGAAGGGAGAATATTGATCTTTTCAAGTCATACCAACTGACTGTGACACATTCTGACCACTTAATCGACCCATTATAAGATAATTGATTTCTGCAAGGATCGGGTTGGATTTCCCTGCAGGCAAAATTATTTAGTAACTTCAGATTACTTAAACTGTGGCACCTGAATTAGTTGATCTGTAAAGTTGTATCTTCCTGCTGAATAAGTTATAAATCCTTAAACTGTTTTGGCATTTCTATCATGGTAACTGCATTTCTTTTGCTGGCATGGTAATCTGGATTTCATTTAAAATGATCATTTATTTTTGCTCATTGTTCCTTTTGCTGAATTTAATTAGAGTGTTGCTGGAATTGGCTAAAGGCTGGTTTGGGGAGGGAATTTGTAAGACAAGCTGCAGCATACATCAGAAATTATAACCTTGGGCTTTTTTAAATTAAATGAAAGAGTAAAAATTAAAAGTGTTGCAAAAGTAATAATCTCACTTCACACACAGATATTCATAAACTAAAATATTATGCAAGTCTTGTCAAAAGTTATAGCAGAGTAGTGTAGCCTGATTATTTCCACTGCATTGTTCTGTCCTTCAGCTATTCCAGTAACGTAACTGAACATTTGGTGTCTGCAGAGAGGTTTGAATTATTACAGAAAGCTACTAAGCAAACAAAATATGTAAGGACAATATTTCTTTCTGTGGACAAACTATTGCTGAGAATCCTTTCAGATTCACACTTGACTGAGCCGTTAGCCTCAACGTGAGGAAACAACACAATATCATTGCAAGTTAAATACTGTTTTTACAGGCAATCTTCACTTTTATTCACAGAACAGATTTTACTTGAGGTTTTATTTTTCCTCTGTAATTACAGCATAGAATCCAGATGCATCACAGCAACACAGAATTATCTGAAGAAGTTTGCAACTCCTCTGAGGTGACTGACTAATTCATCAGGTGAAATTAATTTTGAAATTTAAAGTAGACTGTCCTCAATTCACTTGCCAAAATTTTATTCTCAACAGTACATAAAAATGGCAAATCTATCCTTTTGGGTTTTTTTTCAACACCACTGAAAGTCAAGGTTATGTAGACCCTTTTCCACAACTGGAATGCTGTGGTGTGTACAGCCTAGTGCTTGGGGAGAAAAAAAATCCCCTGGCATGGCATACAGCTCACCAGAACATTTTGACCTGCAGAAAGAACCATCTTACTCTTGTTATGAAGATGGCCGTCGAGTACACAGAAGAACGACATGTCCATTTAGATAGTTTGTTATCATCTTCTTCAGGCTTCAGATAGAACCACATTTGGTCCACAGCAGTACTAGGAGGTGGCACTTCCTAATGGAAACTGCCATTTTGTGTTCTAACACGTGAGCTGCCATCAACAAAAGTTTGATTGATTCCTTTAAACAGCAAACAACTTCAAAAATAAAAATGTATACTTGCTGACTATCTGCAACAATGATTTGGAATATGAGAATTCATTTCAAAGTAATAGAATTGGTAAAAGTATCATGACAGGAACCTATAGAACAATGAAAGAAGCATTATTATATTACAAATATCTCATCATATTACTGAGCAATAGTTGTGTTTGGGAGCACATCATCAGAGATCAACACTTCTGTATTTTCTCCATCAGGCACTATTTCAAACTGTAAAAGCACTTAGAAATAAAAGACAAGAAAACAATGTAGCCATCAACCATGAAAAAAAAAATCACTGTTTGAGTACAATTAAAAGCAGTAAATATCCTTGCTATTCCCATGACTTCATGCCCAAGAACGGGTCAGAAAAGAGGATTTTATCTTTGTGGATACCAACATGAAACTTCAAGAGGATTTGTTTGGTTTATCCTGTAGTCATGTAATTTTTTTTTGTGCAACACAAAAGAACAGATTTATCTCAGAAGTATTGCTGAGCATCATTCTGTAATTGGTGATGACTAATTTGATATTGTTTGAAAAGAGGGTTGAAAATGGAAAGGTATATCACCGTGTAAATCCCTTTCTGCCTGCTGCACTGGACTTGACTTGCACCACCACGTACCAATTTTTGGTTCTTAAACCACTATCACCAGAGGAACAAAAAATAAAATATGACCCCCTCTACTTAATGACTTTAACTATGTGGCCAAAAGGAAAAATACTGAAATCTGCCACGAGTTATAAGCAGTGAATCTGAAGCACAGGCCTGCTTCTGGGCCTGCTTCTTGGACTATGAATTACTGACATGCAGTATTTCATAAGTGGAAGATTTCAAATTGAATAAGTGACTGGTACCATGAAAATCGCTGGAACCCTCCGGGCAAAGGCCACGTTCATGTGTTTGTATTTCATGACACAACAAAATATGGACCAACTAAAAGAGAGGGGGTGTTAATATCAGGTCTGTATAGGAGCATGAATGGTCTGTCATGGCAAAACCATCTGGAGCTCTTAGCTCTGTTTCCCACGTTGCTCTTTTCAGTGACAGGATAAATGTTTGTGATTTTAGTAGTACTTTGTTTTAAAAAAAAAAAAAAACAAAAACAACAAAACAAAGCAATAAAACACCTCTGGTGTGTGACATTTTAAGGAGGGGGGTAACTGCCTTTTCTCAGATTAAATAAAAATATGCCACCGTTAGAGGCAAAAAACCTTCAGGCTACCCAGCACAGAAGCTGACAGAGAAGTCAAATATATATTAAAAAAAAAATCACCACAGAATGTCAAATTGCCAGATAGGTTTTAAATTGTCAATGGAATAAATTCCATCAGTGGTCCAGTCTCTCAACAGCAAGACTGTAAAAATCCCTTCTCACAATTTCAACCGGTATGAAAGTTTAATCCGTGACCATCTCCTCACAACCTTGTTGAAATTTCTGCTTTGTTCTGTACGCCATCACCTGGATTAGTGCCCCCATTTCTGAGCCAAGGCACTTATAGACTTCTAAGCACCATAATAAATTTTTCTACTAGGTCTGTCACAGTAAGAACAGCCAAAATCCTGTTTTAGCAAAACCCTGATCTGTGTGAGGCATCAAATCACAAGTTTCTGTATGGGTCATAAAGAATTATTACTCGATATGTTATTCCACATTTTTATTAGGCAGGTTTTTTTTTAGAATTATATAGCCTATTATTGCAAAAATCTGTGATTCTGTTTCTGTAACTGAGTTTACAGAAAAAAAAAAGGTGTATAATACATATGTTTTATGAAAGTCTGCAGCCTAAATATGGGTTTCTGGTAACATTTGTGTTTCCTCAGTGTATCTGTAGCCCCTTCAGGGACTGGCAGATATGCAAGTGGACCCATGGGAAACTCTTGTCCTTATGAAGTAGTTGCCTCCGACCAAGCTTTGACCGCAATATCTGAATTACCTAAAACAGTTGAGTTACGTGTGTTAGGTGGGACTCACTTTTTCCTTCTTTGGAAATGCAATTGTAAAAATAGGTGAAAAGTAAGTGTCAGTCATTAGTAGCATCAATAAGAAAGTGAGTTAATGGAAAATATTTTAAAGGTTTCTGGGAAGACTTTAAATTGGATGAGCTTTCTGCCACTTTTAAGCACAATGAATATAGAATTGGCATAAGACAGTGTTTATATAGGGGCAGTAAAAATGAAGTTCTAGATATTTTTTCAATGTCTTTGAGCACAGATATCCTTTCTTTATTACTCTAGTATTTTTTAACGTTCAGTGGGAAAGCTGCAGGTGCTTCATCTAGCATTTCCAATAATTCACCAAAACATAAGGCATCTGAAGTTAAAGCTGACTGCATTTTATTCTACTGTAATAACATTTAAATATGACAATGTCAAGTTCCTGGAACCAAAATGAGCAAAGCGTGTTTCGGTAAATTGTTTCTGAGGTGGTGTCAGAGGCACAACTTGTTATCCTGGCAGATTTCTTGGTAGCCTGCAGTATGGAAACAGCTCTGCCATAAACCTTCCTCGTGGATACTGAAAGTTGCTATCGGTTCTCAACTTCATTGCAATTAGAATGGAGTTATAATGGAATTTGAATACATTTGATTGGGTCATTTAGTTTTAAAAAAAAAATACCCTTAGTGTGCCTTGGTCGTCTCCACCACTTTGAAAATACAAAAACATATGTGCAGATTAGTGTCAATAAAAGTTTGATTTCTTCCTGAAGTGGTTTCACCTTCAGTGGTTCTGAAACTCCAAAGAAAACCAGCATCAGTAGCCTGTCTGAATGACACACAATTAATGAACTTATTCTAGCACGGATAAAAAAGGAGCTGTTTTTGTAGAAAGGTAAAACCTCTAGAAGTAGCTGTCATCTCCAGTCCATTGAAAAAATCCCTACATATTTCAATACATATTCCCATGCCTATACATATATATGTGGGCAACACACATTCCTGTACTAAGTTTCCTTGAAATATAGAATGTATTTTTTAAATTTTGGGGAAGTTAAAAACTTTTACATGTTTTACCAACATCTTCTGATGCCAAGACTATTTTGAATAAAATTTAAAGACGGAATTGAAAGAACACATAGGTTTATGTACATGCACTACATATATGATGTAAAATGTAAATGTAAAGAAGGAAAAAGTGAATGTTGAGCAGAAAACTCACTCTGTGGGATGAAATCAATACACTAAAAGTGGAATAAATATTTCAGAACTAATCCTGACAGTGCTGAAATACAGGTAACTTCAGAAGTCAGATAAAACAGGTTGTTTATTCCACATTCTAAAAGATCCCAAAGAAGCTGAAAGCAAAATCTGATAGATGTCTTTTTTTATCCTACTGCCTTTAGCTTAGAGCTTAGCAGGCAATGCTTTAGCAGCAGTCTAGTCACCTAAACCCAAATTTATTTCTGTAACAATTGCTCAAATGACTTATCAAGCCAGTATTTCTAATAAATACTTATTATGGATGTCTTTTGTGGCTGAGACAGTTGTAGTCATTGCAGTTCAAAGTCGTAGGCTGATAAGCACGACCTCTTGCAGAAACAAATATAAGAAACATCTGGCCTGGGGTACAGTTTGACCTTTTGACTTTGTGTAGCACAAACAAAATTATGTAAGGAAAATGGAGTCTGGATTCAAGTTTCCAGGCACATATTGAAAGACTGGTAAAAATAAAACAGGGTGAAGAGGAAGAAAAAATATTGGAATTTTAAACTACTAACAAGCGGTGTAATTCACTACTATTTTGTCTGTCTTGTTGCCATATTTTATCATGAAAGGGATTTAATTTTATTTAATTTTATCTTTTAAAAATTGCCAGAGAAAGTGTACGGGAATGTTAATACTCATCATATTCTGTAAATAGCAGCTACCATCTACCTTAGTGACCTTTCCAATGTTCTTCATTTCTAATAGTTAACCATGCCATGTGTCTGGTAATTATCACATTACTAATCCTTGAGAAAGAGAGAGAAACCACACTACTGGAATTTTGAAGTGTCAGCAGACTGTGGAAGCTGAAAAGAAAGCACCCTGTTCTCAGTTTAGCTTTAATCTATATTTGTCATAGAAACAGCTTTAGATGATTAGTCTCATCCTCTGTTTTGCTTCAGTAAACCATCATTCAACTAATACAATTTTTTTTCACTCTTGAATTTACCTTTATATATTCTCTATTAATGAGCATAAATATGTCATCTTATGTGCCACCTGGAACTCAGGAATAAAAGAATTATAACCTTTGGAAGAAGGGGCAGTAACTCAGGAGAACCCCAGGGATGTCATTATGCAGGGAGAAAACTGGAAGGGTCAACACTGACTAGAGCTGAATCTGGCTACCTCTGTAAAAGACAATAAAAAAATGTTTCTAGAAATAGATTATTATAGCAACAAAAAGAGGGCTAAGGAAATTCTCCATCCTTTATTGGATTGGAGGGGAAATATAGTGATGAAGGATGAGGAAAAGCCTGAGGTAGTTAATGCTACCTATGAGCCCTTGGGACTGGATGGGATCCACCCAGGTGGACATCCCTGAGAACCTCATCTCCGTCTATCCAGCCCTCCAGGGATGGTGACTCCACCACTGCTCTGGGCAGCCTGTTCCAATGCCCAACAGCCCTTTCATGAAGACTTTTTTCCTGATACCCAATCTAAACCTCCCCTGGTCCAATCTAAACCTCCCCTCCTAGCACGACTGTGATGCTTCCAGTGGGAAGGTAGATCTGATACCAGACATCGGTTTCCAGCGCTGTTCTGTCGAGGTGACATGTGTCTTGTGGCATTTGTCTCAGATGAGTCTCAGATGTTTGACAATGCACAAGCCCTTGAGAAGGGCTCAGTATAATCTGCCCAAGGAATACATAGGGCTGCTACTGGTGGTAATCTTCCACAAGGGTCTCCAAAGACTGGGCTCAGCAAAGGCTTAGGTGACTGACAAGGGGGTCTAAAATACCCAGTGAGAATACACTGAAGAGTTAAGGGAGAACTGCTCGAGCTCACCCACCATCTGTGTTTTGTCTGGCTGTGCTGGTTTGGCTGAAAATGGGGTAAATTTCTTTGTGCAGTTACAAACCTTTCTTTTTCATAGCTGGCATGATCATTGCTTGGACTTAATTTGAGAACAAGAGGTAACACCCAGCACAGAGTGAATGTTTTAATTGCTCTGGTCTGAGAGACAAGGACACTCTGAGCTCTGCCCACAGGTGTGAGGCAGGGAGGAAGGGGACGGACAGACAGAGCTGGACGGACACCCAGACTGACCCATGAGAGTGTTCCAGCCCGTTGGCATCAGGTTCAGATTTGAGGACATATAAGGAGAGCTGGGGCAGTTCTGTTTGGGACGTTCCATTTGGCCTTTTGCCATTTTGTAGCAGCCTCTGGGCCTTTCTGCCCTTTCCCTCTTTTCTCTCTGGGATCAGCTGTTTTACCAGGTGCTGCTTCCTGGGACCGGCTGCTGGTGTGGGCAGAGTTAGTGAGGAGTTGCCTTGAGTATCTTTTATTTCTATTTTACATATATATATTTACTAGTAGTGTGTTAGTATTTTGTTATTTTATTAAACTGTGTTTATCTCAATCCATCTTTACCCCTTCCCTTTCAACTCTCTCCCCTGTTTAGGGTGTGGGGAGGGGGTAAGTGAGCGGCTGTCACGGTTGTGTTGCCAACTCGGGTTAAACCGTGACAAGGTCCTATTTGACTAGCCTGATCTCCTTTTATGACAAGGTGACCCACTTAACAGATGAGGGAAAGGCTGTGGATGTTGTCTAAGTAGACTCTAGTAAAGCCTTTGACACTGTTTCCTACAGTATTCTCCTGCAGAAACTGGAAGGTGTTCAAAAGGTGTGTAGATGTGCACTGAGGGAACATGGCTTAGTGGTAGCATTAGCAGTGTTGGTTTAACAGTTGGGCAGCACACAGGGACTCACTCCAGGTGTGGGGCTGTGAATCCTGGAAGAACTTGCTACCAGCAGTTGGGTCAGTGGGGCATGGAGAGCCACAGGGGTGTACATGAAGCACCCAGGTTGTGCAAATATGGGGGTCCACAGGATGATGGTGGGGGAAGAAGGGAGGAAATTTTGTGGAAGAATTGTAGAAGGGTGTTCATTAATATTTTGTGTCTGATTTATCTGTTGTGTTGCTGATCGAGTTCCTAAAGGTACAGTTCAGTGATTGCCAGTTAGTTACATGTTGTAAGTAAACCAATGAACTGCTTTAATGCTACGTGACTTATAACACTTAAGTAGTTTTTCCTTGTCACACTGTAGCAAATATTATTTCCTTTAACAATCCTTAAATACTTTCAGAGTAATATTCCCCACAATTCCACATAGTTTACAGAAGACTGCTGGCCTTCATTCTACAATTTTTCAAAAATCTAAGAGGATTTGTACATTTTCCAAGCATACTCCACTCATCATACTGATATTTTTCATTTATTTTTTTCTGAAACCTTAAAAAAAACATGAGGATTCATTCTTAGGTGGTAGATGTTTAAACTGTTAATTTGATCCTCAGTCCTACAATTAGGATTTCATCCTGCACTTATCTGTCAAACTCAGTGGGGAGGTATACAATGAATGAGAATCTTGGTGTTAAATGAGAGAAAAATTCAATTCCTACCTAAATTTCTATCACTAGTTTCCTAATGGAAATGAGTAAAAGAGGGTAGGCTTTCTGGAACCAGAGAATAAATTTCTATTTTATCTCATCAAATCCAAAAATAATATGTGCCTTCTTTTATATGTTTTCACTCAAAGTAAAAGCAAAATCCAGACATACAATCCCAAGATACCAGACAACTTGTATTTAAGGCTTTAATTTAAATCAGAAGAGATTTAGTAGTAAGAGTTTTCACACACAAAGCCAATGATCGTTTATGCTTTAAAGGTCTTTTCCAACCTAAACGATTCTATGATTCTAAGTTCATCACTATTGCTTATGTTCCTGAGATTCTCTTGTTGTGTAGCACAGACTCTGCATTGGCCTGCGGTGCTCACAGGAGGATCCTCACTGCAGTCTAGGGTCAGCTTTTTCATAAGTCCTCAGACAAAAAAGCCATAAATTTCCAAGGTGTGTCTTAATACAACGTGTCTTCGAAAATCTAGAGCTGGGTCTCAGCAGAGGGGAAGAAGGTGATCATTTTAATCCTCTGTAAATGAGCAAAAATGAGTTTTGTAAATCCCCTAATCCCAGCAAGACATTTAACATTGAAAACTTCCTTCGATGTCCCAGGGCATTAACCACATTTTCTGAACACTTACCCAGAAACTGAATTTTTAGCTCTCTATTACTATGAGTCAGTTTTATTTTCTTAACCATGACCTGGCTGGCGGTGGTATGAATTGATGAGTTTATCTAGGTTTCATGGAGATTAAATTTTTTAAAAACCATATTCAAATGTCATGAATACTGGATTAGGAATCAGATGTTCCCCAGCTCTGTATTGTCTGATGATGATTCTTGAAGGGGTAAAACTGGCCTGAGAGAAGGATTTTGAGATGAACTCTCTATCTCGAGAGATATTTGTTTCATCCTTAGCATATAATAGAATTAAACTGCAATATTCATATTCAGTCCATCTTCAGTTGTAGCTGAATTCTGTTGTGGATTTTATGTTCTAGTATGTTGGAGCATAAGAGATGAGAAAATAAAAATAGCTGCATCCTCTAAGTTCTTTTTGTTCTAATAACGAGTCTCACTTGAAAAACAGGTATCAGTAGCTTCTCCGGTTTCACAATTTATTTCTTTTACCTACCTCATCTTTATCAGCTTCACCCCATTTGTTATTATTTCTATTGCCTCCTCATTCTCTTACTACTTTGAAATGCCAAAGAGGCAAAAGGGTTATTCAAAGACTTGCTCAATTTTGTAAAGTTTCTGAAACAAAGGTCTGGTTGGTTTCTGTTGTGCATGTTTTCTTTCCACATTTTCCATTAAATGTATTTCTTGATTAGTGAAGCACTGATTTCCAAGTCTGATTAGTGAGAACTCTTTTTTAGCATTAATGACTTCTATTCCTGAGACAGCATAATCATTTGCTGAGGGTTTTTCTTCTGTTGGAGAAGGTAATAATAATAAAAAATGTATGCAGGAGAGTAAGTTTCAGGGTGCTTTGAATACCATTTTAATGTAATAAATTCTTGGCATTCTACCTGTTGTCCTTATTGTTTGCCTCTTCCATCCAAAAAGAAAAAAGAAAATCAAGTTTGATGTAATTAGAGAAAGCAATCCCTGTCAAAGAGAAGGTTTTGTAATGAAACAGTATGAAGAATTGCAGGCAGATTTGTCACACATTAAATAGTTAGTGAAAATGTCAAACTTTCCACTGCTAAAATCAGGACTTGAATATGAGTCCCTGAGTAAGATTCTGAGTTGAAAGAAAGAACTAGGATAACACTTACCGAATTCAGAAAAAGATTTTTGAGACGGATTTTATTGAAACTCTCTTTAAATAAGTGTCACAAATATTAGCACTTCCCTATTAAACTCATAAGATTTTCCTTTTATCATGTGGTCTTTTCAAGTCTAGAGCAGAAAGCTAACAAGAAAGTTCTTGTAGTGTTTCTTTGTGTAAGAAATTCCTAAAATGCTTCTGTGAACAGTATATTAATTTCAAGAAAACTCTCAAACCTGAAATATTTGAGTAATTTAAAATGAATTAAGAAATAATTAAGATCCCTATTCTAAATGTACTTTGACCTGCATACGTGAAATTGTGCAGTTTGTACTCATCATTAATGTCTGGCAAAAATACCACTGTTACTTGTGGCAAGTATTTTTTGTGCTTTCTCTGACACAAAATCAACAGACAGAAAAAAAGACAACTTACAGAAAATGTCGAGATTTTTCTTTCTGTTAACAGTTCTCCTCAAAACAACTTCACGAATGAGACTGATTGATGATAGTTGCCCCTGAATCAGACCTTAAAATCATCTCACATCTCCACTGATTTGTGTCAGCCGAGCTGCATTAAATGGACAAAATTTCATGAGATCAGACAAAAATGTCTACTAAAGAAATTAATACGTTTCTGGAAATTAATAGTCACATTTATTTATTGCTATAACAATTTGCTATGACATTCTTTTTTAAATAAAAGTGTTTCTGAATGTTACAGGTATATTGGAAGTGAAAAATGTCAGGAAAACTCAGACTTCTTCAAAGTCCCAGTAATAATATTTATTATATTTATTTTTAACATGTTAGTAGCTTTGAACTCAGGAAAAAATGTATGCATATAAACTTAACGCATTTGCTTAAATATTGTTACGTTAAAACTTTCCTGTGCAATAGGCATTCATAAGGTCAATACAGTTAATGTACAGCACGTTTAAATGACTTTTCACAAAATACACCGGGGTGCTGGTTGGTGTCAATTAGTGTTCATTTTACCATCCCTCGGGGCAATCCCTGCTCCCCTGGGTTGTTCTACCCTGTTAAGACCAACTCAGATGGTCTTGGTGGTTTATAAGCAGATCCTCAGGGACCTTTTTCTGATTTAGTCTCAGCAACTGGTCCATTTTACAACAGTCAATCACATTGCTCTGATCGGGGGTTGCAAACTTCCCCATGAAAATGTAGGCCTTGAACGTTCGATCTTTCACAAAGAATAAAAATACCTGTTTATTCACCTTTAAGTCATTAGCGTTCATTTTGTTTTGGGAGGAATTATGATTTGTATGATCTTGTGTAGTGTAACGAATGTATCCACTGAAAGGCCTCAGTGTTGATTCCTTTTCGCTCCTCAAACTCAGAGCCTTCATCTGTGCAGCTCGAACTCTTTTTCTCATGTTCCCTTTAGTTTTGTTTGTTTGTTTGTTTTTCCCGTAGGAATGATTCATACACAAGGCTTTTCTTCTTTTAAATTGGAATAATCCTGAAAATGCAATACGATGATTTTGGTTTCTAATTTCTACTTCCTGTTTTCCTGTCAGATATGTTAATTTTTCAAAAATTTGCATTGCTATGTTCCTTAATTCCCCGACTGATATGTATATATACATTTATTCCATTGCAACACAGAGTAGTCACATTTTAACATTCCAACCTAGAGAGGGACTTGTACACAGTGAAGCAGAAATACGATGAATTAATGCCAGATTTCTAGGCTTTTCTTCATTCTTTCTGTTCTTGTTAGCATGTCTTGTCAGAGCCTTGTTAGAAAACAGAAATCTGAAATCTATTGTCATGTCCAGACTTGAAATGTTTGAAGTCTTGATGTACTGTATATCAAAAAGTATTTTGAAGCATTCTCCAGTGTGAGCGATTTTCGTCACTCTAAAAGCTGTGGAACAACAAAGAACTTTGATAAGACATGCACAGAAATCTGAGCCCATTAATTTAATTCATGTATTTTAACCAAATCATTTACGACTTCAATTTATATATGCTAGAAACACAAGAAAACATAAGGTTATGTATGAGAAACGTTAAAAAGCAACATATCTGTATTGAATACAAATTCACAGTCCTAGTTTCGGTGGAAAATCACATTATCGGAGAGATGTACAGAAAAAGGTAAAGGAACACCATTAGTTCCTTGGTGCTGTAGGTACTTCCCTTCTAAGTATTCTATTATGTACTTGTCTATTACTTAAATGACAAGTATGAAAAAGCAATTTGAGTTTTATCTTCTGTTGCATTTAGTGTATAGATCCCCTTAGTTTGTAAATTCTAGTATTTACTGTTATTTTCATTGTTTGCTGTTTGTCTTTAATTTTTATAGTTATTTTAGCTTTCTTTGGTATATGCTGAGCAGGAGTCCTTACTCCTGTTTGACATCTAAGTCATGGACTTATGATGGACCATTTGCTCTATAGTTCTCTTATTATGTCTCCCCTCCCACTGAGAATAACTATTTAAACTACTGTACATTACTAAATATTTTTCTGCTGTTCCCAAGCCTGTTGCAAAAGGGTAAATATATTTAATAATTCAAATTATTGCGAAGGAAATAAAACACACTTTTGGAAGCCCAGCATAAGACAGGCTTGAATTTTCATGAGTGCTGTAAATTCCCATGCATTGTATTGAAGGAGGTGCAACCTCCTCAGAATCTGCCCTTCAAAAAGCCTCTATTGATCAGTCCCTACAATTTTTTTTAGGATTCACAGTTAACCCTCTGCTTACTAAGGTGATTTTCTTCTCCAAGGGGAAAAGCTCTAGATAAGCACATGAATGGAGGTTGGAGCATGGAGGGTGTTGGTCTTTTCTCCTAAGTAACAAGTGATAGGACGAGAGGAAATGGCCTCAGGTTACACCAGGGGAGGCTGAGGTTGGATATTAGCAAAAAATACTTAGAGGAAAGGGCTGTCAGGCACTGGAACAGGCTGCCCAGGGTGGCACCGGGGGTGGCGGGATCACCTCAGCACACAAAATGGTGGCACCAAAATCACCTAGGCACAAGAAATGGTGGCCAGAGGGGTGGCGGGTTCACCTCAGCACACAAAATGGCAGCCAGAGGGGTGCCAAAATCACCTTCTTTGTTAACTGTCATTCCCCAGATTCCATATATTATCTAATAAGAGTCTTCTGATTAAGAACAGAAAGTTGAATAGTAGACGCATTTCTATGTACAATCTCTCTGTGCAATTTTTTTCTTTTACATGATAACAATTGAAAAATTTTTTACTGGATGATAGTTGCATGGTATTTTAAGCCCTTATCTCTTGAGAAAACTATACCAGAGCTGCCTAAAATTATGAAGACCCAGACAGCACTTTCAGGCAGAGAACTTTAGAAATAATATTAGGAAAATAATTCTAATGAGATAATCTCTCTCTGAATACTCTTTTGAACTGAAAGAGCACTAGGGTGTGTGAATTTTTGATTGTTGTTTTTCTTTAATTTTCAGCATAGGTTGCTTTTTCTCACTGTTTAATTTCAGACCTCTGTGAGCATAGTAAAGCCAAATACTTTGTCACGAAAATGCATTGTTTTAGAAAAATAATATTTGTATCCCCCTCTAGGACTGTATGAAGTAAAGATTTTATTCCAAGACTCTCTCAATGAAATTTTTCCGTTCAAAAATTTGTGACAATGAACTCAGAACTTCCAGTTGCCAGTTTGATGACTGCAGGGGTCTCAGCAAAACAAAAGGGAATGTGACATGTGGTAGCCTGAGGCTCCCTGCAGCGAGGCACATCGCAGTAAATTAGGCTTGAAGAGAGTTTTCTTGGGGCTTGACCCTTCAGAGGGGGAAATGTAACTGTGCAGCATTGCTGACCAACATGCTGGAACAGTGTCAACTTCGCACTGAGAAAATTCAGGGTCATACCAATGAAAATGACATACGTTGTATTTCTGTAAAAGGTTACAATTCTCAATGTCTTTTGGTATTGATGTGCTACACACAAATAGTTTTATTGGAGCTGATCGGACACACAGTGTGAACTGTGGGGTTGTCCTGTGCAGGGACAGGAGTTGAACTCCATGAGCCTGGTGGGTCCCTTCCAACTCAGGACATTCTGTGATTCTATCATCATTTTAGACCAACATCCTTGTACTTTTTTTTTTTTTTTTTTTAAGTTTTCTTGCATGACGATAATTGGCAAAATGGCGATTTTTCTTTCCATGGGTGTTAATTTACTTTTGTCTAAACTCAGTTTAATCTGTGGCTTACTTGACAGGATGTTCAGTATCATGACTTCCTGCAGTTCTTAACAAATGACCGTTGTCTTTACTATGCTCAATACCTCAGTATCCTAAGCAGACTTTGGTACTTTCCTAATTTTTCTGGATTGTTTATTCTTCCTGAGCTTCTATGGAAAATAGTGAGGCACAATAAATAATTTTGTTGAGATATTTACACCAGATTTAACACTATAGAGGTCCCAGTCAGTTGTAAACGTTTATGGCAAACGCTTTGTGGGAGATGTGTTTCTATGTTAGATTCATCAGAAATTAACTCTGCCTTGTAAATCAAGGTGTCACACTAAAATCTCACAGGTCTTTTAATATCTTAGGAATGGAATTCAGCAATCTCTCTTTTTTTTCAAAGTAGAGATTTCTCTGAGCTGGGCTTTGTCCCAATTTTCTGTGTAACATCATTTGTGAAGGCAACAGCAGATCTGCTGTGGCTTTGGGCCTTCAAAGGCCCCAAACTGGCTTGAGCCTTCAAAGGTCTACACAGTTGATAATCCTTGGAAAAACCTGTTCTGTGATTTATACAAACACAGAAACTGCAATAAGAGCAGCCCTGTTGTTTTCTCCCAAGTTCACGGTGAAATAAAATCCTCTTAAACTCAAAATCTTGTTACAGGCAAAAGGAACACACCATATGCACACTGTGGAGAGAAAAATTAATGGTTACTCTGATTAATGTTTTAAACATCTAATAATGTTTTAGTAGCCTAAATGTTTTAATAGTCTAAATGATCTAATCAGTACAGAAAAGTCTCATTAGTAACATAGTGGAAATCATCATATAAAAGGCCTTCCTATGTAAAAAATTTGTTCCCTTTTTGTTGCTATGCTCACACTTTTCTCTGCCCTAAGGTTTATACTTCAGTATTGCTCCAGAAAAATGGGATGGGAAAAATGGAAATAAGGCCCCTGTAGATTAGACTTTCAAGCAAGTTTCATCAAGATAAATAAAGTAAAAAATGTGCATTTTTTTCCTGTGAGGTGTTTTCTACATTTTGAAGGAAGTCGGAGAATCATTTTGTCAATAAGAATAACCTCATTCCCGGCCAGGAACCATAATTTTTGTTTTCCATGTGGAAATTTGAACTTGTTCTTATGGAATGCTTAGATTTTGTAAATGACATTCTTTGTCACCCATAGTTAGCACGTGGTTTTCTTAATGAATTTGCTCCTCAGACAGAACTTTCCTTAGGCCAAGGAAAACAGCTGAACTGAAGACATAAATTCCTCTTCCCCTTGTGTACCCAAATAAAATATTAAAAACGTAGTACGTGTCATTTTTTTGCAGATATTGACATTTTCTGCACCAATAAGTATCTTGCAAGGAATATTTGCTGAGCTTTTACTAATAACATATTAATGAAATTAACATTTAAATGGTTCATAGATATGTGCTAAATCAATAGTTAACGATAAAGCTATTCATCTTCTGCACCTTCAAATCATTAAATATTTTCCCTTTACTTCCCAAAATTCCTTCAGCAGAAGCAAGCACACAAAAGAGACACATTGAGCTGAGATGTGGTTGAGTTATTGAAGAAAAGAGCTTGGGTTGTTTCATCTAAAAGAGGTATTTAGGGAGGTATGCGACACTCAGAAAATCCCATTATTGTTCTATTTACTGCTGATAACTGATGCTCGTGCCCATAGCTAATCACATTTCTCTCATTGCATATGCTGATACGCAACAGACCTGCATATTTTATTAATAGTTTTGTAATGAGGATATTTACAGGCATTTATAATACCCACAGAGAGGTGGTTTTAAAATCCAACAGTCTAACAGCCATTGGGCTTTTCTAAATACCTGATTCAGTGGTATGTGGTTTACAGTGTGGTGATTTATAACAATATCGAGGTGACTGGTCTGGATGTGACAGTTTTTAGGCTGTACTGTAGTTTTTAGCATTGCTGTTTTGATTCCAGTAGAACAGAAAATGCAATAAAAATAAGAATTTTAAACTAAGAGGTACCTACAGGCAAAATTAAGAACCAAAATTGTGTAATTTAGATTAGATAAAGAACTGACTTTACAGGTCATTTGTAGGATTTCATGTTCTTCTCTTTTTACACTGTCCTATAGCGGCCACAAGTCTCTGCAGAATTACAAGGTGCAACCTTCTTTTTGTCACCTTTGGGAAAATTAGCTTTTATTGCAAACATTTTTCCTAGTGAATTAAGACTAGTGATTTTATATGTTATTTGTCTTGTCAGTACGTGTCTTCTTTTTGAGAGAGATGTTTCAGAAACGGCTATCAAATACTAGATGTTATCTGAATGCTTCAGTGGGTTACTACATAGGGCATTTATCCTGCTTGTCTAGTTTAGAAACATATTTATTTTGGTATATCAGTCAGATTTAAGCACAGAGTAGTGGAAGTTTATGTATTTGTAGGGGAATCACTTTGTTTCAGTCAGAATCCTAAGTTGTATGAGATCCTTTATTACATATTACATATTACATATTACATATTACATATTACATATTATTATTATTACATATTACATGGTACTGGTTCATATTGAGTATATAATCTGATTATTTTAACTGATGAAATCAGTTAAAAAAGAATTTTATAAAATATCTCATGTCACAATGAGGTCTTGCAGTATTAGTGAAATGGACTTTTTTTTAAAAAAAAACACATATTACAGCGGGTCTAGAAGGTAAGAAGAATCTCCTGAAGAGCCTTGAATTATGCCTGCAAAAACCTGGTTCCACTCCAGATGTTTTGCTGCGGTTTTATTGCTCTCAGAGCATGAATTGATTGGGAAACTATGTAGGGCTTTGATGTCAATAGCAAACAAAACAGACATCAGGAAGGCAGCAACTGGTATTTAGAAATATTATAAATGATGAATCTTCTAAATAACAATATATCTGATGCTTAACCTCTCCCATCCCTCTTGCAAGTGTAGAAATACCTCACTTTGTGCTGCAATTTTAGCATAAATGCTTTTATTGACTTATTGAAATGTTTACAAAATTAACATTTATGAAGAGAATTAAGACCTAAGCAATCCTCCTCATCTCCTTAACTATCATTTGTACTCATAGAACTGAAGTACAATTCACAACGGAGTCCATTCTTAGTTACTTTTTGAACTGTATACTGGAGTGTGAAACTAACGTGGGTTTTAACCAGAACAAGGATGAAGGAGACACTCATTTGAAGTAGCAAGACACAGCAAAATCCTGTGCGAAGGACTTGTAGCTACTGGTAACACATTGATTGGTTTGACAATAACTTCCTCCACTTTCCCGGTGACCAAGCACAACCTTTAGCTCTCCCTTTTTTGGTGCAGAGCAAGAGCTGGGTTTTCATCTCTTCAGTATCTCTGTGAAAATCCTACAGATCTCCTATTCATCCTTGTGGAAGTGTAGAAACACCTCCTGGAAGAAACACCTCATGGACACCAGTTTGGGTGGAGTGTTGATGTGCTGGAGGCTGGGAAGGCCATACAGAGGGGTCTGGCTTGACTGGACTGATGGGCTGAGGCCAGTTGTTTGAGGTTCACCAAAGCAAAGTGCTGGGTCCTGGACTTGGTTCACAACAACCCCATGAACGCTGCAGGCTGGGGAAGAGCGGCTGGAAAGTGCCCCAGGAAAAGGCCCTGGGGGTGTTGGTGCCAGCAGCTGAACATGAGCCAACATGTGCCCAGGTGCCCAAGAGGCCACCAGCATCCTGGCTGGTCCCAGCACTGGTGTGGCCAGCAGGCCCAGGGCAGTGACTGTCCCTGTGCTGGGACCTGGGGAGGACAAACCGCCAACCCTGGGGGCAGTTCTGGGCCCCTCACAGCAAGAAAGGCCTTGAGGTGCTGGAGCGAGTTGAGAGAAGGGAATGGAGCTGGTGAGGGGCTGGAGCACAAGTGTGATGGGAGCGGCTGAGGGACCTGGGGGGTTCAGCTGGAGAACAGGAGCTGAGGGGAGACCTTCTGATCTCTGAACTGCCTGAAAGGAGCTTGGAACCAGGGGGGGTCAGGCTCTGCTCCCCAGGAACAAGCACCAGGAGCAGAGGAAATGACCTCAAGTTGAGCCAGGGGAGGTTGAGGTTGGATGTGGGGAACAATTTCTTCCCCAAAGGGCTGTGGGGCATTGGAACAGGCTGCCCAGGGCAGTGCTGGAGTCACCATCCCTGGAGGGTTGGACAGACAGAGATGAGGTTCTCAGGGACATGGGGCAGTGCCAGGACTGGGTTATGGTTGGACTCCATGATCTTGAGGGGCTCTTCCAACTGAAATGATTCTGAGAGTCTGTGACTCTAAGATGCACAGTCTGTTCACCTCAACCTGAAGCTCCTTCACCCGCTGACCTGGCTTCTCAGAGTTCACCACCTCCTGCTCCTTGGCTTCTGGCAGAGGCACCAAAAAGTGTCTGTGTCTGCAGATCCGTGGGGCCACGTCTCTGCAGGGCTTTGCCTTAACAGACGTCTCTGGTGTGCAGGGTTTGGTGCTCTGATGTGTTCAGCAGAGTTCCTGCTCTCTCTTTCTGCTCATCCTTCTGCATCCATTAGCTGCTTAGACCTGCAGCACTTTGCAAAAATTTCAGAATAACTAGTCAAGGCTCAACCTACAACAAATAATTGCTCATTCCCACTCTTAATTTATTTTGACAGTTGTCATTAGAGGTTAAAGATTCTTACTAATTATAATAATTTTTTTTTAAGATAAGCGTATCTATACACAACATATTTTTTTTGCGAGAATTCTGATTTATATAGGGTCAAAAAGAGGCACAAAACTTACATCATAAATCCCACCTGAGACTTTATAAAAACGTTAAGGAGAAATTAATTTTGAAACTCTTAAAATCAAATCTCAGCTCTTATCAGAAACAGACATAGTAACTCAAACTGCATTTCAGCATTTCTAGGCCACAGATGGTCTCCTCTGTCTGTGGCTACTATTGGAGTAGATTTGGTTTGTTACACTTGTTATGGGGAGAAATGGGAGTGATTGCTTTTGAAGATGAAACTCTGATTAGATTCTAAAAGGCCCCTTCTAGAAACAGGAGGCAGAAATCTCTGCACCTGTCTCTAAACACATGCATAACCAAAGCAGGTGAGAAATAAATGATGGATATTTGAGCCTGATGTGTCTTGGTGAGTTACAGGTCGGGCTGCACGGCTGACACGGTGCTGCAGTGCAGTTAAAAATAAAGCCTTCTTCCCTGCTTACAAGATGCGATACAAAAGGTGAACATCAGTCTTGCTACCTGGTGTGTCACGCAGAAGGTAGAAAATAGCAGATTGTGCTGGAAGAGCTCCAGCCAGTCAATTTAACCCCGGTCCCATTCAAAAATCCGACCTTATTGAGCACGGGGTTGCGAGCCGTGTCCTTGGCTCGGTTTTAGAAAGCATAGTGAAAGAGTTTCAGTCAGGCCATAAAACTTCAGCAGAAAATATCCTTCAAGTGATGCTCAGGGCAGATAAAATAATGAACAGCAGGTCATTTGAAATGCTGCCTTGAAATAAGTCTCCCCTGGATACAGAGCTTAGAGCGCAAGGCAGTATTTATGTTAGTGTAGTCGTTGACTTCCCGACTGCTCAACACCCAGAGGATGCTGAGGGGGCAGAGTAAAGCCTAACATAACTGCACCTGAAGGGAGGTTTTCAAAGAGCAACTACATTATTTTATTAACTACCTAATGAAGTTCAACCAGGGCAAGTGGAGGGTCTTGCAGCTGTGGAGGAACAACCCCAGGCACCAGCAGAGGTTGGGTTGACCTGCTGGAAAGCAGCTCTGCAGAGAAGGACCTGGGAGTTCTGGGGGACAACAGGGTGACCATAAGTTACCAGTGTGCCCTTGTGGCCAAGAGGCCAAAGGTACCTGGGGTGCATGAGGAACAGTGTGAGCAGCAGGTCAGAGAGGTTGTTCCTCCCCCTCTGCTCTGCTCTGGGGAGGCCCCATCTGCAGTTCTGGGTCCAGTTCTGGGCTCCCCAGTTGAAGAAGGACAAGGAATTACTGGAGAGAGTCCAATGCAGGGACACAAAGATGCTGAGGGGTCTGGAGCATCTTTGTGATGAGGAGACACTGAGAGAGCTGGGGCTGTTGAGCTGGAGAAGAGAAGCTGAGAGCAATCTGATCCATGGGATCAATAGCTCAGGGTGGGAGTCAGAGGATGGACCAGACTCTGTTCAGTGGTGCCCAACGCTAGGATGAGGGGTAACGGGCACAGACTGAAACACAGGAGGCTGCATCTGAACATGAGCAGAAACTTGTTTGCTGGGAGGTGCCAGAGCCTGGCCCAGGCTGCCCAGAGCGGGTGTGGAGTCTCCTTCTCTGAGACATTCAAACCCGCCTGGACCCACCTGTGTGATCTGCTCTGTGACCCTGCGTGAGCATGGGTTGCACTGGGGATCTACAGAAGTTGCTGCAACCCAACCAGCCTGGGGTTCTGAGCTTGTTCTCAGCTGATTCCTCTGAGAGCCGTGAGCCATGTCTGCTGCAGAGAGGCTTGTTGAAGACTTGTTTTCAGCAGAGTTGGAAATGGTGTGATGAATCTATCTTGTTCAGCTTGCTCCAGCAAAATTGAACGTATCTCACAATATAAACACTGGAACTTGTGTTTGTCCTGCACTAATGTGCAAATGAGACTCAGATGGACAAGAAACTCCAAATTGCTCAAAGCATGAGCATTATAACCTGACCATCTCAAGGGCTCTTTAGTTGTCTGGTAGGTTGATATTGCAGGTTATTCCTGGCATAGCTGCCAGAGAAGGATTTTATTTGTTACAGCCCTAAATCATGAAAATTTTTCTCTTCCATGACAACTGTGAGCTATTGCCATATTCAGTTACCACTATTGCTTAAAGAATTATTTTGGGCTGGCTATCAGTCTTATCCACCTTAATTCTGTAATGAATGTAATAAAACACTTGTATTTCTTCTTGTGGCAGTAAAAGATTAGGTTTGATGCATAAAAGATTAAAAACCCCACAGTCTTATTTTTAGTTGCCTTTTTTTTTTTTTTTATGTAGAAAAGTTTTCATATTTTAAAACCATGTACTTGGATCTACTTCCATTGCAGCATAGAATAATCATAATTACAATTACAGAAAATTCCTTACATAAATAGTATTACTTTCTAATCAAAGCATGTTTTGATGTTTTGCTCGATTCTTTACAAAGGCTGTGGGGATGCTGTAGATGCCATTACTAGAAGCAACAGACTTGAGGCAGTAGATTGGAGGGAGCGGTGGTTTACACACCAAGTATACCATGCACAGAATGTTTTTCATAAGTATTGTGATTATAATCCCTTCAGATCACAAATTTGCTGGTGCTTTTATTGACCTGGTATAGAAGAAAGTGAAAATGTGTTTAACATTTTTGCAGTTGATTTTTTTTTTTAGTTTCTAGATACTTGAAATATTTTAGATATTATTCGATTTTGCACAATAGGATAGACATATTTAGAAGTTTTAATGGTAATTTAAAAGAGTTAGACAGTGTTGATTCATTATTTGATGTTTGTAAGACTACAGAGCGTAATATTTGGCAAACATTTTTCTTCAAACCTTGTGATCAAGGTTTTATATTTATGGCTGCAGTGTACTCATGTTATAATTAAAGAAAAATGAAATTTAATTTAGATCTGTAATTTTGCATGCTGTTTATTTATGAATATGTGTTCTATTGAACCACTGGCAGATCAGACAGTCAAGGACTGTCAGTGCAAGTAGATTGAAAATGACTCCTTGTGCTTTTTTTAGAGTTGATTTTCTTCCTGGTAGCTGGCAGAGTGTTGTGTGTTGGATTTAGGATGAGAATGATGATAATACACTCATGTTTTATTTGTTACTGAGTAGTCAAGGACTTTTCATCCTCTCAGCATATTCTGTACAATACAAAATCATGCTCAGCATACAAACCTGGGGGGAAAAGAAGGAGAAGAAGGAGAAGGAGAAGGAGAAGGAGAAGGAGAAGGAGAAGGAGAAGGAGAAGGAGAAGGAGAAGGAGAAGGAGAAGGAGAAGGAGAAGGAGAAGGAGAAGGAGAAGGAGAAGGAGAAGGAGAAGGAGAAGAAGGAGAAGGAAAAGAAGAAGAAGAAGAAGAAGAAGGAAGAGGAGAAGAAGAAGAAGAAGGAAGAGGAGAAGAAGAAGAAGAAGAAGAAGAAGGAAGAGAAGAAGAAGGAGAAGAAGGAGAAGAAGAAGAAGAAGAAGGAAGAGAAGAAGAAGAAGAAGGAGGAGGAGGAGAAGGAGAAGGAGGAGAAGAAGAAGGAGAAGAAGAAGAAGAAGGAGGAGAAGAAGGAGGAGAAGAAGGAGGAGAAGAAGGAGGAGAAGAAGAAGAAGAAGAAGAAGAAGAAGGAGAAGAAGAAGAAAAAAGTGGGGGACATTCAGAGTTACAATATTTTGTCTTCCCAAGTAACGGTTGATGGAACTTTCCTGGAGATGGCAGAACACCTGCCCGTGGGAAGTAGGGAATTAATCCCTTGTCATGTTTTGCTTGTGTGTGTGGCTTCTGTTTTACTTATTAAACCGTCTTCATCTCAACCCATGAGTTTTCTCACTTCAACCCTTTCAATTCTCTCCCCACCCCATCAGGGGGAGTGAGCGAGTCACAGTGTGAGGCTCAGTAGCTGGCTGAGGTTAAACCACAACAGCTCACTCGTACAAGCTTCTTCACACCTGATCTCAGGAGATATACTAAGGATTAAGAAAATAGACTAAATACAACCATAACTTATTGGACTTTCTATAATGGTTGTCAGCCGTCATATCCAGTTCTCACTGTCTGGACCAGCAGGTGATCATTTGTATTTTTCACACTTAAACCCCAAGCTCTGTGCAAATTTCTCTGGCTCGGGATCGCATTTGAAATAATGACACATGTTCTTGGACCTTTAATGTATTTTCCATCTGATGGTTTTCTCTGTTCATTGTAATACTTACAACCAAAATATGCTGACATAGGACGAGAGTGAAGGGGTTATTTTTGGCCAGGATTCTTTTAAAAATCAATGAAAAAGCAGCAGTGACTTTGGAATGAAGAGCCTGACAGGCCCACGGATCATTCTGGAAGCAGAATACTGGGGTCTATGTATTACTATGTGACTTAATATAAAAAATACAGTTAGTTATGTCCTGTCTTACAGTGCAGTTGTTTGTGTGTATGTACAGACCTGTTCATATATTATCTATATGAATATATACACATAAGATATGACAATTTTGTATGAAAATACAGCTGAGTCTTTTTGATGGAGGGGAAGCAATTCACCTAAACTAGAGAATGACTTTGAATGTATTTATTCTGCTTTCCATCACAATCACTGCACACCAGAAGGGATGAACACTATAAATCCCCACACAAAATCAGCTTGCAAATGTGTTTTTGAGCAAAGCTTCATGTATTATATTTGTGTGATGTTTTATAAAATATTGCAGTAAAATAAATAAATAAGCAAATTCCTTTTTACAGGTTTCAGTATATTGCACAATTTCTCCTGATTCTTGCACACCTTCACTCAGAAATTTTATTTCAATTTTTCCATTTTATTTCTATTCTAAAAAAACCCATTGCAGTATCTCATGATAACCAGACTATCAATCCATGTCATCAAAATACACATTGACTCCAAAACGGTGGCAATATTTTGGAATATATTTCCAAAAACCCGTACCTGAAGTATTTCAATTATGAATCTGTTCTAAAAAAATGATTTAGTGTGGGGGCAAGATAAACTATATAAAAATATGATTTTGCTGTTATTTGCTAGTACAATAGATTGTAGGTGATCTCAAGTCTATCAGGTTGAACTACAGACAGGATCTCTTGCCACCTTCTATCCTGTTCCTGTTAAATGTGCTTTGACTTCAATGCGATGGGATTTTCCTCATTTGAAGTTTAGCTTGGGAAACTAAAATTTTTCTTCCCTTAGGTATCCAAAATTCAGCCAACCATCTACTTGAAAATATCATACATCCATTCTACATCTGTTGTTTATGTGGTCACAGCCCCTAAGAGCTTTATTAATCCTTTTTTGTTGTTGTTTTTAATTGAGATTGTGTAGCAAATAACGTGTCAAATCACTTCTATCTCAGAGCACAAAGTCAAAGGAACCACAAGAACACTGTTGGTATGAACAGCTTCATAGAAGAATATACATTCAGAAAAAATCTTGGATAATTCTTGCAAGAATGAGGTTGGCCGCTCTGTTAATAGAGTGGCCGTGTACCGGGGAACTGAGACATGGATGTGGAAGAGGTTACACATGTTAGACATAAAACTAACAGCTGAAACTAACCTGTAAAGTTGAGCAATTTGAGCAAATTTAAGGGCTTGACCTTTGTGCCCTTCTGTCATGGGATCAAATCCTGGAATCTGGACAAAAGATAGTCTTTAAAAATGGTTAGATTTATTATTTTCCCCAGATAATTTAATACTTCTGATCTCCAACAAAGTATGTTTGTATTTTGTAAGAGGGAATGAGAAATAGGTTTTCAGTCCAGAAGAGATGATGGCAGGAAGATGCACCCAAAAAAACCCATCAGTCAAAAAAACATCAGTCAAAACCCCAGCATTTGACACAGGTTTCAAGATACTCAATGCGTTCACAGCTGCTCAGCCGCCTCATCTGGGTAGCGTCCAAGATTTGCAAACATAATGTACAGAGGGGATTTGGTGGCAAAAAATATTAAGGGACATTGTCTTTCTGAGCAATTACAGACTAAAGAAAAATCATATTCTCAACCTTCTTACGAGCAACAAAACACACTGAAATATTCTTCAGTTGTTATAAGAACGGAAGATATTTTTCTAGTTTTCCAAGTACTCAACAAAGCAATCATGTTTTTTTTTCTCTGCATTGTAAATAAATATCTAACTCCAGAATAATACCATCCCATACTAATTTTTTAGGTTAGAGTCTTCAATTCACTTTCTGTGAAATATGAATTCGCACATGAGATTTTATTTCTCTAAATTGTTTCAGGGTCGATTACCATTTAAAGTTTTTTAGCCATTTGAAGACCTATCACAAAACAACGGACTAAAAAATTCTGTGGATTTTCTTACCAAGCAATAGCTGCTACCTATTCACTAAGGTCAAACTAAAAAAAAAAATAAGTTAAAAGAATTTTTTACCAGTAAAACCTGATGAGTAAAAACACAATAAAATCCAACAGTTTTTAACTTGCATTTTGAAAACACAGTTAGTAGACCCAATAATATGCTGAAATAATTTATTTCAGAGTCTTTATCGTACCTGTTTTAAAATTCCATATTAAAATAGATATGCAAAAGTACAGCCTTCAAAATGCTGGTGCTTCAAGCAAAACATATATTCACTTAAATTCTAGTTTTGTAGACAGATTCATGCACATCTTTCTCACTTTGCAAGTGTTCTTGATGCAGCATAATTAATGTATAATATTTAACAGTAACAAAAAAATCTAGGAAGATTTAAGACTTCAATCAAAAATTTCTTCCTAAAATCACAAATATTTGATCATTATTATTATTTTTCAATAGAGGACTGCCTACTGAGATTTTACAATCTGCAAGAATTTATAGCATTTTTTTCCCCCCCCCCTGCTATTACTTTGAATATTTTGAGATACACTTGCCAGAATCCTTTTGGGATGACTTACCTGAGGGGTGAAAAATTCAGTGCTTGCTTATACTTACCTTGCAAAATAGGAGGTAAACTGCTTAAGTTGCACTTTCTCATTGTGAATTACATTTGTTATCGCAGCATATGATGTACAGGGATGGACAATTATACACAATATGTATATTTTTGTAGAATACTGCAAATCCTAAATCCTAAATTTTCAGGGTTTTACAGGAGAGTGCTGGATCTTTCAGTATTTATAGTGGATTTTTTTTTTTCTCTGCCTTTGAAATGTGTTATTGCTACTGCTAATGCACATATTTCTAATGACCAATAGAAATGTATTATGGCTTATAATTATACTAATTTTTATATGTCATTGAATCATTGAAACTTTAATGAAACTCACAAATAAGTGTGCATGACCTAATTTCATAAATGGTTATTAAAATAGTATTTTCTCATTAAAATATAATTTTGTATTATTCTAGAAAAAGCTAAATTTTACTCATTTCCATTTTCCTTTAGGCAAAAAAAAAAAGGTTTTTTTAGTAGAGGGAAGGTTTAATACATTTTGAGAAGATGCCTGTCCTCAGGAAAATGATCCATAGTTATTAAGATACAGTCTTTTACAGAATCCTGAAAATGCTGAATGGAAACTCTATTGAATTCTATGAAATTTGCTCCAAACATGTAGCTCGGCACGTGTGCTCCTGCGCTCAAGATGTCTTTTTTATTTTTCCACTGTCTATATTTAAATCATCTGTTGAAGGACTGATTCTGTCAATGGCTTCTTGTTATCACAAAACCCATTTAACAAAAATCCCCACCCTTTGTTATAATCCCATGGGATGTGGCAATAACAATGATCCTTCTGGAAATCTGGAAATCAACATTTTTTCACTTTTTTCAGCATTCTTTCTCATATTAATGGAGCAACAATTCAATAAGCCACATGATAATTGGAGGTGTCTGATTCTAAGATGATAAATATCTAAAATTTAAGTCAGTGTGTTTGAGATGACAAGCCGATTTTGTTTCCAAGGACAGCAAATGGAAGGAATCGCATTTCAGTTAAGCTGGGTATTGAGGATTAATCCTCCCCAAATCTAAACTCAGGGAATTGTCTCAGGTATCAGCAAGGAAGCACCCGTGCTATACAGATACAAAGAATTTCTCTCTACTAATAGGTGGCTGAAAATGCTGTTCATTTCTGTCCTGTGTTTAAAGTAGTCTTCTGAGGAAAATGCTTGATCAGTAGGCTACCTGGAGGAGAATATTTTTAGAAATAATATTAGATAGGAAAGATTAATGCTGTGTTTTTTAATGTGAAAATCATCATTAAAAGTCTCGTTTAATTTCAAAAGAATGAGTCATGCTCTGACTTATATAATGTAGCTTCATTTCTAAGGGGGGTGAATGTGAGAAGCTGTTACAGTTATCTTCAGCATTGGCTGGAATAACATATAATAAATTTTCAAGCCATCTAAAATGCTTTCAGTACCACATTTCTTGCAATGTGAAGCTATCAGAATATTTACCAGATATGACGTTTTTACTTAAAGCATTTTCAATCAATTGACTGGCTTAGTTGAAGAAATGCTCTTAGTTTTTCAGAAACTCTTAGTTTTTTAGCAATATAAAAATGCATGTATTGTTTCACTCCAGCTTCCAAAACTTAAAATTTAAATACTGTTCAGTGTGCAGTAAGAGAAAGGAATGTGTGGGCTTAGATAAATGCCTCTGGTAAGTGAAAAAATATAATCTATTTTTGTTTGGTTTGGTGAATTCTATGACTGGAACTGTCTGGGGAAGTCACTGGGCCTGTGGGATTCTTCATCCAGGGTGTAAATCGACGGATTTATACAGACAGGAATTGCCTGTCAGCCACTGCTGGAGTACAGGATCTGGCAGGAGAACTTCTGGGACTGTACAAAAGTCATCCCTGGAGACATCCTGGGACACTTAACCAAGTGCTTTGTTCTGAAGATGTCAGGAGTTCTTTATCTCAAAGCACTTTATCTCAAAACCGGTTCGTTGACCCGAAGCCATTCGTGGGCTCCAATCTGTTGGTGATTTCAGAGGGGTCTGGCCTGGCTGGATCCATGGGCTGAGACCAATTGTCTGAGGATCAACAAGGCCAAGGGCTGGGTCCTGCACTTGGGTCACAACAACCCCATGAACGCTGCAGACTGGGGAAGAGCGGCTGGAAAGTGCCCCAGGAAAAGGCCCTGGGGGTGTTGGTGCCGGCGGCTGAACATGAGCCAACATGTGCCCAGGTGGCCAAGAGGCCACCAGCATCCTGGTTGGTAGCAGCACTGGTGTGGCCAGCAGGCCCAGGGCAGTGACCGTCCCTGTGCTGGGCACTGGGGAGGACAAACCACCAATCCTGGGGGCAGTTCTGGGCCCTTCAGCTCAGGGCTCAAAATGGTGGCACCAAAATCACCTCAGGGCTCAAAATGGTGGCACCAGGGGTGGCGGGATCACCTCATGAAAGCCCTTGAGGTGCTGGAGTGAGTTGAGAGAAGGGAATGGAGCTGGTGAGGGGCTGGAGCACAAGTGTGATGGGAGTGGCTGAGGGACCTGGGGGGTTCAGCTGGAGAACAGGAGCTGAGGGGAGACCTTCTGATCTCTGAACTGCCTGAAAGGAGCTTGGAGCCAGGGGGGGTCGGGCTCTGCTCCCCAGGAACAAGCACCAGGACCGGAGGAAACGGCCTCAAGCTGCGCCAGGGGAGGTTGAGGTTGGATGTGGGGAACAATTTCTTCCCCAAAGGGCTGTGGGGCATTGGAACAGGCTGCCCAGGGCAGTGCTGGAGTCACCATCCCTGGAGGGCTGGACAGACGGACATGAGGTTCTCAGGACATGGGGCAGTGCCAGGGGTGGGGAATAGGTGGACCTGAAGATCTTGAGGGTCTCTTCCAACCAAAATGGTTCTGTGATTCTAAGAAATCAGGCCATGGTCTCAGTTCTTCAGAGACTCTCTGGGGTACCCCTGGACCATCCAGGCAACTGGTGTGTTCTATGTGTAGCCAGACCACAGCTATAACTATAACACAAACTTGAAATTCCTCCTTATATCACAGTTATACTTAAAATGCCGTAAAACCTGCAACCTGTGAAAAGACAAGAAGCCAGTTGCTTACTTGGCATCCACACCCAGGGGTTAGAACTCTAACTGTTTTTCTGTAGAATAAAAAAATATTGTTCTTGTTTAATGACTGAAGGAAGTACACACAAGGTGAAAATGGAGAAATACATGTTTAAGGAAAGAGAACTATAAAATAGAGTCCATCCGCAATGTGTGGATTTCTTTAGGTGGTTGGCTAAGGATGAGACATACAGAGATTTTCAGGACTGCTTTTTTAGACTTGGTCGACTTTATTCTATGTATGACCTATTCTGGGTGTTTAACTGAATAGGGAAATAGTGTCCAATAGGAGATTGTTTCACTTTTTTTCCTTTCGGTGTTCTTTAGTTTCAGATGAGTTAGGGGATTCATTTGATGATGTCTGATTGACTGGGGAACAGTCACGCAGACTGTGAAGGAAGGCCAATCAAAAGCAAAAAAAATGACATTCCACCAAAGTCTTTGAACACAAATTGAATTTATTTTTCATTATTTAACCTAGTGCTTTCCCTCTCACCTTTCCTTTTTATACCAGCTCCATGTAGCTTCTATAATGCTAATAGAATAGAAAGACCTAAAACTTCTAAAATTGCTGGGATCAGATGTCTAGAGGAGAGATAGGTATTGTTTTTTTGGGGCCTTTACCTTTTCCTTCTCCTGCACATTGATTTTACTGGTGTTTCTTTTTGAAGCCCTAATTGTTTGGCTCTTTTGCATTTGCTAGTATGTCTTTCACATAAGCCATTTCAAATTCAACCCCTTCTGCACATCTCTTCTAATTTGATTTCAAACACTGGAGAACACCAATACAAGGGGTTTTAGGACTTTGAGTCGGAGTTTTTCTGACTTGGAGAAATTGCCAATCTGACCACTTTTTTCTCTTTTGATTTTGTATTTTCTGACAGGATAAAGCCCATTAATCAAGGTCAGCATGGCTTTCACTGAGCTTCAACACAAGATGTTCTCAAGCCTGATTTTCTTTAACTTGGCTGCTGTCAATCTGGACAGATTATGATGATTTAACTCAAGGAAAACAGCATTACCTCTTTACAGCATTCAACTATTCATTTATTATACGTTTTTAAGTTCTCAACTTGTACGTGAGCAGTCACTCAGCATTTTAAAAATATAATTGTGAACAGCAGTACCAGTACAATCTTTACTTGGCTTTTGGAAGCTCATACATGTTCACATTTCTGACTGAAATTTGCCTTTTAGACCTCACATGTGTCACTTCTAAGTGTATGACAGCCAGAAGAGTGTTCGTAGAGCTATATTTCAGGAAATATCTGTTTGTTTTTTGAACAATATAGACAGTCAAGGATGATAAATATAATCAATATTAAATACATTAAATATCATTAAAAAACTTAACAATAAAATCCTAAGAGATAAATAAAATTTTAATTTTATAATGAGAAGCCAAGTCCGAAACGAGCAGGGGTACAAAAGCTTGTGCTTTGATGAGGTTTAATGCACCCACAGCTCACTAGAGATTTCTTTAGAAACAGAGAGTTTGTTCCTCATCCCATTACCAGGAGACTCCTCATCTTGCGATTTCCAAAGAATTGGTTCAAATAAGAATGAATTCTGTGCAAAATCAAGATAATTTTTCAGCATTTTGTAATTTCCCAGAAGCATAATAAAAAACTGAGAAGGACAGACCCGAAAAACTGTTGTTCTATTTCCTCACCCAACTGTCCTAGAAAGTGGCTTCATCAGAAAACCAAAAACCAGTATGTAATTTTATTAGTGCATACAGCGGTCTTAATAGTCTATGTTTTTAAACTATATTTTTAAATTGAACGGTATAATCCTCAGGATTAAGTACCCTAATTAAACCTCATAGGATTATTAAAAAAAAAAAAAAAGAAGAATTGTATATATTTTTTTTTAGAGGAGATTGCAAGCATTCCTTTTAATGTGATGGATTTGTATAATTGATGTAATGCAAAAAAATTACCTAATATACAGTGAATGGTACAAGGTTTCAGGATATGAGAATGGAAGGTATTCCCATCTTTTTTCTTACTATTTTAGCTCTCAAATTATAAGGCGAGGTATTTGCTTAAGTCAGGAACAATTTGTTTGATAGAACCCTGGTCTTCTATTTATCCACTTTAGATTGATTCTAAAATGGGCAAAATCTGGCACATGCATTTAAACTCCCAAGCAGTGCTATACCATTGAACAGGACTAGCAAAAATGCCTCAAGTTATTTATACAACTATTATTGGAAATATATATGGAACTTCAGTTTCCAGCGTTTTCCACTGAATAGTACTACAAAACTGAGATGAAAATAAAGTAATTTGCTCTGAAACCTATTACAAGAGAGCACTACGGGTATAATAACTTTTTCTCTCTCAAGAATAAGCAACGCATGACATGTCTTTTATTTTCTTTCTGGGAAATAATGTAATAGTTTGAGTTATGTGGCAGCAGTTTTTAATACCTGTTTTAATTATGCATCAGCTTTGATTTAGTGATACGCTTCAAGGTAATGTTTCATATACAAATTGTGTAGGAAATGATACAATTCAAGTTTGATAGTGGAATAAGAAAATTGGCAAACTGGGACTTTTTCTATAACTTAATTTGTGGAAACCTGTAGAGATCAGGAACTTCATGATATATGACCAACAAAACACAGGGTAAAGAACTTAACTATTTCTACTAATCTTAATACAATTTCCAGCTAATTTCAAATATACCTTCATCTAGAATCAGATAGTATTAGTATACTGTTGGTAATTTTTGGCTGTGCACTACAGCTTGTTTTGAAAATATGAGTTTTTTTTCATAAGTGCAGCTATGGTTGATTTAACCACTGGTTTTCATAGAATAAAGATGCAGAAAATAGTTCTGTCACTATCTCAAAATGAATGCAAAGCTGCTCTAACATTTTAAATGAAGGAACATTGTTTTGGGGAAAATGTACATAAAATGTGTGTTTTCATTTTGGAGAAACACAAAAAATACAGTTAAAGCAGAATGAAGAACAAAACAACAAAAATAAAAGACTCTACTTGTGCTGCTATAGAAAAAAATGAGATCAGGAATAATTTATGCAGTATCTCATGTTGGATGAGGAAACAACCTCCTACTTTTTGTTTTTTTTGGAATTAAAAAGCAACAGGCTATTCCACAGCAAAGAGGTAGCTGACAAATATTGTGCTCAAGTGACAATTGGCTTAAAAGTCATAAATTTTAATTTTGAAAGTTAGTGATGATGAGGTTCAGAAATGTCCAAAGGAAAGAATTCCTCTGCAATTTCCTCTCTCCTCTGAGCCAAATAATGGGATTGAGGTTCAGGAACAGCCTGCAGCCCATATTTATGCTGAAATAAAAGGTTATTTGTACATCTTCACTGGGGAAAATCGTACAGGTGAGCAGGACAGCAGCTGACTGAGCAGGAACAAATGGACTGTAAGGAAGATGAGGTTCCTTTGGTCTGGTATGCACTGAAAAATATGTGATAGCCGTGCATTTAGTGTATTTAAATAACTTCATTCCTGAAGGCTGTTTGGTTTTTTCTTCCTTTATAACATTTTTTGTTGTTGAACAGTTGACATTTTGCTATTGATTGTTTTGATTGATTTCAGAAACTTTCCTACCAGATTAATCCTTTGTATTATTTTCTGTAGCCAAATTCTTCTTTGTTTGTTTGCTTCTTTAGCTCTGCTGGTTTGGGGGTTGTGAGAGTGTGACTGGTGTGGGAAGGAACACAGTGTTTCTTTCTGTGTCTTAACTGAATGGATTTCATGAACGTACTCAACCTTTGATCTTGGTCTTTAAAAAAGTATCTGGCCAATTAGTTTCTAATTGGAATAAGAAGTATAAAAGTCTGTTACACATCTCATTTGATTAATTTTTTCTGACTTTGATTATTGGCTGCGGGCACAACTGAAAAGCTGAGAAGGAGAATAACTGTACTGCTTAGTAACCAGTGGTGTCCCCAGGGTTCAGTACTGAGGCCAGTTCTGTTTAATCTCTTTATCAATGGTCTGGATGAGGGGATCGAGGGCACCCTCAGTCAGTTTGCAGATGACACCAGTTTGGGTGGATTGTTGATGTGCTGGAGGGTGGGAAGGCCATACAGAGGGGTCTGGCCCGGCTGGATCCATGGGCTGAGGCCAATTGTCTGAGGTTCACCAAGGTCCTGCACTTGTGTGACAACAACCCCATGAACGCTGCAGGCTGGGGAAGAGCAGCTGGAAAGTGCCCCAGGAAAAGGCCCTGGCGGTGTTGGTGACAGCGGCTGAACATGAGCCAGCGTGTGCCCAGGTGGCCAAGAGGCCACCAGCATCCTGGCTGGTCCCAGAACTGGTGTGTCCAGCAGGCTCAGGGCAGTGACCGTCCCTGTGCTGGGCAATGGCGAAGCCAAACCGTGAATCCTGGGGGCA